>NC_058058.1:5758174-6079174 GCF_020085105.1 Siniperca chuatsi
GTTCTTTCTCACTCGTGCCAGAGTGAAAAGGTAAAGAGGAGTGGATGAATGTGAGTTTGGCAAAAGCAGAGTCAGATATTCAGTGTGACTTCGGTCTGATCTCTTCATTATCAGCTTGAAATGGAGAAGAAATTATTCAGACTGGCGCACTGAGAATACAGTAGCTAAAACTTATAATCTGCTATATTTTTATGTAAACAAATGTTAATTTTGCCTCTGGTATGTGTTGTGTTGTACCGTAATATCACGGGGGATAGTTACTGTTTGGTTAATGGGCTACTTTTCACTTGTTTCACTGCTGCTAAAATACACAACACACCTCTGTTAACTCGTTTTCACTTTGTGATTGACCAGGAAAAATCCCACTAACGTGAATAAATAAATGTGTTACCATGGTTACCAAATGATGTGCATAAATATATAAATTGCTTATACAAATCACTTATAAGATCACTTCCTTTACAATTTACAAGCAGATCCAGCAGATGGATATAATAGTGGTTTAGCTTTTGAATCAATGCTGAAATCACATACCTGCTCTCATAAAATCTGTGGTTGGTCCTTTTTGCTTTGCCGCCACAAACGAATCAACCAAAGTCTGCTTGGAAGCAAACTGACATCCACCTTTTCAGGCATCTCAGAGTTGAAATGACAGCTTTCATGCCAACCCAAACGAATATAACTAAATGGGCAAATTTTAGTGCGCATGCACCAACGTGCATGCTGCCTGTTGCCGTAGCTCCGTCTCATCGTCTTACTTTTTCCAACTACCGCATCTACACCCACCTGGACAAGCCGGCAAGCACGGTGAGGATCATGTTTTTTTACTTCTCCAGTGCTTTCAACACCATCCGACAGCCCTGCTGGGTGAGAAGCTGAGGGCGATGCAAGTGGATGCCCCGCTCGTGTCCTGGATTGTTGACTACCTGACTGGCAGACCACAGCACGTGCACCTGCAGCACTGTGTGTCGGACAGCGTGGTCAGCAACACTGGGGCCCCTCAGGGGACTTTCCTCTCTCCCTTCCTCTTCACCATCTACACTACAGACTTTAGTTACCACACGGAGTCCTGCCACCTTCAGAAGTTTTAATGACTGATGACTCTGCTGTGGTGGGATGTATCAGCGGTGGTGATGAGACTGAGTACAGGGCTGTGATGGGTAACTTTGTCTCATGGTGTGAGTAGAACCATCTGCTGCTCAATGCGACAAAGTCAAAGGAGCTGGTTGTAGACCTACGAAGGGCCAAGGCACCAGTGACCCCTGTTTCCATCCAGGTGGTCAGTGTGGACATTGTAGAGGAGTACAAATACCTGGGAGTACACATGGACAATAAACTGGACTGGACCAAGAACACTCAAGCTGTTTACAGGAAGGGCCAGAGCTGCCTCTATTTTCTGAGGAGGCTGAGGTGCTTCAACATCTGCCGGACAAGATGTTTTATGAGTCTGTGGTGGCCAGTGCTATCTTCTATGCTGCTGCATGCTGGGGCAGCAGGTTGAGGGTAGCGGACGCTAACAGACTCAACAAACTGATCCGTAAGGCCAGTGACATTGTGGGGGTGGAGCTGGACTCTCTGTCGGTGGTGTCAGAGAGGAGGATGCTGGCCAAACATGCCATCTTGGACAGTGTCTCCCACCCACTCCATGACATGCTGGTCAAACAAAGACCTTCAGCAGAAGACTCATCCCCCCAAAATGCACCACAGAGCATCACAGGAAGTCATTCTTGCCTGTGGCCATCAAAGCTTTAACTCCTCCCTCTAAGTGTCAGTCTTTATGACCTTAAGTCGATAAACTGGACATTGGATCATTAACATTACTGTAAGACTTAAAATAATTATGCAATATTCTCTGTTTAATAGTCCTGTGCAATATACTTTGTTTTCAGTTAAATTTATTGATATTTATTCATACTTCTATTTTAATTTTATACTTATACCCACTTGGTACTTAATTTATCTGACCTGTATTATAGTGTATTATATTTTTTGCTTAGTACTTCTATTCCTGTGTGCACTGACGTGATAGTGAGCAGCTGTAACAAAAGAGTTTCCCCTCAGGGATCAATAAATTTTTTGTTCACTTGGGGGCAACGGGAACCTTTTAAGTTGATTGGGCGAACTTGTTAGCAAAGAGTTGCTAATGCAACATTGCATTCATTTGGAGTCATATTCTGTCCACCTGGTGAATGTAAATCCAATTCCCACTCTCTTTTAGCTTTGTATTTGGTCTCTAAAACTTATGAGGGAAATATCTTTCTCTGTAGCTGCTAAATGCTCCACTATGTTGACCAGCTAGTTGCTAACTGTGTCTATCTGCTGCTCTGGTGCTGAGCAGGTAGTGTACAGTGGACCCAAAAGGACACTATGGGAACAGTGAGAGTGAACCAAAACACTAAAGTTCTAGCTGAACAAGTTAAAACAAGCTATGAAGCTCTGTAAAGCCGAGAGGAGCTGCAGATTCAGGTGATAATTCTCTTTAGGTTCATCACTGCGAGCAACCCCTTTTATATTGTCACATTGTTTTCACATTGTCATTTGATACGTTATTATAAAAAATATTGATCATATTCATAGCTGATTTAAATTTCAGCTGGTTCATGAAGGATTTAGATTTGCTTCTCTAAACATTTAAGCCTGTTTGTTTTTGAGTTTTACTGATTTTCACAGAATAATCCCCAGATTTTTGTAAAAGATTGATGTTCACACACATTTTTCTCCATGCATCAAAACATTGTTTGATTTACAACTGCAAAGCTTTGCAGCAGGGACAGTTAAGAGAGTGCTTCTAAAAATAGAAAGTAAGGTAATTAAAACTAAAGTAATTTAAAAATAAATGGTTAAACTAAAATGGGGTGGGGGGGTAGAAATACAAAATCAAATTGAAAATACACACCAGTTTTAATAAAAAAAAGACCCAAAAGAAGCCTTTAACATGTTTAAACCCTCCACAGTAGATTAATCCTTCAATACCTACGTGAGTTGGCTGATGATACCAATATTACATCTTTTCAACAGCTAAGACTGAAATTCAATATCTCTAATTCCTATTTCTTTTAATGTATGCAGCTTTGTACTTTTCTGTCCTTGCTCTCTCTTCTTTCCATCAATACTGTCCAACATTCTCCTAAAATCTATTAAAACATACTTTTAGATATTATTGACATAACCTACTGCTGCCCTGTTCAGTCTTCAACACATTCACAGCTTAAAAAGTAAGTGGGAAGAAGAATAAGATACAGAATTACCAAACAAAATATAGCAAGGTGCTTAGAACAGGATGCAGTTGACTTTAATATGTTTAATATGTTTGACAGGATCAAGATTGGACAAACTTTGCTCATGAGAGCAGTGAGACTGAAAAAAAATACAATGAGCTGAAAGACAATAAAACGCTTCATAGAGCTGAGGGGAACTGCTGGTTGGGTGATAATTTTCTGTCACTACGAACAACACTTTCTACATACAAGTAGTTATGTGATCCATTGTTAAAATACAATTATTGATTACAGATGCTTTAAGACAGATCCTACATTATCTGATTTCTTGTAGATCGGCCAAAATATTTATTGGGAAAAAATCTAGTTTTAAGGCCTTCATTATTTCAGTTGATATTGTTTTTAAAAGGTATTGCATTTGATAAAATTACCACAGGCTAATTGGCACATCGCAAACCCAGACCAGTTAGCATTCTACCACAGGAATTCTGTCTCTTGGGCTCTTAGCAAAATATAATTAAGATGCCAGGCGTATTCTACTTTGTGCAGTGAGAGTGGTTGGGGCGAGAGGGGCCAATAGATCATTGTTGGCCCTGGGGCCCTGGGGCCCCCTTGCAAGTTAATCTAGCTATGACAGTATGTTGTAAGTCTTTAAATATTTTATTCCCAGAATTAGTACAGCAAAGTTATGATACTAAACTGTACTCACACTGTAGCCTAATCCCTTCAAACTACCGAAGTGCGACCACAAAGAAACAACTCACTCTGTTGTTGATTTAAACAGCAGATTTTCCGCTCTAGACTGAGCACGTCCTCAGTTCTTGGTCCCCCTGAAAAACCTCCTTTGAAGCACCTTGCTTTGCTCCCCTCCCTCCCCTCCTCTAAGTGATTTGATGTAATTTGACTAGGTAGGTGACAGCTCTTTTAAGAGAGGGGACAACTTGAAATGTCAGCTTCGGTGTGTTTGCACAAAGAGAAGAGAGGAGGCAGGGGGACCAGAAAGAGAAAATTGAAGAGAAGAGATAAACTCAGTTGGGGTCGCTCTTCAACTCCTCCTTTTCTCTCTCCTTGCACTTCTTCTCTTCTCTTCCTCTTTATGCCGCCGTTTTTTCCCCTCCTCATTTGTGTTTTCTCCCTCTTTTCTCCTCCAGTCTGTCTCTCTCCCTCTCTCCCTCTCTCTCAGAGTATGACCTAGTTTGATCCTGAATGGTTTGGGGGCTGTCTGTCTCTGAGATAAACTCATTTGCTCTGGATCATTTAGAGAGCAATGCCATTTCAACCCCCCCCCCCCCCTTGATGTTATTTGGGGAAGCAAGCAACAGAATGTGTCTGCAAATGTGTGTGTGTGTTTGTGTTTGAGTTAGTGTGCATTTGTGTGTGCTTTAATCTGTTAAGTGGGTAGAGACATATGGGGAGAAAGGACAGAAAAAAGCTTGCACACAGAGCTGTCAGAAAATGAAAGGGGATCTCTGGCTTCAGATAAGGTTGTGAAGTGTTGCATATCCAAAGATATCTGTCACACAAACACAGAGAGCACTGATAGGCAGATTTATTCAAAAAGGTCACGCTACGCTTGAGCTTGTGTGTCTGTTCACCTGTGTGTGTGTGTGAGCTGCGCTGTGCAATGGGATTTTAAAGATCCCATCAGACCTGCTTCCCTATTAGTGACACACTTAGGCCCACATCATGTGTGTTTTTGCATGTGTGTTTTGTTTCTCTGCAGGCTGCTCAAAACCGTCACGTACTGTAACCAAAAAGTCGTGGGTTGGATGGCTCTTGTCTAGTCTCAGAAGGCTAATTACACTGAGTGCACAGTGACAGAGCTGCCTTGAAATTATTTATGATTCTTCCACTGTCCCACTTGTTCTCGTCAGCCAAGTCATCATCCAATGCATCCTCAACTGGGAAATCATTTCGGATCCTCATCCTTCCTTCGCCCTAATTTTTATTTTATTTTTTTAAATTGCTCTTCAAACATTAAACGGAAAATTCAACCCTCTCTTACACGTACTTGTGCACAGTTAGACAGAATATCTTCAATCAGTCCCTGGAGAGTTTGTCTGTAGGTCAATCAATGCAGCTTTAGCAAGGGACTGATACCAAAATCCTGACATTTACCATCGATGTTTTAGATCATTAAAACAATTTCTGTTACAATACTCCTTTGTATTGTAGCGGCGCTCGATGCAACTTCATGTCCTCCACAGAGAAAAAAAAAAGTCACCACCAACTAAAATGGACCCTGAAACACTTGCTGGTTCAAACTGTTATAAAGTGGTTTACCATAGATGTTTTCTTCCAAAATTATGTCAAACACATCATGAGGAACACAAAACAAGCACCTAAACTGAATTTGCGAACAACTCTAAAGCTGCAGGATCTCAATTAACAGAACAAAGACGGACATTGTTTACTGTTGCAGCCCCACTAGAGACTGATACACAGCATAAAGAAATATCTTTCTCAACAAGTTTTTTGTCAACTTATTTTCAGCCTTGAAGACATATTTCTTTAAAAAGTAGCTGCCAGTAGCATTTGTTCC
This sequence comes from Siniperca chuatsi, assembly GCF_020085105.1. Taxonomy (NCBI): domain Eukaryota; kingdom Metazoa; phylum Chordata; class Actinopteri; order Centrarchiformes; family Sinipercidae; genus Siniperca; species Siniperca chuatsi. Next base: position 5,763,935 of record NC_058058.1, read on the forward strand.
CAGTGCAGTTTCTCTTGTATTAGGAATCTCTAAATTAGTGCAACTGTCTTCAAACAAGTCAAATTGCTAGACTAATGTAAATAAACTGAAATTCTTGAAATAACTAATCTAAAATCGATGTAATTGGTATATGTATATGTAATGTATTTGCAGGCATGATATACGTAACTCCTCTCACATTATATTTGTCCACAATTGTCGACGTTAAGACTTTGGGAAATGAAAATACATCCTCTAAATGGATTGTTTTTTGATAAATAATGTCATCTAAGGCTACTGGCAAAATGTTTGACAATTTTAGTCAGTTTATCCAGTTTGTTGACTTGCAGCAAAAATTGCAAGTTTAACTGTCAGAACTACGATGTTCACTGCAGGGGACCTGTGCAGTCAAGAGGTTTTGCAATGTTAAACATACAATCAGCTTTAATGTGAAACACACTATTCATTTATGCTGATCTTAATAGAGCTCTCTCATTCTGTTTTTTCTCTCACTCACCTTTTCCTTTCTCTTCCCTACTCTCTCTCTCACTCTCACTCTCCAGCTCTCGTACCTCTTTTCTGAAGTGCCTTGCTGAAAGGAATAAAGAAGCTTTTAGCGTCTAAGATTATAATCATTCCTTTTTTTATTCATCATAATTGCTCGCTGATTGCAGTAATTTCTGTGCACTCATAATTTTAGTGGTGTTTTTAGTGCTTGGTGGCTGCACGCTGCTCACTGCATTTATGGATATGTGTTATCTGTGCGTGTGTTTGTGAATGTTTGTGAGTCAATTTGTCTTTTCAGAGTCAGTAAATGCGAGAGGTCGCGCTAATATCGCTGTTTATGAATCAGAGTTGGAAGGAAGGGGAGGGGGCACTGGGAAAAATAGGTGTTTTTGTAAAGGAAGGACAAAGCAACAGGGGCATTTTTCATGTTGGCACAGCAGCAGAGAACAAGTGAGCAACAGACTGCGATAGAAGGCGACAGAGTGGCTGTGAAAAGGAGAAAACAAAGTGATTGAGAGAGTTTGTCTTAACTGGAGGCGTATAGAAGTGCAGAGTGCAGTAGTCTGATGAAGGGCTGAAGGACGAACATGAGAGGGATGAGAGAAAGTGAGGAAGTGGTTAACACGCAGCAAAGGAGGATGATGGGAGAGAGAAAAAAATATGAGAGAAAGTGAAAAATAAGAAAAAAAACTGAGAAGAAAAAGAGGGGAGGTGAAGGGATTGTGAGAAACTGAGAGAGAGAAGGAGAGGCAGTTGTTGTTCCAGTGTCACTCATGGCTTCCCTCGGGAGTGTTTAGACCTTTAAAATCTCCTCCTTGTTTCCGCAGGCCGCTAACACTCCTATCACCCCCTCCTCTTCATCTCTCATTCCCCGCCACCTTCGCTCCCACGTTTATCGCTGCTCATCCCTCCCTCTTCCTTGAACCCCAACCCTGCTCAGTTTGCTCTCCTCCTTCACTGCTTCACCTTCACACTCCTGTCTGTTTTCCTTCCTTCCTTCCTTCGTCTCTTCCTTTGATTTTCCTCCCTCTTTCCTCCCTTGTTTCCGTTCCCACTGGCTCTCAAATCCTCGCATTCTTTTCTCGTCTTCCCTCCTGCTTCCCTAAAAACACAAAATCTGCTATTTATAAATTGACTAACTGTACGCAAGCCTAGCGTTCAGGGAGAGAAACAGGCAGAATGAAAGGAAGTACGTGAATTGTTTTTTTTGTTTGTGTGTGTGTGTGTGGCAGCAAATTCCAGTAGCTGAATCTGAAACATTCATTCATATCTTGTCATATTGCATTACAGTCTCATGTCATGTTACATTTCAGGCACGTAGCCGCAGTGGTTTTTAGCAAAACTTCTCCTTAAGCTCATGGAGGTCTTAAGAAATTTTTGTCAAAAACATTTGGATAGCACGACCTTAAAAAGTCTGAGGCAGCCATTCAATCAGCCGTAAGTTTAGAAATGCTCACTTCTCAAAATGGCATTTTATGGATGGGTGAACAGCAGCACCAGCCTCAGTGTTCAGTTATCTCTAGCATCATTTCAGGGGTTATTGTTATGATTACAGTCCACTGTGTCCTCGCCATTTCCAAAAATGACTTCTCTGGTTCTTCTGTAGGTCCCTCTGAGATTCACAAGACTGAGATCTGGTCATGCAAAAGTATTTATTAAAGTATTAGTAGTAGACAAATGAGTCGCAAAAATTGCTTTGCCTCCTGTGTTTATCTTGCGTGTCGTCTGCTCTGCCAATTCTTCAAGGTTTATGTTTTATCCCACTCTGTGACATGTAATGTAAAATAGTAATGGCTGCCATGGGAATGACAACAATAAGCTTAAACTCCTGAACCTTACACGCAACCTTTTAGTAAAGTACTTGTGTTGCTGTGCTGCAAGTATCTGTGTATCCGTGTGTGACAGACTTGCCTGTGAGTGTTTTTTTTTTTTTTTTTACCAAATATGTGGTGGTTTTTTCATGTTGTGTTTCAGGGAGAGATAGTTAAGTGCAGGCCTTGGGCACAATGTGTTTCTCTGATGGCTAATACAGTAATACAGCCCACACACTGGAGCGTTTGATAAGAGAGAGCAATGAGGCGCTTTAGACAGGGATTGTTGTTTCAATTTCATTTAAATTGCATGTGATTCAGTAGCAATTTCTCACCACTTGAGTGTCACTTAGATAATAGCATTATATCTGCAGATTTGGGGTGTTTTGCTACCAGACGATGCAGTGATGGAGCTAAACAGGAATGAAGGTCTGCTGTAGTGAGCCAGCGAATTCCCACCCACTTGTTTTTACATCTAGAAAGCAATGCTACAGTGTGAAGCCCGGGCTATTGATTTAACAGTGTAAATGTTTGATAATTTATATAAATATTCTACAACCAGCACTGACTTGATGACAAGGAAATGGAACTGCGTGTTACATAAAGATGGACTCTAATGGATGGTGAATGAAAGTGAAAGGTGTAGTTCTCTAAGGTTTGTGTGTTTAGCAAAAGATGAGAATGAGGTGAGCCCGGGACAGAGAGGAAGTGTCAGTGGTTGTGTTGACTCACCATTAATACAACCTGCACGTGGGAGATTTGAAAAGTTGAGAATCATGTGGTTACTCCTGCAGCTCATGGATACATGGATGAAAACACTTTTTGGTTGTTTTGCTTCCCACTTTGTCGCTCGAAACTTGAACCCAAGTCTGAGCAAAAGGTAGAAGCAAAGTTGTTAAAGGTATGCTTCCATCTAGACATGGAACAAACTTTAAGCTTTTCCAAATGTTGGCAAAAGTTGGAAGTTGAAAGTTGGAAGTGTGAATTTTTATATGAAAATATCTCCAGAGAACATAACAAGAGAACATGACTAAAAGACCACTTTAACTCTTCTACATAACCTGACAGCCAAACAAAAATGCCAGTACTGGACAATTCTGAAAAGCCCCAGATTACGTTCAGTGGCAACATTTTTACATCCAATTCCAACATTTTTAATACTCTTACTTTGTACAATATCTGCACACGGCAACTACGGTGTGGTTAAGGTTAGGGAAAGATTGTGGTTATGGCAGATAAATTATGGTTAAGGTGTGGTTAAGGTTAGGCAGCTGATACACACCCCTCTCAACCATCCACCACTCAGACTTCACATCTTCACTTTACACTACACACTACTTCCTGTTTTGTCAAGGAATACTGGCATTAGTGCAGTATTGCCCAATATCGACGTAATTCCTACGGTTACTGTGCTGCTTCTGTAACATTAGGTTAACATTTCATTGACGCTTCCCACCTGATATGGCAGTTTTGTATGGAAGTTAATTAATGGCAAAACCACCTTGGGCATACAATAGATTTGAGCATAAATTAGTCAGCAAGTTAAGATTTGACAGCATTATTTCACAGATTTGTAAGCGTAGAATGGGTTTTGAGAGCGAACAATAACAGAGCCATCTAATCAGTAAGCAAGAAGAATGGTGTAACCATATTTAAGAGAGCAACCTTGCTTCCTTTGTTTAATGCCCTCCAAGTTGTGGATACATTTTGGCAGATTTTGTATCCCTTGCATGCAAACTCTAACCACAGAGAGCAGAGTCAACTCTACTGGATTTGACTTGGAAGTGAAGCATCATCCTGTTAAACCTTAATGTGTTCCATCATCTTTTTCATCTACCTAAGGGTCAAATAAAGCTGTATCCTTTTGAAACCTGTTGGCAAGAGCCCTCTAACCTTCTCAAGCACTTTCAATCTTACAAAACAACAAAACCAACAAAATCCCGAAAGTAGATTGCAAACTGAGCACCCACAAAATTTGTTCTCATATTCTGACTGACCCTATGCACTGTGTAACTTTGGTTTGCAGAGTGATGAGTTTGGGTTTGTTTGGTTCTCGTTCGATAGTTTTGTTATTAATAAACTTGTAAATTAATTTCTTTCCACACACATACCGCCTGGCATCTGCTGCTCTTTTGATTCTTTATTTTTGGGGCTTCATGGTGGATGGGAGCCATGTATGGGTTAGTGGTAGTAGAAAAGTAGAAACTGGTCCTATAATGACATTATTTATTTATTAGAAAAAATATTGCATCCTTCCCAAATCAACTTTTCCAACAACTAGGCATAAAAACTTATTTGAATGGCATTTAGCCGTTTAGCCAGTATTTCCATTCTGGGTTTTTTTTCTCCCTGAATTCAACCTGCTCACAAAAACAGGTGGATTGAAATGCACTTATTGTTGCAATGTGCAGTTTAACATCTCTGGTTTGCCTGCAGTGAGAAGAACAGGTGTGTTTGTTGAGGAGAGTGGCTGATGCTTTCTGCCTGTAAAGGGATGTAATGAGTAAGAAAGGTGTGAGTGTGTTCTCTGAGAAATTGCTAACACCAGTTTTGCATCTGGCTTCAGAGAAACTCATTCCTTCTTCTAATCCATCTTCTCTTCTCCTCTCTCCTCTTCTCTTCTGGGGTGCACCCTACTGTTTCAACCCCATTCTCTGACCAATCATGTTTTCTGATCCTGCAGCTAATCCCGCCCTCCTCCTCCCCCCACCCCTCCCATGTCATCTGTGTGGCATTTCTCATGCAGCACCACGACTCATTTTTTTATTGAAAAGGCAGTTTATTGATCATCAGTGGCAAAACATTGCCAGTGTAAACTCTGATAACGCCATGGCACACATCAAATGAGCTTTTGACACACACACAAAGACACGTGTTCATACGCAAGGAGAGAAGAAGGGATTGAGTTCACATGCTGACTTATGCAGCGGTGGCATGAAGTACGTGCATGTGCGCACACACTTATCAGAATAGCATTAATTTACCATTTCTGTCTCCACTACTCATCTATTTTAATTACTAACATTACAGTATCTTACAGTTTCGTACATTCCTGTGATTAAAATTTAAATTTAAAGATAGATAAACGAAAGTCCGGTTTACTTGTCAAACAGTTGGTTTTGAACTAAGGTCCCACCTCTGACTGGGCAGATAGTCAATCATGGTTTAGGATAATGTGGTGGCATGGGTCACCCCTGAAATCTTATTGGCCACCCCAGGTGCCACTCCTTGGACACGTCCCTGGTGTGTGTGTGCTTGTTCATCTCCAGCTGTGAGGAAAGTCCGGTGCCATTCTCTGTTTCTCTCCCTCCTCCCTTCATCTGTCTCTACATGCCTCCCTCCCTTCATTTTCTAGCTTGTCCTTCTCTCTGACCTCTCTCCCTCCTTTCCCCATCTCCATCTTTCTCTCCCTCCCTCATCTCCCCTCCTCTCTTCCCTTCCATGTCTCCTTTATTTTATTTTTTCTCTGTCCTTTCCTTTTTCATTGTCTTCCCTCCTTCCTTGCTGGCTGTGTGTTTGTGATCATAGATAAACTGGACTTGCTCCCTATTCTGTCTGTGACCACTGTGGCAGATGTGGAAACTAAACTCTCTCTCTCACACACACACTCACACACTGGCCAGTCCTATCCCAGTGGATTCACCCAGACATGAATATGCAAAGCCGGCCTTATTGAAACTCCCCGAGCAAATCTGCATGTTCACCTCATCTATCTGTCTGTCTATCTATTGTCATTGACTCTCTCTCCTTGAAGACTGTAAGCTTGGAACAGAACGCTACCTGCTGGCAAGAAGAAGGAAATGCAGTCAGTCTTAATGTGATCAGAGTCACAATCTCATACTCACAAATATATATTTTCAGAAACTCTCCCAGTTGTCTATATTTTCTTACTTATCCCTATCTAGCTACATATGAAGTTTCATTCTTATTTCTTTTTACATTATATTCATCAGCATCTGAAACTGCAATGGAGGTTAATGGAATTTCATTTTGAAAGCTCAAAGAATCAAAGAGTAACATTTGAAACACTCAGAAGCAACTTACCTTTCTAGAAACAGTCTCACATAACTGGACTATCCAGACCTTGCTGTTCATGGTCTTTTCTTAAGGACTATTTCTTTGGTAGAAAGATTGATTTGGGGCAATCTGAACCTTTTAATTGTTTTGTTTTTGCATCATTTTATGTATTCAGATGTTTCTTCTTCATGGTCCCTCCAGGCTATTCTTTGGCCTAAGACTAGGCAGTAAAGGATGAGGATGACATCACTTTTGGCAGATAAAAAATATATATTTGTAACAATGAAGAAAGAAAGTGTGTTTTTGATTGATGCATTTATTTTTAAATGTATACAATTGTATTTTGATGTGTTTCAAGAGCTATAATTTAAGGGAAGCCTCAAACTACTGTCTATAGCAATTACAGTACGTTTTTTTCTTGCAGCAGCAGCAAAAATTGGCTTCATTTGTAGGCAAATACTCATACAAACATCAGCTAAATGTATGTTGTAAAGCTAAATGAGTGGAAATCATAGAGATAATTATCCTTTTATCATCTATGTATCAAGCGTAGTGGAGTGTTTTTACTTCAGTGGCAGTGATGAAATGCGATTTCATAAAAAAAAGGACCAAACAACCTGTGAAAATCATGCAACCCTCCCTTTGTTGTTTCTGCCAAAACCTGCTATAGTCAATGATTCTGCAGAACCATCCAGATTGTTTGCTGTGTGCAGCTGCTGTCAGCCTGTTTTTTTCCCCCTTTTAAATAGTAGCACTACTATAATGAAAGGCTTTTAGTCAATTTAGATACCTCCAGAAATCACAAGCAGGCTCTTAATTGAAAGGAGATGTCGAGGTCAGCGTGAGATTCAGCTGATGTGAAGCTACATTGCAAAGATTTATGACATTCATGAGTGTTAGCGTAGGCCTTCAACAGAGAGCTTTGAGCTGCTTTCATTTTACAAGAACTCATATTGAGTTCTTAATGCATATGTGGCTGTGCTTCAGTGTTACACCATAATAATACATACAATGCTGACATTGAAAAGAAACTTGACTTTTGATCACCTGCTTCCACATTCCTCTGGAGATTTCTTGTGATGGTTCATTTTACTTACATTGTATTAAAACTGAAGTGTTATTTTTTTTGTGTGCGTTTTTTTTACATATATTATACATACCACATATTTTTCTCGGCTACAGTTAATAACGAAATACTGCTGACTCACACAGCCACAGATTATTTTCTCTCACACAGACTTAAGTAGCAAAATACATAAAAATACAAATATTGCATGTGAGCAACATTAAACTGTCAGAAGCAGCCACAGGAAATTTAATTTAAATTTAATAAAATTCTGTCTTTCTCTATGTTTTTCTTCTCTGTCTTTCACCCATACAAGAAGAGAAGAGACAAATCACTCCAGGCCCATCGACAGGTGCCGTTATCGGCGGTATCCTCGGCGCCCTCATCTTCATCGCCATCATCATCGGCATCATCTTCTTTATCCGCAAGCGCCAGGAGGAGGGAGAGTAAGTCTTCATTAGCAATCCTGCATCTACTTCATCGTTTATTCAACCTCCTGCGCAAAATCAATCTCCCCCTCCGGGACTAAGGCTCATTAAAACATATTATATGTCATGAGGGGACCCAGCAGAGGTAGCCTGGTCACAAATCCTGACCTGAAGTTTATAGCGTGAGGCCGCCTGGAGATTTTTCTCCCAAAATGCTCGGTCCCCTGCCCCCCCCATTCACCCTTGAAATTCCACCCCTGCAGCTGTAAATATGAATTTATTAAACCTTCCCTGTTTTAATTCCAAGAGGTAATTTTCCAAACTGAGATTTTCTGTAGAACAGGTATACTGTAAATTAACAAATATACACTCATTGTCTCCTTCCTACTCAGAGAGTCAGAGAGGTGGATTAGATTCACAATTACTGAATGTTGCAGACATGTTTCTGATACTCTAATGTGCAGCCAGTTACAGTGATGCAACGGTAGAATAAGATGGACTTTATGACGATTACCAAAATTACAAGCAACCAGAAATGATGATTGCACAGTTCAAGGTCAAATCATGCATGTACTATATAAATGGCCATAGAATGATTCGTAAGCCAGTGTCATAATATTTCATAAAATTAACCCTGACCTCTGTTTTGAACACAAAGTCCACGTGGTTCCCACTGTGCCTAAAGTTGAGCGTTCACACCGAGGATACAGCATGCTGTACGAGCTACAGTGGTGGGGGGCACAGAGCCACTGTGCTGACCTGAATCATTTCTTTTATTTCAATCGAATTCAAATTAGCTCCTTTTATTTGTTGTTCCCCAAATATTGGTAATGATTGATAAGAAGAAGTCTGTTTACATATGGTGGGGGGGGCATGAACATTTTTTCAGCTTCTAAGGGGGCATGACAGAAAAAGTTCTGAACCACTGAGCTACAGTCAGAGAGATATTAGAGATTTTTTTTAAAGCACAAAACTGAGTACAGATGGGAAAGTCATTGTGTTGCAAGAGTCTGGCACCAGCTCCTGAGATTTTCATTTCAAGCCTGTGAGATGCTAGCACAGACACAAAAATGTGAGCTGTACGAGCTGAAAAATATAATTGATACAGATAAAGCCAGGATCTACATTAGCTAGCTTTATAATATCAAAATGATAATCTCAAAATGTAAACCACAGTAAGGAAACCATTATTACTCTCAAAAACCTACTTATCTGTCTAAAATGGGTTTAATGGGATGAATTTCCAGACTTAGCTGTCAACTTTAACTTCCAAAAGTGCTAAAGTCACAGAGAATTTTCTAGGAACTCAGCAGCTCTACAGAGCCTTTAGCCTCTTTTTAGCTTGTTTTGTTTTTACAACCTCACATGTTGGCAACTGTATGGTAGGTTATATCTGAACTGCTCTTACAACCCTCTGTAGGCAGCCATCTCCAGCATACAAGCTCTGATTTTAAAAAACACTCTATACTGCCTTCACACAGCAGACAAAGTAACTCATTAAAAAAAAAAAGAAACATCTAGCAGCGAGAGAGAGTGAATATTGTACTTCGATTTATCAGGTAGACAGAAAAACTTCAAATGAATGTTAGAGTTGTGCCGTGTCTGCTGGATAGGAACATATTTTCTAATAATAAGGCGGCCGTAGCAAATTATGAACCTGTAAAATGTGATGACTGTGAGCTTCTTAAGATGTCTTTTACGAATCCCAAGAGTAATATGCCACATATTGTATTTACAAGGTCTCAATTCAACTAGTGCACTCTCAATGATTGTCACTGAGGGCAAGGAAGAGCTTTCATTCTTTATTCTTAATACAGATTTCTCGGCCAATACCAATACAAACCCACAGATTAAGCATTGCTTCTGACTTCCACTGAGAAAACCTTTAAACCACACAAAGCTCACCACTTTTTCACAGTAATTGCTGAATTTTGCATTAAAGTATTTAGTAATAGAATCTTGATTGAATTACGACACAATGAGATGTCTTTAGAGCTCAATATTTCAAGACTTTCTATTTCTGTGCACTCTCAGTTGCCCAACTTGTTTCTTTGTTAAGTATAAAGAAATCTGATGTCTTAACAAAGCAGCGATCAATACCGCATTACCTTTTCTCTTTTCTCCAATCAGGGGCCCTCCCAAGCACAAGCCCCCTCCCCCTGTAAAGGCAGGCAGCTCAACAGAGATGGTGAGTGGTCGACATTGCTTCAAATCAATCTTTATTGTTACTGCAATTATATTCTACACACACATATAAATACACACACACACAGTCCATTTGGGCAGTCATAATGGGGCTAATGGCTATTGATTGGGGATCTGAGTTGGCTTATGTGTCGAAATAATTAGCTTGGTTTGTAAAGAACTCCATTAGAGCGCTCCTCTCCTCTCCTCCTCCCCTCTCCACTTATTTTATTCCATCATTCCCTCACATTTTGTTGTGCTTGTACCACATTATGTAATGAGACTAGAACTCTGCAATTTTATTTTGATTCGATGTATAAAAGATGTCTAAATGCCTGCAAATGTCTAGGCTGAAATGGGGTTCACAGGCTTCAACAGTGAAAGGTTATTAGACATCTTAGAAAGCACCACCTGTGAAAGTGGAAGTGGTCAGGGTGGATGGAGGCTGGGCGTTCAAAGTGCAGGACTGTGACACCAGAGTCCCGGGTTTGCACCCAATATATTGTCAGTGAAAATTTTACTGATAAGTTAATTAAAATTTCCTCATTATGTTAAAATAAAATTACGTTTCCTCAAAAATGTATTTTCTGTTGCAAATTAGTTGCATATTATATTATATAACGTAATTTCTACAAGTCAGGATTGTTAAATGCCTATGCCTAACAATTAATTATTCAAGCTGTGTGACCATGCAAATTTCTTATTTATTTTTTATTGTTCCATGCTTTTACTATGTCAAAAGACTTGTTTTTGTAAAAATCAAATCAAGTCCTTAGAGAGTCAAGTCTCAAACAAGTCAAGTCTCAAGTCCTCGTTTTTGTGATTTAAGTCTGACTCAAGTCCAAGCTCTGTTATCCTCCTTAAAGTTGCTGTACAGTAGGTAACTTTTATTAAAAAAAACACTTTTTTTAAAAAAGGAAAACAACAGTTTATTATAAATTGGGTTTTATTTTAATAGCTCCAGCTATCATATCTATTAGTTATCATAACATTGTACTCACCAAAGTAAGAGATCTCAAAACAAGGCGACATTGCTAAAAATAAGAACAAGACCATACAGGTTGTCAACAAGCCAACAGTTTAGCAAGGTTAGCAACCACTTTATTTGGAGGAAAAACCTGTGAACTGTGAAACAACTGTAAATTGTGATGGATGTTTACAATGAACAGTTTGGGTAATAATTTTACCGTTCACCTTCGTTTTCTCTTCCAAATACGCTTGACTAACCTTGCAGGTTGTTTGCAGCCTGTCTGATTGTCTGACCGCTCGTTTTTCTTGCCCAATCTGACCTATTTTAAGCGACTTAATCACATTCCCAGATCTCAGCAATTACTTTGGTGAGTACAATGTTATCATAACCAGTAGAAATGGTGGTCTGAGCTGAGGTCTTGAAAATAACATTCAAGTTGCAATAAACCCTAGTTTTCCTTAAAGGGTCATGTCAGGATCATTTGCCAAGATTTCCTTGAGTCTTTTGCCTTAAAGACATCATCATGTTTATCTCTGACATCTTAAAATTAAATTTAACATGAGCACAGGAAGAGGAAAATCATTTAATTTACCTATTAATGTCAGTTACACAGCTAGTTAATGTTTGCTAACATTAGCTAAAATTAGCCACCATTAGCTACCGGTCCAGACCAAGTTAGGGGCTGTAGTGACAGAAATAGTCATGGTGCATTGAAATGAGTGGGGGTGCCTTGTATTGCTTATGAATTCAACAACATATTTGTAAGTGAAAGAGTGTGTTATTTTTTTCTTTCAAAGGCTACAAAGTCTCTCTTTCTGTCTCTTTATGACTGGAGTCTACAGCTCTGTTATCTCGTTAACATAAACTTATTTTTATGCGTTCTTTCAAGCTCCTCTCTTCTCTCGCTGCGTTATGTTGTGTTGTTTTCTGTTTTTTGTTCTCATCCCTGTGTTGATGTGGTTTGTGTGCATGTAGCTGAACAAGCCATCAGAGCCTCCCACGGCCACAGAGACAGCACCTCTCAGCCCAGGAGAGGTTTACTACGAGCCCACAGGAGGAGAGCCTGTCACGGTAACTCACACACACGAACATGATGCAGGTTTTTGCTCACTGACACATGAGCCGCATTCAGTCACAGTGGGCTCCATATTTGTTTAGACAGCCACACTGTGTAGGGACGTCATCGTGTTTGCACTTTGTACCAGTCAATCAAATGATATTAATATTAAGCTGTATATAATTACTAAAACTGTCTAAAATGGTATTGTATAAAATAAACTTAAAAATTAAAGACTTTACACCTTTCCTTTCCTTCCATAATTCTCCTGGTATGTAAAAGAGTTTCATACTGTCATGTAAGGTATATAGCCTTCCTGTGATCGGATTTATATAATCAAAGTTAATGTAATATGATTTGTATTCCCAATTAACATGTCTGACATCTGTTGAATCTTGCAGAACCTGGATGATGAGACCACTGGAGCCCTGAACGGCGGTGCCCCCCCAGTCCTGGACGACTCGGCCAAATACGACAACATCAACGAACTCAAAGACCACGCAGGCGGAGGCCACCACGGCAACGACTTGGATCGCGAGCCACCAGCTGCCAACATCTCTCGCGGCGAGAGCTTTGTATCTCCCGCCATGTATGTGTAGCCGTGGCAACCACAGCACTATATCACAGGCTTATGGGCAAGTTCCAGGTCACCTAAATTTGCATGGAAAGCAAAGGCGAGCACACTTCCACACTAGAAATCCCTTCCAATGTACATGAAACCTTTTAAAGATTTAAAGTTTTAACCTACATATGATTATGTTTTGTATCTGAGTTTATTTTTCTTTACCAGGCAAATTTAGGGGGTGTTATGAGTTAAAATGTTTTTACATCTCTCCATGACGACATGTTCTTAGCAGTGTTTTAATTTCTGGTGAAACCACTTGTGACTAGGAACGTTAGCAAGGGTAACAATCTTTTCTTTTTTTGTTTTTCAACTTTTCATACAGAGTCATACAGTTTCAATCATCATTACAATGATGACATTTCATTTCAATTATCTGGTAAAGAATAGCAAAAATAAATTCCAAAATATCAAAGTTAAAGCAATTTAAGATGCACACACACAGTAGTTCATGATATCTTACCAGATAGCCATTGAAATCATATGCGCATTGCATATGATGAGGCGGGCTTTTGCACTATGTTAATTACATGGTTGTAGGTGAACTGGAACACTCCCCTCAGCTAATTACACACAGCGCTCTGCCTGTGTGATGCTTGCAAATCAAAATTTCCATCAAAAAACAGCAAGACAACAGCATTTTCAGTGGATTCAGTAAGAAATATTATATGCAACATTTTGTGCCATAAACATACAATGTCCCCATCGCAAAATTATTGTTATATGTCAAGCTGCCGGTCTTGGGCTCTTCTGTTTACAGCCGTGGAAAGTGATTTGTACATCTCTTCCCCTCTAAGTAAGGAGAAAACATCAGGCTCCTGTTGCCGCCTTGTGCTACAGAGAAAGTAAAAAAACCATGAAATCTTTTCAAAGTACTCTTCTTCCACGGTTGGTTGGGTTTGAATTACACACAGCTGAATTTGGTTCCAGGAAGTCCAAAGCCTGATCATCTCTCCAGGCAGCTTCAATTAATCACTCGTTTGAAAGTATTTCAGTTATTTATCGACTCCTACAATAACTCTAAAAAACCAGCCTTTCCCACTCTTGCCCAGGCTACAGTCCAATAAAGAAACATTCCACTTTATTATGTTGTCAAAGGGCCTCATCTGTCCCTGGACCGCAGCAGCTGTCAGAGTGCCAAGCTGCTCGTTAGCACTAACGAAGGGGAAGTGACATCGTTTTGAAGCTCCGTAACCTGGCAACATTACATGATTAAAATTCCATGATTCATATTTGCTGTTGTTAATTGCAAGAGTTAGTAAGGCTGTGTGTTGGGGAGATGAAACTCGGTTTACAGCAAAGCACACACACCACAGGGTTCTTACATGTGCGCACACAAAAACACCAATGTTTGTATTCAGTCCTCCTCTAATAAATCACACTATTAAGGTTGAGAAAACATTATAAGGGATGTATATTCAGAGTGTAAAAATGCTCGGTATATATTAGAAAAATACTGCCATTACAGCCATTTTAACAGATTAAAATGGTCATATACTCTGATATATGCAGAACATTTTACATATGTAGAAAATATGCATTTAGCCAATTGTCACTTGAAAGCAAAAACAAAACAAAAAAGTAAGCAACAACGATGCTGGCTGAATCAAAAATTGGTCTTCATAGATGTCAGAAGGTACCAAATGATGAACAGTGTAAATAGTATTGATAATATTGATGAATAATATATTGTTGGTGAAATGTGTACACATAAAAAATAAACAAGTATTGGTGTTATCAGTGCCTCTGTACAGGGGATGGAAGTTTGTTAAATGTCAAATTGAGCGATTAAAAAAAAAACGTGTATATTACTATTTTACTTTTCACGGGTACTTTGAGGTTGTCACTTAATACTAAAAATGTTTTATTTGAATATATAAAAAAAAATGAAATGGTGTGGATTTTATTCCTTGTTCATATTACTCTGCATGGCATGATCGGTGGCTTGTTGAAAAACTTTCCCAAAGCTGCTTGCGGAATAATGTTCTTCATTTGTGAAAACATTTTTGAATGTCAAAAAAGAAAGCTGTTTTTTATCTCCGTCTCAATGCATCTGTCACAGTCACACACACCACAAGCACAAGTCAAATTTAAGTTGAGAGAGCGGGATTTTTTTTGTCGTGTGACGGCTCGGCGGGCTGCCTGTTTTTGTCTTTAGCACTGATCCGAAAATGCAGTCAGCACGGAATCTTCATCTCTCACAACCAGAGACCAATACACAGAGATGCAATCTTTCCTCTCCTTTCTAATCTTGAGCCCTTGCTTGAGACGTCGAGGCACACAAATCTTCCTGAGTTATAATGTTGGACGACAGGCTGTAGCTGACCGCGCCAGTTAAAATCACCCACAGAAGCACGTAGTCAGGTGGTGGATATACTGCGGATTTGTGAACAGTTTGTAAACAAGTCTAAAAGTTGATAGAGCTGGCAGATAGAGATTTAAACAGGAGAAGAGACAAATAAATGGAGGATACCAGATTGATAGAATAATAAGATAATAGGAAGGAAATGTTGGAGGACTGAAAAGATTACAAGAAAGCAGAAACATTTCTCATCACAACTTTCATTTTCAGCGACGTCTGCACCAAATGCAATATTTTAGTTTTTCTGAGGTATGACAATCATCTCTTAATATTTAATTAGCTTTGGTGCTTTGGTGAAGAGGCTTTTTTTTTTGTTTGTAGTTATTATAGAAGTAAACGTTTTTGCTGCATGCTAACTGAAATACTGCCACATGAGATAAGATTATTTTAACCAAGTCACAACTTTGTTTCACTATTTTTAAATTGATTTATCATAACACAACTGACTTATGGTGTGGAAATTGGTTGGTTAGTTTAGTTGCAATATTTGGTTCCCATCTATAATGTTCACTGAAGAGTTAATCTCCAGTTTAAATTCAGGACAGCTGCAGGACAAATAGGGACTTCTACAGTAGCTAAAGGTGTAAATGTTTCCTTTGTATTTCTGCTTTTTGTGTCTGAGATGTTTATTTTGATTAAAGGGAATGTCTGCATGCTACATGGACCTATAGGATAAAAGCTATTTCCTTGTTTTGCAAGAAGAGTTGGACCACCATGACAAGTGTATGGCTTTTTGGCTCGCTTATATGGTGCAGTGCCAGACAATCACGTATCATGTATTTAATAGCCCTGCCACAGAACAAAAACATAAAAGGGAATTAAATGTGATGTTTTGTTCTTTTGTCTGTAAATTAATATCCCTACATGAATGAATATTTAGTTTTCTGTGGATTAATGTGTTTAATGTGTTTGCCAGCGTGCTGCTGTCGATAGATTGAGCAAAAGGAAAAAGACAATCATTGGGGCCCATTATATCAGAGACCAGTAATTCAACAAGCATTCAGTATTGAGTGAGCCTTACGTTTAATAGAGTTGCTTCATTCAGAGGTATCTTGAATTAAAATCTTGACACCAACAGGAATACAGTCATGAAGCTGCCTCCTTAAACGGAAATTGCAAAGAAATATTAGCTCAAACTGAGTTTACAAGCTCTTTTTGCCCAAAAGCATGAGTCAACAGTTATAAGAGAGTGATGTGGGGGAACTTTTGTGATTTCAGATGGATTAACTGTTTGATGGGTCCGTCCCTTCTATGAGAGCTGCAGCGTTGCATTTCGGCCAAGGTGCTTTGCTCCGTCTCCCGGTTACGGGTTCGATGCCAGAAACACAAGCTGTGAATGTTGCCGATAACGCTGTTCAGTCTGAATCCATTTACCCCCTCTCCCCCCCCGTTCTCTCTCGTTCATCCATTGTCATCACAGCTTTTCATCACGGAGCCAGACGTGCCTTCTTTATGTTATTTTTAGCTTTTCAATTCTCACACTCCTCATCTGACAGTGGAGCGGATGATGAAAGGAGGAAAGACACAAACGCAGGATGGGTTTGACATTGATAATGGCAATGCTAAAAAAAACACACACTGGAGATGTTATCATGTTTTTGTGAGTGTTTATTGATTTTCTTTCATTTCTTTTGTTTATCACAGATTATTATTATCATTTTGTATGCTTTTTGGGAAACCTGTTGTACATGTTTTACAGATCATTGTCTTGTCAAATAAAATGTAAACTAAAAGGACAGGAGGTCTCTGTGGTTATTACCTCCCAGGATCAAGAGTTACCCTGAAGAAACAGCAAAGCAGCCTGCTGGAGACCTGGTAAGTCCAAACATCATGATAATGTCTACAGGTAATGAGGGAGGTGATTCTGTTTTTAAGGAATCTTTTTATAGTCTTTCAGCTTAAACGGGGTATCCACAGATCCTTAAAAAGTCTTAAAAGGTCTTAAATTTGATTTCTAGAATTTAAGACCATAAAATGCCTTTAAAAGTTTTATTCTAAGATCATCAGACTTTGTGTGCAAGTGGAGCTACATTATCAAAAGAAAAGACTGCATCACTAATGATTTCCGGATCCTGAATGTTTAAAACTGTGTATTCTGTAAGTGATTTTTTAAAAATGAAATTGTGTTTAACTCTAAAATAACTGGACTAAAAAGTACTGTGTCTCAGGCTTATTTGGACTCTTGACTTGGACTTGTCCGTGTTCTAGCCTAGCTTAGCATAAAGACTGAAAGCAGAGGGAACAAACTACCAACTACAACTTTAACGTCTAACTAAAAAAGCACCTACCAACTCTAAATCTCATGATATGTTGTTTGTTTAATCAAACAGTTATGCAAAAGCCTTTTCATTACTGACTATTTGTTTTCTGGAGGAAGGTACATGCTGTAACTATTTCTTGGCAAACAAGGCCCAAGTGTACCTCTGAGTCATGTCATCACTGTGAGGTTGCCAGGCAACCATCAGACATGCTGCACAGAAGAGCTGGACTGACTTATAAACTGTTGTTTATGTAAGGGATAATACCTGACAAGTTATGCAGTATATTCTATGATCGTAATAGATGACGCAGGGGATAAGATGTTTTTAAACATAATGAAATATAGTTTCTGGGCCTCAGAATTCCTACTGTTTGCATCATGAGGCAACATCAAACTAAAGCAGAATCAGAAACAAGAAGGAGAATCAGAATCAAAAACAAGAAGGAGTTCACTTGCCTCTGAATTTCTTAATCCTGACACGTTTTGAGATCGGAAGAGAAAGAGAAAAAGACATTGCTTTTAATCTCAAGAACAGAGAGTATAGTTGCCTCTCTCTCCCCTCTGTCTCTCACACACACACACACACACACACACACACACACACACACACACACACACACGGCCATGGTATAACAAGAAATAGTTACACTACAAAACTCCCTCAGAAAAAATACAAATTTTTACATTTCTGTAATCTTACTGCCCCGTTTCATGCACACATCCACCCTTTTAAAATGTGATATCCCAAAGTACATCTTGTGAGAAGCTACCAAAAGATCATTACTAACATAATATTTCTAAAATATTTATCAGGTGTCAACATGTGTCAAGTTTTCTCAACATGTTAGGGCAAAACATCCACACTGAGACATCGCTGCATTGTTATACTAGAAAATATGTGATATCTTATGTGAGGTTCGCACATGGGAGAATTTTGCCTTCATGTCAATCTGGCAGAAAGACTTTCTGCCTTTAGTTTTTCCTAAACCGAACCAAGTAGTTTTGGTGCCTAAACTACTAAGCTTTCTGACAGAAAGCCCTGAGGGCAAGCATTTAAAGGGTTTTTTGTATTGAAGGGAAGTTATTTACAGTAATGCTGCCCACTTTCTATCAGTCTATTTCTGCTTACAATATGACCAACATTGCCAATACATTATTGAGGAAGAACTTCCACTTTCACTTCATATGCTGATAATTGGTACTTTTTCCAGAGGAAACAGTTCTCCTCTACAATGTTTACTCGTAAAAGCAGCTCCACTCAGCACTTAGCATTGGCCAAGGTGAAGCTCTGCTATGCTCTCTGGACAAAGAGAGGTCAGAAAACACAACTAAAAAATATCCAATAAAATCCATAAACCTACTGAACAATGTTCTCATCCTCACACACTCAAAAACAGTACACCTGCACCTTAACCTGAAGTTACATCTACAGCCTTTTTTTTTTTTTTAAACAAAAGAAAGCGTTTTCACTACATTTGCAGACCAGAATGTAGAACAGGAGTTACCTTGTGAAAATTGGAAGACCTGAGTACCCATAAATCATTCAATGTCATGTTGTTACATTAAAACTGTGCGGTACAGTGAAGAGATTCAGCTATTGTTGGTGAGTTCAGTTTGCTCTGGATGGAGTGCTCACTCTCTGTTGTTTACGATAATGTTTGTATTTCACTTTTATGTTCGGAATAATCAGTGAGTGAAACAGAATTGAGGCCAGTGCTCTGCGGCAGCAACAAAATAAGGATTATTTTGGAAAATTCTGAGGTTTCTGTGAAATCTATGGAAAGCTCTCTTCTGTGTTATAACTCTAGTTTATGATTTAGATGTATAAAATAGATGACTTTTTTTTTACAAGAAAAAAGGTTGCAAAGCTGTAAGTGCAAATGTATTGACGTAACTGGCATCATCAAATTATGAACAACGCAGGTGAAAAGATAAATTTTGATTATCTCTTTTCATTCTGTAAAACTTTGGGTCTTAGAATCCGTAAGATTTCAGATTTCTGTTTTGTGGTAGCAGGTGTGCACTTTATTTTAAGCCTGTATTGTTTTGTACTGCTTCTGCTCTTTAGCTGAGTCTTGTCAGATGAGATGGGATGAGACACGCTCATTGTCAGCAAGCATTTGTTCACTTTTGTGGCTAATTAACCGTATCGTTCAGTTCATCCTGGTCCCTGCTGGGCTCTCCTTTTGACAAAGATATTAAGTGAGTGAGGAGAGGGTCAGGCATCAGGAGTGGTTTGATTCAAATCAGACTAAGGCACATACTGTCGTGTGACGGACAATCATATTAAATGTTGAACAGCATGGATGATGAAACCACAGGGCCACAGCTACTGAAGAGAGACTGCACATTACCTGAATTATGTTCTCCATCCAGTGACATCAGGCATCCATCAAATCTCAGGTGGTATTTCAGGTTTGATTTTGACAAACCTTTGAGGGATGATGCACAATTTGTCCTAGTCTTCAAAAATTAGGCTGACTGTTCTGTTGAGAGAGAGTCAACTTTAAAGGCAGGGCTCAAACTGAGATGGAGGGAAGATGGTGAAACTAGGGATCCTCAACGACAAAGAAAAATTTCAACTTAAAGTGCAACACAATGCGGTCACATCACGACACATCCTGCCTGTAGCACACACTGAACATGCTATACAGACAGAAGAAGTAGTCAAGGTTCAGTAGCCGGGATGTGTCGATCTCAGGAGCAAATTTGATAAAGGTCTGTGTGTATTCATGCTTTGAAATAAGCAATAATAGCGTATCCTGACGAGTTGACGAGATGCTGTCAGTGTGTGAGCTCTCATCGAAAACAATTTGTGGGTGTTGTGACACGCATGACATGCCACCAGGATGTGTTGCCCTTAATGGGTAACATTATCAGACTAATCCCCAATTTGTATAAATCTCTTAACTTCACCCAATTACCCAAGATTCAGCGAATGCTGTCTAAAAAAAAAACACATTTTGTGTAGCTATACTCTATAAGAATCCATCTTTACACAGTAATCAAGTACATGTGTGCCTGTTTATCCAGTACATCTATGATAATCCTTGTATATTCACTGGAATCATACATATAAATCATCAATATAGTGATAACTTCCATTTAGCCAAAAAATACACTTTATACCTTTTTATTCAATTCCTTCCAAGTATTCACTACATATATTATATGAGTCTGGACAGACATGGATGTAAACTGCAACTTGACTGGTTGGCAGAGGCGCACAACAGCAGGGTGGTAATTCTAGTTGAAGTTTATAGCCACTTAGTCTTATCCAGCAAGAAATTCAGTTGTGTGAAATCACCAAACATAATTTGTAGAAGTCTGTATACGTGCTATAGTGTGGATATCTGTATATGTGCTGGTGTATTTTCATTTCAATTTCCTTTTGCCACCGTGAATGGTGATGTACAGAAACTTATGGATTTCAGCATTCAAGGTCTATTTTAAACTGTGTTGCCACTAGTGTAATTTTTGACATACGTCTTAAAACAATACAGTAGTTGCCCAGATAGACTTCAAGAAGAAAACAAAATGTATAATTAGGATTAGACTTTAATGAGGATTATTGTGGATTTACTTGCATTAAATGCAGTCTGTATTTTGTAGCGACCAACCTCTGCTTACCACCATGAGCTTGCAATTACTCACACTAATGAAACCACTTAGTAATCTGATTCCCAAAGCCATGAGTGAGGAGTAGCTTTATGAAAAAGGTGGAGGAAGAGGAATGATGGCTGAGATGAAGAGAGAGAGAAAGGGTCTGTGATTGAGAGTAGAGACGTGAGAAAGGGAAAGAAATTGCAAGATACAGGGATTAGTGTAAGCAGGTAGAGAGGTAGACTCAAAGAGATTAAGAGAGTGAGATAGACCGAGGGAGAGTGGGCCGCAGAATCAATGAGCTAGTCGATAGTGAGTGGGAGAGATGTGATGAGAGAGAAAAATGGCATCGGAGGAGTAAGAGGAAACTGCCCCCTGTTGTGTTGGAGCCCCGCCGAGAAAAATGGCCCCAAAGAAAATGACAATCCACGACACTCCACAAGTGATAGAAAAAGCCTGTTTTACTTTGGCTTATCATCTGGAACAGTTACAGATTCAAGATAATTTGGTGACAGTTATTCTCCCAGGGATCCACCGTAAAAAATTATCAGGTAATAGAAGTTTCATGTTCATTTAAGAACTTACGAAGATCTATGTACAATAAATCCTTAATCTCAGTAGGAGATTAATTATTGTGGTTAGGATGATAGACAGACAGCTAGATAGACAGGATGGATAGATAGACAAAATGTAATGAAAGCTGTGAAGTAGAATGACAACTGATAACTATGAAGAAAACCTTTTCAGAAAGCAATGTTATCAAGAGGAATAAAAGTGTGAAACTGATTAAGTACACTTCCAGTATGTAGGTGAAAATAACTAACTGCTGAAAACATATTCCCTTCCTGAAAGAGACTTTTATATTCAGTAGAGCACTCAAAACCACAGTTTTTAGCTGTAAGAAAACAAGTGGCAATACTTGGCATTTCAAAAGGTATTTTTGAAATGTTTCTAAAAGCCAAGATTTAAAAAAAAAATCCCATTAAAGAATAAAGATTGCTGACAGGAATCTGTCTAAACTCAGAAAGTACAAATATTTGTACATACCGTGTATAGTGGGTTTCTGCTAGTTCAAAGCTGTCAGGGCAGTTGTATGTTAATGAATATTCAGAAAACTGCCAATAAGCTGTGAGCATTAGCCACAGCATTTGTTGGTCTGCATGTTTATAGTACGGCTGCCACTTTTTATTTGAAATTCGAACTACCGTTTGAATGTGAGAAAACATTAGTTATTCAGTTTCATTCAAAGTTCAGGGTATAAATGCAACAGGATGTGCCTTGTACTCCAGCTGTCACTATGATCTTTTGCATTCCTCAATTGTTGTGTTCGTTAACATAAAATGTTAAGTTTTGTGTGAAAGCATTTTTTTTATTTGAAAATTATGGATAAACACAAGGCTGTTTGCTGCCAACTGCCTTAGAGTAACATTTCAACAACAACAAATCTGATTTCACCTGTTATCTTGTTTCAGATGAAACAGTGAAGGCATCGCAAATTAACAGAACTTTATCAAATCTACAACATGTTTTAGGATAAGGCGCCAGCGGTTTCCCCAACCTCAACCGGTCAATCAGGCGGTCTACTGTTTGTATGTGAACAGTACCACAGAACCTGCTGCCACTCTCACCAGCATCGTCAGAACTGAACTCAATTCATCTCCCAGGAGAATTTCATCAGTAGTGATTTAGCATGTTCCTTCATCTGATGCAAATGTATTTATCTGTCCATTTGTCCAGTATTTATGTTGTGTATCACAGGCTCTGCCAGAGTTATGCTTGTGAGATCGGAAAAAAGTCTGTGTCAGACTTGTATAGACATAAATCCTTAACACTCACATCTGTAACATGGAAATGCTTATATCTTGACAAGAGTGCATTAACAAGAGTCTAGAGCCACACTAGCAGCTCTGTGAGACTGTACTTACACACAGCGGTGCTTTAAATGTAAATCAGCATGCTGATGTTTAGAAGGTATAATGTTTGCCATGTTCACCATCTTAGTTTAGCGTGTTAGCATGTTAACATGATAACTGCCACAAAACGCAAAGTACAGCTGGGGCTGATGGGAATGTCATTAGTATTTAGTCATGAACCAAAGAAACCAAACAAATGAGAATTTTGACCTGATGATGGCGCTAGATAACCAAAGTCATTAGGCTTCATCTTCTGTAGATCATGAATGTCTGTACACAATTTCAAGGCATCCCATCCAATAGCTGTTGAGATATTTCAGTCTGGTCCAAAGAGGTGAGCCGGCTGACAGACCAACATTGCCATCCCTAGAGCCATGCGTTTAGTACAGCTAAAAATAGTTTTGTGAACGGTATATTAGCATGACTGACAACTCTGTCATTGATTTATATATACTCAGCATAGGGAAGGAAGCATGATTTAGATTACATTTAGTCAAAGTATTGATTGTTCTTTTGGGTGTTTTTTGCACTTTTAGCTCTGGGTATATATTCTATTTTGGACCACTTTTGGTTTTAAAATAGTAGTTAAGTAATTAATTAAAAAACCTAGTCAGTAGATTAGCTAATAATAGTCATGAGCCACAGCCCTTACCTGGCTTCAACTGCACAGAGGACACAGCATAAGTGAGCATGGCCTCGTCTTAAAAGCCTGGCAGGTAATTTGTTTTACTTAAAAAGATATTTAGAAAAAAGCAGTTTGTTGTCAAGTTCTGTCCACACAGACTTCATAACCCATTAGAAATGGTATCAGCTGTAACGTTTGCACTTGATGGCTGACATTTTCTCTCTCTCGACACTGACAAGAGAAATGAGAAAGAAAATGCTGCAGTCAGAACAACAGCCGCTCCTCAGCAGCGATGCTATCGCTGCAGGCTGCATCAGAGAAGTCCCCAGGCGGAAAGGACGCAGTCTTTATCTGAAAGTTTAAAAGTCTTCCTTTAAGCTGTCTCTGCCTGCCTTTACATCTGCTCTTCATGATTTAACAGGTAAAATCGATGATGGATTGTGGACTTCGCTGTGATTTGTGAATTTAGTCTCTTTTTAGAGGAAAAGCAGTCAACCCCAGTAGTTTGTGCAGTGAAACCCCATTTCAAAACACAGCAAACATCACATCTGACATGTACTGACGTCTCCACCTCTATCAGGTGTGTGTCTGTGTGTGTGTGTGTGTGTGTGTGTGTGTGTGGCTGTGGCTGTGTATGCATGTAAAATGAGGTGTTCAAACTCAAATTGAATTCAGACAACCCAAACAAAGACAGTGTGTTTGTTAAATGTTTTAATCCTGTTGTAAATTCTAATTTAATTCACTGGGTGCCAAGCATTCAAAGTGTGTGTGTGTGTGTGTGTGTGTGTGTATACATGGTAATCACAAACTGGGAGGCTGCTGTGCTTTCTCTCTCTGACAAATCCAGGTAAGATTAGTTCTGTCTGTCTCAGCAGGAACAACATGTGAAATCATTAGATGCAGAAACTTCTCATATGCCATTATGCACCGTCACACTCACAAAAACTCCCATCTTGACATTCAGATAAAAATCATTCATTTTCATAAACTCTCAAATACTCCCCCTACCACCCCTACACACGCTTGTTCACACACTCCCATACACTTAACAGCATTTGCTCACACACAAGTATACACACTTAACACACATGCACTCCACCTGCCCACACATACAACAGTCACACATGTACAGTAAAGCACACTTATTCACAATGTGGAAACTATGCCATGCACATACAAACACCCCCCCACACACACACACACATTCACACACACTGCTAACATACACACATCCCATTTTTTTCTCTTCTGCAGGAGCAATTTGAGTAAAGAAAGGAGGACAAGGATGACATGCTGTCAGGCACCATAATGGACCCAAACACAACAGACATTATTGACTGTGTATGTGCTGGTGTTTGTGTGTATGTGTGTGTAATTGCCAGTCAATCCTCTCAACAGCCATCTGTGGTAACACTGCCCCCCGGTGTTAAAGTTGAGGAAGTGCAGTTAAGAGCGGTCACCACCCTGAGGCGCTTCACATCCAGTTATGTGAACAAATTTGTTTAAAGTTTATATTACACTGAAGTGTCAAAATGTACAAACAGTGGGAGCAACAAAGAAAACAAAAAGAGAGATTGAAGAAAATACTGATCATAAATCATTTCAGGGGGAAATAAAAACAGGATCAAAACAGTCAGCAGCAATAAGATGCAAAGTGTTAAAGTTACAAGTATTACAGTTATTATTATCAAAACTATTTGTGCATCAACCTGTCAATGAAATGTAGCCTATATTAGGGTTTTTTGTTTGTTTGTTTGTTTTGTGAACAAATTATAATGTCTGTATTGTCTTACTCAAGTCGATGTCAAAGAACTGATCCATGTGTGTCAGGACCAGCTCAAAATGAGGTCCAGACCACAGTCTGATCCAATACCAGAGCATTTTTAGTGCAAGTGAAAAAGTAATAAGGGTGGACAAGTGCCCGGTGATGTAATGATTCCTTTGGCTGCACTCCCCTTATAGGGGTTCATTTTGATGTACAGTACTCCACTTCCTTGTGAGATTTATTTAAAGGACAATTTGGGAGATATGTTTGTTATTGTTATCACAGGCTTCTTCCTCCAGCACTAGCTCATGCATTAATGCTGTGTTAATTAATGACATTCCTATCAGCCTCAGCTGTACTTTGTGTTTAGTGCTAATTAGCAAATGTTAGAATGCTAACACGCTTATAATGATAATAACTATACCGGATAAACATCACCATGTTAGCATTGTCATTGTGAGCATGATAGATAATTTAGAGGACAAAAATGTATGATCCCGAGATTGATGCAAACACAAGCTAACACTGATTTTCATCTTTTCATATCTCAACAAGATGCAGAGATGGTCCTAAATTCGTACATGCACAAGTATATATCATATTAAATACAGTATACCTACAGTATATGTTCTATTGATTTAGAGAAACACTTTGAAAGTTACTGAACAGTCAGCTTCAACCATCAGCCTCTGCCCAACTAACTTTGTGATAAATATGGATCTATTGGAATTATTGGTTAAAATATTTTATTGCAAGTTAGATACCTCTGAAAGTGTGCGTAATGAGGCACAATTTGAATCTTGTTTTTTTTAAAGTGTGTGAATAAAAAATTTGTTGTGCCCCAGATGTTGAAGTTTCACCAGCATGTGAACACACTGAAATGATGTGCTAAAGAAATCTCTAAATGAAGAGTTCATTTGCAAAAGCAGACATCTCCGTTTTATTTAATTTCCTAAATGTTTGCATGTCATGTTTTTTGTGCACTCAAGAGAATATCAGTCTGTTTATTTATTTTAAGAATGGCGTTTATCTGTTTTCGCTAATGAATTCTTCAAATGTTTTGCTTACATTGCTTTCTTCCCATTTCCTGAAGATCTGCAAAATCAAGTAAAATAACTCATCATCACATCATAAACTCTAACCATTAAACAGTAATTCCTTGCATAAATTAATTTTCTGGCTCATGAATATTAGTTTTAGCAGATCAAACAACAGTAAGCATTCATACACACTGACATACAGGCTGTGAAGTTTGGCGTTTTCTGATGGGCCTGTCATCTCTGAGGCTTCACTGCACAGGTGTCATTTCTGCCATCTAAGAGCCATTACAGTATCTTGATGCCTCCACGTTTGCTAATTTCACTGGGTTAATTGCGCTCTCTGCTTCTTCCTCATAGCTCAAAGTCTGAGTCATTAAAATGGTGACAGTAATTCACATTCTGTCTGCTTGCTTGAGCCGTTACTCAGCTGTAAACCAATCAGTCAGCTGTATTCAAATGAGAGGGAAAATGACTGTATATTTCATGAATTAGATTTTCTGCCTGAAACAGTTGCTTTAATGACTCTCTTGGGTAAGGGGTTGTGGAGGGAATAATTCACAATCTATGTCAAAGTTAGAGGAACATTTATATTGGTTAATCCGGCCTTGAATGAAATTATCATATTGTGAAAAAGTTATTTAGATTGCAGCTGTAATGCATGCAGGAAGTTTCTTAGTAACAACACTTAGTAAGAGGCGACACACTCTGTGAACTATTTTCATTTTAAAACTGACTTCACTGCTGCACAAGGAGACAAGGAAAACCTTGTACTATAACTGCCAATGCTCTCCATTTAATGGATAAAATTCTTTGTTAAACATTTAAACTGAAAGAGCAATACTACTGCAATTGTATATCATTTACCTGACTTTGCAGGAATAGTTAGACTGAATAAGCCTCTTTGCTTTCTTTCTGAGCATTAGATGAGAAGATTGATACCACTTTTATGTTTGTACGATAAATATGAAGCTACAGCCAGTTAGCTTAGCCTAGCACAAAACCTACCAACACCTCTGAAGCTCACTAATTAACAGGTTGTATCTCATTTGTTGAATTCATACAAAAAACTGTGTTTCCAGTCTTAATGCCAAGCTAAGCTAACCAGCTGCTGTCTTCAATTTCTTAATAATTCTTAAAATATTGAACAGACAGATATGACAGTGCTATTGATTTTCATCCATCTCTCAGCAAGAATCTTTAAAGTGGCAATCTCGAAGATTTTAATTTAAATATATCTGTTAAGTCACTCGCTATTGCCAATGAGTTAACACAATGGTGAATGACCCTATGGCCCACTGATGAAATTATATGAAAGTCCTTGCATTTGCAGTATTACGAACTGGGTGTCTGTGGCGACATTCCCAAACATTTCCTACTGCTGCAGCTTCACATTAAAAGCATTTAACTGGCTAAACATGAGTGGACGTTTATTATGACATAGTCACAGGAAATGCAATTGGTTTGTCAGTGAGCTTGACACTGACCACCATCATTCATCAAAAATGCATCTACAAAACAAGACAACGGACATTTTCTGCATTTTTTGACAACTGATCAGTTTGAAATATTGTAGGTAGTAATGGAGGAGCAGCCACAGTAAGATGTTTGATAAAGAGTTGCAGGGAGCATGAAACTTCTCAGCAAGGTAACCAACTCCTTTCACTGTGCCCTGCAGTTTGCAGACTCTGTAAGCAGCATGAAATCAGATCACAGTTGCTTACAGAATGATGGAAAAAAAATTATTGCCTGACTTCTTTATTAAAATGACAACAGTTTGTTTTGATGCTACCAGAATTCTGTGGCCTGTAGTATTAAACCACATTTGCTGTTACCATCAGTAAGTAGGTGTCGCCAAATCAACCAGGACTGAAATCTTAAGGATTGTCATTTTAATGGATTACAGTCTTTTAAAAGTTTGATCTGAGAGAGGAATACAACTGAAATTGCATATCAGTTAACCTCACTTTGCATTAGGGTGTATTGGCCAAATTGGTTATATTGTCTATCTTTAAAAAGAAAACCCTAAGTTTAAAGCGACTTAAGTCGAGATTTTTATCTCAAATTATAATATATAATATATTTCATATGCTCAGCATGTAGATTTAACAAAAAAAGTCCCATTAGCCATTTTGATTGCAACACTGTAAATTTGCCGTATTTGCCTAAATTATATTATGATGTCAGGTATGATCATTACTGGGAAATCTTCTCCATAAACAGGAAGTGACCAATCAAGAGTGAAATACGAAACTGTCCACTAAACATATCCTGGTTTGCAGATAGGTATGCAAAGACATCCTTACCTTCAATGAAAGTTTCAGACTGCCTAATTTCTGCTACATTTCACCACCTCTGCCTATTGTTATGGGCCTGTTTTCATGGATAGCTTGTCAACCATCAGTCTGGTATCTGAGACTTGACTTATCCCGTCTGTATCTCCTGCTGCAAAGTATCCAGACCTCATGAACAGCCGCCAGACATACTTTGTTGCACAACAGGACATTTGAGACAGGAGCAGTGAGCAGTTTACTGGCATCTTCACCATTAACATTTTATTTTCTGACTGATGAAGTATATCAAAATGTTAGATGTCAGATTTACGATAGTTTTTTTGTAAATGCGCTTCTTTGCTATCTTTCCCATGAGAAGATCGATACCATTCACATAATTGTCCATTCAATATGAAGCTGTAACCAGCAGCTGGTTGGCTTATCTAATCATAAAAACTTGAAACAGTTACTGTAGCATGGCTCTGTCTGAAGTAAAAGAAATCAGCTCACTAGCACCTCTAAAGCTCAGTGTTTAACACATTACATCTTGTTTGTTTTATCCGCACAAAAACCAATGTGTAGATACGACAATTAGCTTTTTTTTTTATGGGTGGTTATGTGCAGATTTTATTACCTTAATTGTACAGAGCAAGGCTAACCGTTTCCCCCTGTTTCCAGTCTTTATGCTAAGCTAAGCTAACCACCTGAATAAGCGTGTATCCCATAATGTCAAACTGTTTGCTTTAAATATGAAGTTTAAATTGCAAATAACGTTTTACTCTTCATATTTGTATTCAATCTGTCATCATCTTGTCAATAGTTAGAAACCCAAAGAAATACATCTCTATGGAAACTGAGAAGTCTATAGCTGGGTTAAAATTAGAAACATTATATCCATAATCATTTTTAATTTAAAAATTCCACACAAAAATAATACAGTAATATATTTAAGCGATCTGTTTGAATCACCTCCTTTAGTCGCTTTTGTAGAGGTCTAAGATGTTGTTTCAACAGCCCTCCAGCAGAGAGAGCAGTTAGCTACAGAGTAGATACTGTATCTGAGATGGAGACAGGAAAAAAAGACAGAGGGAGAGAAGGACAGAGTGAGACAGTGGAGGGGGAGGATAAAAAGGATAAAGATCATGAGGAAGGGGAGGAAACGAGGGAAAGCTCCTTCACACCTCATCACACTGAGTGAAAATGTGTCTTCAGGTAAGCCTGAAGGTCACACACACGCAAACAGGAAGAACAAGAGGGATTCTCGTTTTCCTCCTCTCTCATGTTCATGCCCACGATTTTACAGCCGCCTACAGTCTATATATTTAGTACACACCACTGATGTTTCAACATCTCAGTGAGTAATACATGTCAAATTAAATTTTTCCTACAGCCCGACATCTTTCTGCAGAGCCGCAAAGTGATGGCTCCACCTTGTGATGTAAGACATTATGCAACACATTTAACTCACATTGTTGCAAGCATCAGGCGCATTTGGGAATTCATGCTCCTATGCTCACTGAGGCACACTATAAATCGATTTTAGTGTCTCTAAAATTGGTCTTCAAAAATACCCTTTAATTATTGTTTTGTTTAATCTGAGAATTTAAAGCAACAGTCTGGACTGTAACAAGAATAACTGCACTGACGATCACTCAAAGCAGCTGTACATAGACTACTAATAGCCAGTTTGATTCAGACCACATCGTAGCAAGGAAATAGTTTTTCTGAAAGTATCAATTATCTTCTATTCAGAACTCAGAGCTGTCAGGTTCATGACATTGTGCTGGGCAGACTGAGTAATGGTTGAATCATCTGTTCCAGTCTGCAGTTTCAGACAGAAACTAGGTTTGATTCTATAGGTGATCTCCTTTTACATGTCACCTCTGGGACAGATACACGAAAATGATATTAGCATTATAACAGTTCAAATAACACACAGCTGTAGCGACATCAACTTTGTGTGATGATCTTCAGATTCAAAGAATCAAAGACAAAACTGAAATGATTATCTTTGGCTAAAATATAAGTAATTTCAGACCACCTTGAGGAACTGTAAAGTGACTAAAATCACTCTCACCACTCTCAAAGCATCATTTTGGCAACAGCAGGCAGTTATTTTTAACTGCACGCTACCTGCTCGGCACCAACAGCAGACAGACACAGTTAGCAGCTAGCTGGTGAACATAGCGGAGCATTTAGCAGCTAAAGAGCCAGATATTTCCCTCAGGAGTCGGAGAAACGAACAAAGCTAAAAGGAGAGTGAATATTGAACTTACATTCATCAAGTGGGCAGAAACATGAATCCAAATGAATGCTAATGTTGCTCTGCATCTGCTGGATGTGTAAATAGGTAACTGCTTGCTAACAAGTTCACCATATTGACTTAAAGGATGATGTCAGTGTTGTGTTCGCAGCTTGATTCCGCTACCCCCAAGTCGCAAGTGATGATTCTCTCTGACCAATCAGTGGCCTGCAGTGTTTTGACTCCACATTTTAGTGTTGGCTCAGCTCGCTTGGAACCTCGACCGAAGTGATACCAAAAAAAGTACCAGGCACCATCCACAACTTTTGCCAATGGAAACCAAAAAAGAATGTTTCCAAGCGAGTCGAGCAATGCCGTACCATGCAGTGGAAACGAGGCAAAAGTGTTCTCTTTATTTTTCATTCATTTTATTTATTTTTTCTTGTGTGCAATGAGCATTACAGCCTTCTAGTATCGCTATAGACCTTTAATCTTGTTTCTGTTTTCAAATCTCCACATTGGCTGGAATGTCTGCGTAGAAAAAATGAATAGGCAATGTTTTCATTTTCTAGAACAAACACCAACAAGCTCCCCATGAGTAAGGCTGACTGATGTCTCATCAATCCATGCAATCAGGTCCCAGTTTGGGTTCAGGTGGCAGACACCATCTCCACATTTAAGAGTAGGCTTAAGACTTTTCTCTTTGATAATGCTTATAGTTAGGGCTGGCTCTGGTAAGTCCCAAACCATCCCTTAGTTATGCTGCCATAGGCCTAGACTGCTGGGAGACCCATGATGCACCTCTCTAATCTCTCCCTCTCCCTCTCCATCTGTATGCATGCTTATCCCATTAATGCACGTTGCTAACTCAACATCTTCTCTCTCCCGTAGTTTTGTGCTTTCTCATCTCTCTCTTGTCTCTTTCTGTTGCTTTCAGCAAATATTTCTGCCTCCTTAGCTGCAGAGTCTGGATCTATGATTGCGGGTCACCTGCTGCCCCCGTGTTCCTGCTCGACGACCGCTTATTAGTCTAATTACTATTATTATCATTATTATTCCTATCACATGCAATGATTTGCACATGTGAAGGAAGGTTCGTCTTACATTTAGAGAGAAATTGCATTTATAGAATGCAGCAGGTGTCTACTGTATATGTGCTATATGTCAAGCACATAAATCAGCACTCAGCTGTAAATTACAAAGACTGTATGTGTCTCACCTTTCCATCGTGTATCATCGATCACTGCCTCCTGCCTTCTGCTCATCCATCTATCCAGATGTCACTCTTTATCCCTCCCTCTCCGTTTTATCCTTCAAGTTTCTCTGATCAGCCATGTCAGTGGGCTAAATAATTGTGTCTGATATTGTTTTTGCCTTGCAAAAATAGCTGTTGGTTTCATCAGGCCGTACTGCACCGTGGGTTCAGATGAATCACACTAGACATCATTCAAATGTCTCAATACAGCAACTCAATGAGCTGAGATAAAGCAAAAAGCTCTGATGGAGGAAATA
This sequence comes from Siniperca chuatsi, assembly GCF_020085105.1. Taxonomy (NCBI): domain Eukaryota; kingdom Metazoa; phylum Chordata; class Actinopteri; order Centrarchiformes; family Sinipercidae; genus Siniperca; species Siniperca chuatsi. The sequence goes on from NC_058058.1 coordinate 5,796,168, forward strand.
GTGCCCATAAAGGAAAGATGGTAATGGATAAATACATGATAAACTGAAAAGCTTACTGTGATAATTCTTCACAATTTCTTCGTTTGAAGCACTAACTTCCACCATCTTTTACTGAAAGAGACTCTGATGGCACAGTTTCTCTGTATGGAGACAGTTTTATGTTCTGGCAAATCTATGTGGGGGCTGGGCCCTTCTGTCGTCTAATATTAGTACATTAGACACCCATTAATCTGATATGTGATATATGAGTGTAACAGCTGAACTCATCTCTCTGGTAAAATACGGACCCTTGATTGATTTAACAGTAGCTGCCTGTGTGCAAATTCAGTATGTTGGATTCTGTAAGAGGAAAATTAGGATGCAGGGTGAGACATCATCTGAGAAAAATGCGCCATCTTAACTGCAGCAATCCCAAAAAACCATTTAATCACTCAGTGTCCCCCTCCTCTGCTACATTTTTTACATCCCCTTATAGCTTCGCTGACTTCATTCTCTCTCTCATACACACACACACACACACACACACACTCACACACACTCCCATCTCTCATATTACGCCCTCATTCCCTAATCTATTCTTTCTCTCCTTTCATTTGTCTCTCCTTTCCATCGTTCCCTCTCTTTCTCTTTTTTAGGCGAGGCAAAACGATGATAGTGATCTCCATGGAAACAGCCCAGCAACAGGCTGGGTCCTGGCAACCAATCAGAGCCTGCTCTGGCTCTGTGTCTCATCCAATGGTAGAGGCAGAGGAGGGGGATGTACAGGGGGTTTGTGGGCTGTCAAGGTGAATGCTCAGGGAGGCGTGATCAGGAATACTTACTTCCTGGTTGGACTGAGAATGTAAGCATTTTATTGTAGAAGAGAGACATATTTCTTAATGAAAACTAAATAAAAAATTAAAATTAAATAAATTAAAATAAGTGGACTTTTCTGTTATTAGGTGGGTTTCCATCCACCTGTTTTTGTGAGCATTTTCAATTTGCACATTAAAAAAATACTTGCTATGAGGTGACTATAACGTTCCTCAAATGAATACATGAAACGAACATAAACGCCATATTTCCATCACATTTTCTACATTGTTTTTACAGTTTGAGGTTTGTCCTGTGCTAATTTAATTATATCATCTTGTTGCACCCACTGGAGGATTAGCGTCACCAGCTGTTTATCCCGATGAACCAACTCCTAATAGTCGCATAACGGTAGTGGATGGAAGCTCTCATTAATTCCCTATTTCTTTAAGTAATTATGACTCTTGTCTTTAGGGAGCAAATGAGGAGACAACGTGACATTGATTTCAACTAAATGTTGGACTGGGGAGACCAGGAGACCGCTGTTTGTTTCCCATTTCCAACCGACAGTCACATGGGTTTCTTTTAACCATGACCGAGGTCATTCCATAACCAAGTGTTTATTCTTGTAATCATGACAACAAAGGTCCGCTAACCTTAACCAAGTAGTTATTTTACCCAAACCATCAAAACAATGTCACAGCAATGTCATCCTGTCGATAGTGGCGTCAGATCAGAAAACGCTTGTATGTGTCTGTTCTGGAGAGCATGGACCAACTGTGGATTTTATCGTTTGATTTTGAGTTGCAGTATGGCTTGAATAGAAAATTCAGCAAATCTATTTCTATGAATCCCACTTTGCTGTCAGAGCTTTACACAAATGTCCGGAGAAAAAACTAAAGTCATGCAGACAGTGAAATTCTAGGACTGATAGACAATGAGGCTAAAAGGCAGCCAACTAGGGAAATGGCAGGGCAAAACTGACATCTAATTACCATGAAACTTTGTCCAGAGTTCAACTAGCTGTCACTTATGCCACTGCAACTGTGGGATGAAATGGATTAAACATCTCATTGCAGCTTGGGAAACAATAGCTTCAGATGATCAATCGGAATAGCCAATTAGAAGGCAGGAAGTGGCATATTACAGCACCAAGGCTATATTTAAGACCATTGAGTACCGTCCTAAACTGGTTCAAGTCAAATTTACAAGACAATTTTGTGTCCACTGGAAACAATGAACCCAAGCAACTAAACCAACTAAAGGAAACTAAAGGAAACTAAAGGAGTGGAGTTACCCAAGCCCTCAATTCTGGGGCATCTTTTGTTCACAACAAACTTTGCACTACAAACTGTCTTATGATAACTACACAGGCAACACTCAAATTAACGTAAGTCACCAAATTACTTGGGTCTTCCCAAAAAGGCTTTTAGAGAAACATAGCTCATACAGAGCACTGCTACCACAGCTTCATCAAGGACTAATAAACATGAACATAATACCCGAGCTGTGTGATTGCTGCACTGATTTTAAAACTGCAGCTCATTTCTAAGTTATTCAGTGGTTTAGGGGCAAAATACTGTACATCTCTGATTTGCTTGTACAATATTAAACACCCTCCGGACTTCCCTGGAACTGTCTTGTTAATTTTCCTTGAGTCAACACACAACACAGTGAATCAGCATTTGTAAAGACTAAACACATTAATCACTAAATAAACTTAAATTACATCAACAGTCAACTAGAAACTACTGAATCCATCTTTTATATCAGTGTGACTACGCAAATAAGACATATAGATTATGAAATTCATGATTCGTAGATACAAATCCTGTCTGCTGTGGTTCATTTGGACAAAATACCTCTATAATATTCCAGTTTTACTGACACCACAGTATTTGCTGGAGTTTTCATCGCATTTTCTGTCACTCGTTGGTTTCAGATTTCATGTCCTGTTTTTCAGTCGGTGGATAATTTGATTTTGAACAGAATTCCTCAAAATGTTATCTTAAGTAAAGTGAGGTGTTAAGAGGCTCGGGTGCTGTACAGGTAGTTATTTCAGTCCTCCATTAAAGGAACAGCATACCCACTATCCCTCCTTAAAAAGCCTTAAGTCCAACCCCCAATGTTACATAACACTGCAGTTAAACCAGACTCTAAAAGCATCAGGCATTCCCAGACGGAGGACACTTTTCTCAGTTATGTGTCATTCTGCTTCTGTGTTTCACTGAATTGTAAATGAATTTAAAAATTAATGGCATGGCTGTCGATATATTAATGACCCTATCAATACAGGCTATAAACTGTGCTGTACATTGTCTATCTTGAATGTACATGTTTGTGTTTGTGTGTAGGTATATGAGAAAGAAGAAGAGCAAGTGCATTTGTAAATCTGTGTGAGATTTACATGTTTGTTTTCCCATGTTTAAGAGTGTGTGTGTGTGTGTGTGTTTGTGTGTGTGTGTGTGTGTGAGTGTGTGTGTGTGTGTGTGTGTGTGTGTCTCACTATGTGTCTTCCCTGCTCCCAGGCACAAGTGTGTTACTACCACATTCTGTGCCAGTTATCTCCTGATCACATGACCTGCCAAGTCAGGATACGGTTGCTAAGCAACACCCTCTCATCCTCCCTCCCTCCCTCCCTCCCTCTCTCTCTCTTTTAGTCGATCAGTGATTGCGTGGGTGGAGGGGGGTTGACAGAGAGAGCGAAATTTATTTATAGAAGCCATGGCAAAAGAGGGGGAATTACGTGTTGAGTCTAAAATTAAACTTGCCATCTCCCCTTCTCTCTCTCTCTCTCTCTCTCTCGTTCTACCTCTGCCTTCTTCTTTCTCTTTTTTTTCTTTGCTCACTCACTTTCTCGGGCAGATCCATTCATAGATGCAGTGAGGAGAAGAGTGAGATAAGATGACAAGGATGCATGAGGAGTGTGGGAGTGAGAAACAAGAAGACCCAGTTGTGAGACATTATCCACTCAATACAGATTATTCCTTTTATATCCAAATATGAACGATTATATTTTATCCAGATACAGCTGCATGTCCACACATTAATATCAAATATGTAAATGTTTGCATATAAATGTCGTGAACATTCCCATGCTATTATGCTCTCATCTTCAAAAACACAAACCTTAAAGGCCTACTAAATCACGGACTTTCCTTATTAACATTCCTGTCATAGCCGCCTTCACCCAATGTTAAATCACCCTGTAGCTTCCACATCCCATGAGTCCTGTGAAGGGGAACCATTTTAGACATGCTGTGCATGAACTGGTGTTAAAATGGAGAGCCCATAGGACTGTGACCACAGCTGTCCTTGTAATGGATGGATGGGATGACAGGATGACAGGTTTGTAGGTGGAGTAAAAGATGTGTGGATACAGAAGGAGAGAGTGACGAATAGGTAGAAAAATAGGATGGAGAAAGACATACAGAGAGAGAGAGACACTGATTGAAAGGTTCAGGCAGATAGACAGCAGGTACTGTACGTATGCATTTCCTCCATTCAACCATCCATCCGTATAATGAACAGTAAAACACATTGATCCTAGTAAGATTCTTTATTAAAGGAATAGTTCCACATTTTGAGAAACACACTTATTTGCTTTCTTGATGTTAGATGAAAAAATCAATACCGCTCTCATATCTGTTTGTTCCAGGAGCCAATTAGCTTAGCTTAGCATAAATATTTGAAATGGGGGGAAACAGCTAGCCTGGATCTGTCCAAAGGTAACAAAGTCCTCCTACCAGCACTTCTAAAGCTCACTAATCTGCATGTTGTTGTAAGACAAACCGAACAACGCGCTGTGTGGTTTTACAGGGGGGTTATGTGCCAGACTATTTCTTGGCCAGGCACAGTGAATTCCTGGAGTCTTGTCATTGCAATAGGCATAGCTCCCAGAAAATCCCTTATGCCAATATCATAGAGTCCAATCGTCTTCCATCGTCCATCGTATTTACCAAGGTTTGACAGTTAATAAACACCAAAATACCAATGTCAGAGAGAGCTACAGCTTGCACGTTTAAAATAAATGAACTGAAGTGTGAAGAAGACCTGTGGTCGTGGTCCTTTGTTCAGTGATTGAAGGTTGTTGTTTTCTTCACAGGTTTGTCGTGACTGTTTGTATTGATTCACAGTTCAGTTCATTCCAGGCTGATCAGAGAAGCTTTTCAACCGGTCAGAGCTGTGAAGGAAATTCTTGCGAGCTGGTCAACTCTGATAATGAATAAAGTTTCTGGAGACTCCGGATGTCTGACACAGCAATGTTTAATGAGACTCGGCCTAGGAGACAATGATATCAGCAGTACAAGGTGAAATCCAGTGCAGTGCCAAAACCAAGTCTGAAGATTTCTTCCTGGTCCACAATATTTATCCCTTACTAGCCCTATAGAGTCTAACGTGTTCTCCCTACAAGGTTATGCTTTTCTAGCCTAAATATGAGAATTCTAATGCTTACCTAGGTCACGTTGGAATTAGGAGGTCACATGTAATATATTTTAAGAGGAGACAGTCTGTCTGTTGCATCTACGTCTGAGACAGAATGCAATCTACTGTCCTTGAGTGTCTAAGCTTACGGATCTTCCTATCTACACAGCCTTCGTTATGTGTCTATTCCAGGAGACAGCAAAATGAACTAATACATAGACTAATACACAGAGGTCATTTCATTTGTATTACATTTGTATGACCTGTACCTCACCTGACCACATCAAGGCCCTCTAAGGAAAATTCCTTTACAAGAGCACTCATTATCATTTTGAAATGAGTTTCAACAGCACACAGTTTGTTTTCACTCATGTGTTATTCCTTATATCTCTTTACCTCTCTCTTCTCTTCCTGTCCACGAAATCTGTCACCTTCACAAAAAGTGAGGCCCATTCAACCATTAAACACATACAGTATACAAGGTTAGCACAACCTGCTGTTATCAGTACTTTGTGATGTTGTTGCACTCTTTACATTTAATTGTAAGGGACTATTTTATCCACTCTTTGTATATTTACAGAACATGTCACACAAGATAAATGTGCAGACATTACAGAACGTGTCCCAGCACTGCTTCCCCCCATTACTCTGGAGGAAAGGTCCAGTAAACCCATCAGAGTGTGCAGTTTTACAACAAGGCCAAACAGGCTAAACCAAGGCTAAGTCATTCCTCTTGTCTCTGTATGTACCAGCCTACACAGCTGCAACAATCACTACTGCTGAAATGTTTAACAGGCAGGTGGATGAGGTGTTTGGAGAGATTATACTGTAACTCGACCAGCTCATGTTTGATTCCTACCTGACGCCCAAGTGTCCATCAGCAGCTACATTTTTGTTTGAACTTTCTTTTAAGACATTAATACATCAAGACTGTAGTTGTGTGCAGGATTCCACTAATATATGACCAGTAAAAGATCATTGAGTTGAAGTGTTTCCAGCACTCATTTCTGCCAGTGTAATTCATTCTAAAAAGCTGAGTACGCATTTTAAAAATAAAAATAAAATGCTATAGTTTTCACACTAGTTCATATTAAAACACGATTCTACATCTAAACTGTTTGTAGTTAATATTGTAAAGCACAGCTCTACAAAACCTCAGAGATATTTAATAATAAATGGCTTGCAGTCCTTGGCTCGGTCACATGTAAAGCCATTACAAATGCTGGCTGATAAATGCACAACACTGACTGCAGAATTGTTAACATAAATTCTCAAAGCTCTCACAGAAATCCACCACTCATACCATTACTATAAAACATGTGTGTAACAATACTATTGCACTGAATGCTCATGTCCGTCCTATACAACAGCAGTTTTAAGCTTATATTTACATATTTCAATGGCAATTCTACAAGACACATGTCGATCAATCAATCAACTGATTTCTGCCAAATAGTAGGTACTCATATCATTGTGTCCACCCAAGTATTTTGAAATGGACAGCTGTTTGTTTACTATGCACTTCACTTCCTGTCATCTAGAGGGTTTTCCTGGGAGTCACTATTGTGCTACATCAAATGGCAACAGTGAATAGCAAAATGCACATAACCCCCTAACATGTTTAAGTATGAGAGAAATGTATATAATGTGTTCAATGTCTCAGCTTTCTCGTGGCCCTGCTAAGCCTCGTGTGGCCCTGCAGCGGAAAATTTACCAATTTTATCTCAAAGTCTTATCAAATCTGCTGTTCCTCAGGCCGCTGGAGCCGTAACATGATGAATGGCCAGTGATTTCCTCTACAAGGTCATCCTGACACCTCTAAACATCCGTGTGCTTGCGTGCATGCGTGCATGCGTGCGTGTGTGCGTGCGTGCGTGCGTGCGTGCGTGCGTGCGTGCGTGTGTGGCAGAGATGGCATTTTTTTGCAGGCCAAATGAAACATCAACATTATGGAAGATAAGGAGAAATAGAGAGAGATTGATGTCTGAGGTGGCTCCTCAGGTGAGTAGCTGGACAGATCTGAAGGACCGTTCTTCAAAAAACAAAAAGACGAGAAACAAAAATCACTGAAATACAGATAAACCAAAGACAAACATTACCGACTTACTGCTCTTACCTTCTTAAACTTGTATCCAGCAAACTGTTATTGATTAGAATTTGGAAGAAGAACAAACCTTTTAAATACTTCTTTTTGCAAAATGAAGCTCTTGAAAAAAATCAAGCTTGTGGTACTTTCCAAAGCATCCTGGGTATCAGCATCACATAATACAGAGATTCAAACCATGTACTGTTAGCCCAAGATTGTCATTAATTGTTTGGTAATATTCATGTCATGTGGCATTTTTGTGTTTTATGTGTTTGTGTAACATTATTGCAAACGTTTTTGACATTGTCAACCATTATGTCAAAATATGAAGAATTAATATTGTTGTCCAACATCATAATTTCCGTATTATATTCAGTCTGCACCTGGAACTAACCACATCTTTCTTGTTCAACCCTGTAACTACACACGTCACTTTTTAAAAAAATATTTACACTGTGAATAATGACGGCACTCATACATTCATAGTCATCTCAGGTTCAATATCTCTAATGTAAGGATAATGTGGTTTCATACCACAATGATAGCAGACATCTCATCTCTTATTCATGATCCATGTTACTTTTGTCTCTATTGAGAAATTATCTTTCACTCCTCATTAGCTTAATGCCAATAACTAAAGCAGACCTGCACCTCTTTGAAATTCCAGCATCACTTGCAGAACTAAGAACACAGCTTTATTAGTCAAAGTGATGTGTTTCTGCATTTAAAAAAATTATAAATAATTGATCCAAAAACCTAAATGCAAAACAATAAGAATTCAAACAAATTATGGTGCACGTTGCATCGTGAGTCATTTTCCCTGCTGCCTCTCTCACCCCTTCCTCACCTACCTCCCTCCCTCCATCTTGTCCTCCCCCACGCTGGGAATTATGCAACACTCTGAAGGGCTGTCAGGAGAGAGGAATGAAGGGAAAACTGTGTGTATATATGTGTGTGTGTGTGTGTGTGTGTGTGTGTGTGTGTGTGTGTGTGTGTGTGTGTGTGTGTGTGTGTGTGTGTGTGATGGGGGGTAGATGGATGGAGAAAGAAAGAGAGATTAGAGTATATATGAGAGCTAAAGTGAGAAAGGCAGGGAGAGACTTATCCTCGTTTATAAACCTCTCCCTCTATCTTCCTCCTTCATTCATCATTCCCATTGGCTCTCACACATCCTCCGTTCTTTCACTCCTCTTCCATCAAGGTCGTCGACAAGGACGGTCTAGTCACATTTTCTGGCCTGTGATTGGCTGTCGCAGCAGAGCACGTCCTTCAAGAGACAGCAGAGTAAGGGTTTTTTCTTTGCCCTGACAGCAGCCATCTTTGCCACGGCAAAGCACCTGGAGGAGGCGTGGCTGTGTTTGACAACTCCTGCCTGGCACTCACGGATTTTCCCAAAATGCTATGTTTCCCCTCCTGAAATATTTATCGTGAGCATTTAAAATAGCATTGGCAGTGGAAAGAGAGAGAGAGCAAGGGCAGAGTGACTTGCTGCCCTTCAGTAGTTATTGATTACTTGTTTTCAACCACAGTGTATTTTTAGATACAACACTTTAACATTCAACTCTATAGCCCCACATTGTCTGATACGAGTGAAATCATGGTCCTTAGATGTGTAGGCTGGAAGTATTGGCAGTTTTAAATTCAGTATTTAAGTGCAGAGCAGCTGAACGAGTGAGTTTGAAACCACACCCAACAGTCAGTGTCTGTGTTAAAGAAGGGACATAAAGGAGGGAAAAACATGCCACAGTCCTATTAAGCTGCACACTTTGTTTTTAACACGCAGCATCTGAAATAGTGAGGCAGAAATTATACCTGATAGCATTCATGGAGACTAATGGTCATAGTATTCTGCAGACCAACCACCATGAGAACATTAGAAAATCCATTGGGGAAGCACAAAAAAGCTCTCTTTTTTCGCAAATCAACCGTGTAGAATGATGAGAACTCACCAAAGGAAATTCGGGGTCCCCTACAAACATCCATTGATAGAAAAAGTGGAAACTTAAACACACATAGATCCATGCAAAAATTTGTTGTTAAGCTGTTGTAGTTGAAAAATTGTATCAGTAAGTGATGGAAAGACATTTGATATACAAAAACAAATGACTTAACTGAGCAGCAGTTGTGGCATTCTTCTGTAGTGAGTTACTATGCATTTATTAGGTTATTATCTGGAGTAATGGAAAGACATGATGGTCAAGTGGCTACTTTAGCCTTTAGCTTGTAAATTTTGGCCATATTGTTTCTGATCTTTTGTGTCTGTGTCTTGGGTATTTTCTCACTTCACTCTTATTTTCTGTTCTTTTCTGCAATACAATCGTTTTGCATTTAAATTTTACATCAACAGAAAAACATTGATCGAGAGAATGCTCTAGAAATTGTCAATTATATGGTGCAAACCTGGTTAGTTTTACATTTTCAATACTTTCTATTCATATCTGGCTTCCCTCCTAACTGGAAAAACATTCCTGGTGTAAATCCAGCTATCGCTGTAGCTACAGCTCTGCCAGTGTTTCTATTATAAGGTCAGAGATGTGACTGGACTACATCTCTGACAGAAGTGCACTAAGCGTAGGCAGAGGAGAGGGACGCTGAGCTAGTGGCACGTACACACAACTACACATGCACACACAGACAAACACACAAATAGAAACTTCCATATATTAGTGTGAATTATTTATTCAGCAGTGTGGCATTTCCGAAAAGCTCCATCAGCGGCTGGATGAAGAGGAGAAGAGAGATAGAGAGAGAGACTTACAAAAATCTGAAATACTATTTGGATCCAGTTTGGTACTGTGGTTCATTATTTGTGGTCAGGTTTTGAGTTTAATTTGACATAAATCCAAAGTTTAAATTAGATTCATAAAAACTGAAAAAAATGACAGAAATGGCATCTCATGAAGATGTAATGTTTGAATATTATAGTTGTAGGATACTTGATAAAAATGTATTATGAGTGCCATCTCGTTTTTCTGGAAACATTTGAGCATTTTCAAAGTTGACTGAATGTCATTTCTACAAAGTTCTCCAGTTCCTTTCAGTATGTCATCTTCTTATTTGCTGTAAGGCTTTGCTTTGTCCAATATGTGACATTCTCATTGGTTGAGAGAAAGATTGGTGACTCCATTGATTGTTTGACCGCTGGAAAGACAAATGAAACAATACCACACCCCTGCAAAGGGTAACATGACAAAAGCTAGAAGGGGAGAGAGGGAGAGAGAACCAACTACAACTACAACCAACTACTCTGAGATACTAATTTAGAAAAAAAAAAAAGTCTGTTCAAACCCCTCCTCTCCCCAGAAGTGATGCCTCCAGTTCTGAAGTAACAGTGGCAGGAGAGATGCTAGGAAGGAGGGAGGGATGCAAGAAGGGAGAAGAAAGTGAAGAGAGAGAGAAGCTGGGGGGCACATAAGGTACAAGAGGGAAAGAAAAAAAGGCAAAAAGGAAGAAGAGTGGAAAGAATTAAGCCACTGAAGTAGAACACAGTCATAGTCGAATGTCTGAGATTTGACTCTGTTTTCATGTCCAAACAACCCTTTTTTTAATAGCAGTTAAAAAGTAGTTTTTTATTGATGTCTTTTTAAATTTAATTTACAGAATGCTGTAGTTGAACTCTCCTTAAGGCAGATGTGTCACGAGCACTGTCCAGAGTGCTGATCCTGGAGCTGTTGGGGATAGTTGCTATCATATACTAGAAGGACTGAAGCCATTAGCTACATAGCTTTTGGTAATGTGTTTGTCAGCTACTACCGCTGTTTTCTCATACATGCTTTGTATGTTTTAGATTTGCTGAGTCGTAGTGTCATCTCTACCTAACAACCAAGTTAACTGTGGTAGCTTCCAGGTGTTACTGAATAGTTACAGTTGGTTTCTTTGAGTCTGCAGTCTGCTTTTTGGTTTCATATTTTCTAGTGTTTGTATATTCTATAATGCATTAATTGCTTTTTAGCCACACTAACAGCATGGCTCGAGGGATGGCTGTCTGTCAGTTGGTTCACCTCTTCTGTCCATACTGAAATATCTCAACAATTGGATAGATTGCCATGTCCCCAGATGATTAATTGTAATAACTTGGATCCCTTGACTTTGCATCTGGTACCATTATCAGGTCAAAATGTTAATTTGTCCAATGCCTTGGTTTATGACCAAATACCTGCAAAACTAACAACATTCCCAAAAGCCTCAGCTGTTATTTGTGTTTAGTGCTAATTAGCAAATGTTAGTACTCTTACATGCATATCTTCTGATAATAAAGTTGAAGTTGAGGATTTCATAGACTCTATCACTCCATTATGCTTGGGGAGTGTGTTTTCATTTAGGTGATAATCGATTGCACCCAACTCTACATTTACAACTACGTCACTGACTATAACAACAGAGTGAGAGCTGACCTGTGAGGCAGTCACCAGCTCTGTTGTCTAATATGTGTCTGATATTTGTGTGTGAGAGAGGGTGCGAGTGTGTTTGTCTCTGTGTTATAACACTCAGCAGCTCCTTCAAGCTTAAGGGGACCAGAAGGGCCCCTTATTCTCATATGGCAAGACACTTACGCAACACTCAACAGAGGATCTGTGAGCAGGTAAGTGTGTGTGTGTGTGTGTGTGTGTGTGTGTGTGTGTGTGTGTGTGTGTGTTCGTGCTGCCAGTACTTGTATGTCTTGGGCGGTGCAATCATTACACCTGAACCATGTTCTACAACACCTGTTGTATTAGTATGGCTATGTGTCCGCTCATTTACCTCTCAGATGTGTGTGTAGATGTGTGTGTTTGTGTGTTTCCATGTTTATATCTGCAGGACATTTCTAGTTCGGTGCTCGGTGATGCAGTAATAATGCTCATCAAAGCACGCATGGCATCCTGCCCATTTCATTTCAGGTACGCACACACGCACACACACACACACACACACACACACACACACACACACACACACACACACACAGCATTCCTGTTGCTTTTGACTCCTGAACAAAGTACCATTACTGTGATGGTAAGGAATGGGAGTTTCAGTTTTCTACAGCGCATGTAATTGTACATGTAATAATAATGGGGCATGGTAATTTAGTCACCACCACAATGATACACTCCAGGAAGGACAGTACAGTGGCATGTTAATGACCGAACATTATTTTTATTTACTTATCTATTATTACAAAGTAAAAATGTTTTTAGGTTTTGTTGAGCGATTTTAAAACTTTTGTGAATATATATTCTCCAAAAGGCAGTGCTGAAATGTAAGTTCATTACCCAAGTATAGTACTTAAGTACAAATTTGACGTATTTGTACTTTACTTGAGTATTTCCATTTTATGCAACTTTATACTTACTTATACTCTGCTACATCTCAAAGGGAAATATTGTACTTTTTACTCCACCACATTTGTCTGACAACTTTAGTTACTAGCTACTTTTCAGATTACAATTTTTCATACCCTTCCTGTCCAGTGAAAACCAAGTATCTCCAAATTTGGTGATTTTGAATGTTTGTGATAAACTGAAGGATGAAGTGTTTCCTTTTTGGGTTGAGAAAACTCTCCTACTTCTTAAGCTAAACAAACTATTTTAAACCCCTCTTGGATTAGCAGGAAAATGCATTGTCACAAAGCTGAAAGCAGGTTTGTGTTTTTCTGAGCTCATGAATTGTTGACTTTTTAGAGATACATGGTTCTTACAGTACAGAGACGCTACAAACATGATGCTCTTATAGACCATGATGCATTGCTGTTGATTAAACTACCCAACAATATATAAAGTAGTTAAAATGAACACAACCTTAAACATCTATAGCAGTAAAACGCAACATACACATTGATGCAGCAGTAATATTAATCCAGAAACATCATATATAATAGTAAAACACTGACAGGGACCATTTATCTGCAATATTTGTACTTTCACTTTTGATACTTTTGGTACATTTTGCTGATAATACTTACATACTTTTACTTTAGTAAGGTTTTGAATGCAGGACATTTACTTGTAGTGTAGTATTTTCACAGAGTGGTATTAGTACTTTTACTGAAGTAAAGGATCTGAATACTTCTTCCGCCACTGTACAAAGGGTGGTTCCATGTTCCATCATTTCCAAATATATTGTTCTTTTTCAGCCCCATTTTGAGTCTCAAACTCGTGATTTATTTTTATTATTCAATGTAAAGACAAACATGTGTTTTCTTTCAGTTCTTAAAATGATGTCTGGTATCAGATTTAGATCTCCGGAGCATTTCAGTGTATTTTTTTCAAGTTATCTGCAGTTGGGTTTTGTTTTTTCTCCTGGTAACTGACTTCTTATAGTACAATTAAACTAAAATTACTGGTGATCCTACACGAGTGCCAGAACTATGAGTAGGACTTTCACACTGTGGCATTTACAGAGTCTGTGAGCTAAAGGTTAGAGCTTGTGATCTGAATCCCTAGACATACTGGGAAAGTCTTGGCAAGGGAAATGAGCGAGTAACACCCTCCACTGCATCAGTGAATACCACAGAGATCCCCCGAGCAAGGCACTTAACCCCACAGCTGCTCCAGCCATTAAGACTGTGGCTGTATTGGGAAGCTCCCAGATCTGAATGCTTATAGCTGAAATTGAAACATCTACAGTGTTGTGAAAGAGACTGGGCACTCCATAACTTTAAGTCATATTGATAACAAATAGTGATATATTAATTTGTAATAAGAAAGCATATATCAGTTCTTGTTAGCCACACTACATGGCTATATGTTGGTCGGTCCCCTATTTTGGTCTAGACTGAAATATTTCCACAACTATTGGATGGTTTGCCATAACATTTTGTACAGATATTTGTGATGCCGAGAAGAGGGATTCTAATGACTTTAACGATGCCCTGATTTTTCCTCTAGCGCCACCTGCAGATCAAGTGAAGTCAATTTTATTTATACAGCCCAAAATCACAAATTTGCCCCGAAGGTCAAAGTTTTCACTTTTCCTGTGAAATATCTCAACATCTGCTCGACACATTTCTGTACAGACATTATTGGTTCGTAGATTATGAATCCTGATGACTTTGGTGATCCCCTGACAATTCCTCTAGCGCCACCATGAGTTTGAGTGAATTATCTCGAAAACTCCTGGATGCACTGCCATAAGATTTAATACAGATTAACAATAAATTTCAGGATGAATTGGAATAACTTTGGCGACCCCTTAACTTTTCATATAGCGCCATCATTAGGTCAAAATTTCATTTAGATCAATACTTTGGTTTATGACCAAATACTTACAAAAGTGATCATGGTAAACATTGCACTATTATAACATTGTTGGACTCACTATGGACAGTTTTAAAAAAGGATAAAAAATCAATGCAGCAGAGCCAGAGACATCGTCTTTTTTATTCCATGCATTGCCCACAATGCAACTCGAATGTTGACAGTTCATTCGGAGATTCGGGTGTGTTATGCTAGTAACAGCTAATGTAGCCTCAGGCTGCTAGTCTCAAGCAGATATGAGGAACGGGCTATCAATTGATGCTGCCTCAAATCATTGGAGGTAATTTATCAGATTTCACACAGCTCTCCCCGGAGACCCAAAAGGCTTTATACAACTTTTTTCACATATGCAGTAGTATTCCCCAAGACCTGTAAACAGACTTTGATGCGTAAAATCTGTGACATTCCCCCTTAACATCAGCATATTAATATTGTCATTTTGCGCGTGTTAACATGCTGATGTTAGCATTTAGCTCAAAGCACCACGGTGCCTAAGTACAGCCTCAAAGTCGCAAGCATGGCTGTAGACTCTCAATCTTTTTAAGCCTTAAGAAAATGTGTTTTTACACATTGTAACAATATACAATATTGACAGAGCACTAAAGGAAAAATCTGCAGTCTATATACCATCAAACTGTGACTCCAGTATTGAGTTCCAGCATTTGTTTGTGTTTCCCATCACGCCTTTGACTCTGATATGATACATTTCTCCCAGTATGATTTTAGTGCTGCTTTTATGAGGAAAAGTAACACACAATGACAATAAAAATAAGAGCAGATAAAATAATAGACGTTTTGTTGGAAACTTTCTGATTCCTTTCACTAACACTGCGAATTAAAGCCTTTAGGTGATGAGCTGTGTCCTCATCACTTCTATTTTTCACACAGTCTTTTCTAAAAGTTACAGATAGTTTGATCAGTTGTGTTTGTGAAGGTGTGTGTGTCTCACTGACAGCGGCTGTCTCCTGCTGTGTGACAGACTGGACTCAGCTCTGATAAGAAATCAATCCTCAGATCCTCTGGGATTACAAATGAAATGCAGCTCTCATATGTCTCTGATAGGAACAGTGACAAAGCATTTTTCCATCACAAGATCTTGTCACATCCATTAGTCTGATTACTTCTGTTGCGGATCATTAAACCATGATCAGCATCAGCAAGCTTCTACAAAAAAGACACACTTACATGACCACTTTTACTTTTATTTTTATACATCTTTTTCCTTTGGGTCTGGTTTCATCTCCCTCCACCTATTCATCCCATTTCCAATTTCCTCACTTTTGTTTTGTGTCAGCTAGATGATTAGGGAGCCACGATTACCTGACAGTTGTTGCTATGGTGAGCAGGTCTCTGAAATGTTTTTGTTTTGTTCTTTCCACTCTCCCTTGAATCTCTGCTTTTCTCTCTGACCTTAATATACACTCTTTGTTGTTTAACAAAGGGTGTATGATGTACTCTGAGTGAAAGAGTGAAAAGATGTACTCTGCTGCACAGACCTGGGAGCTTCCCAGAACAACCCAGGGGGAAAGCTGGGTGGTGGTGTGCAATAAACAGAACTGGTATTCTTGTGTTTTGTTTTGTTTTTTGAGGAAAGATACAGTGTAATGTGTTTTTAAATGGTAATTCAGTAAAGCAGGAAACGTAATACTTCTTAGCCTGGAGGTCGCCCAGTTGTATTTGCTTTAAATGTGTTGCAGGTGTTGTTGCCTGAAAGAAACCAACCTGCCTTTTGCAAACTTCCACCCCTACCTTCACACAGTTATGTTATTCAAATGTAGTTGATTTACCCTGTACCCAATAATGTAGTTTTGTAGTCTTCAAAACTAGCTCCAAGTTCATGAGTTGTGATGTACGCTGATATTTTTTAAAAATGTTGGCTCCCTTTACTATGCAGCGATAGGATACATGATGTCTACCTGCATTCAGGTTAAAAATACAGTATTGTAATTACAAGACAGAATGACCCTACAGAGTTAGAGTTACTGTCCATAAAGTCAAGATATACATTTACCCCTGGGTTTCCAGGTTAGGAGCATGTTATTATAAAAAGTCATGGTGGGATGATAGGGCTAGATGAAAAGTCGGGAACACCCAAGACCATACATTTCTGCACCAAATACCGTAGTAATCCATCCAACAGTTGTCAAAAATATTTCTTTCTAAACTACGAATGTCAACCTGCTGGTGGGGCTAGAGGAAAAGTGACAGGATCTCCAAAGTCAGTAGGCTTCATCCTCTGGGGACTGTGAATGTCTGTGCTAAACTGCATGGCATCCATCAATACCTGTTGAGATATTTCAGGTTCGTCCAAAGTGGCGGACCATCCGAAATTGCCATCCGAGAAGCATGCTGTTAGTGTGGCTAAAAAGTTGGATATGCACAGATGCCTAGTCCCTTATTGAGAACTGCTATTGGCTTAATAACTTGATAAAACACAATTAAGTACCTAATGTGCCTCGTCTTATTTATTTTGTCACAATAGCAGAAAATAGGCTTATTCTCTGCAAATTAAGTATCAAAAGCAAATAAAACAATTTACAGTTTCCATTTCATTTCTCACCTCTATACCCAACACTGCGCAATGCATCTGACTTAGGAATTTCCCAGGAGGACTTGAGGGCATCATGTAGCATTAACCTAACCAGAAATCTTGTAGGGTAACATGAAATAGATAAAAGACAGAAAATCTTTAAAGTTAATCCGGCCTTTATTGTTGTGACATACCGTAATCTCTTCACCAATAATCTTTAAACATTATCTTTCAGTGGCTGGCAGCATAAAGATGAGTTGACATGCTGCAGTGGCAACATAGCACAGTTATTATTGGCGTCATTGGAAAGGTAGAAGGACTGAGGAAACTAAACTATGGGCTTCACCCACAATATTGTGCTTATTTCCAATTAACACCCACTTGATGTAACTTTTTCTTGCTTCGCTGTATTTCATGGTAATACACAAATGGCTCATGTGGCTGCTACATTACACTTCATTTTTACCTTTTCCCCTTTGTCACGTCTCTCCAGCGTTACTTTTTGAATCAGGATGATTGATAGTGCATGCTGGAGAGATGACAAAGCAGTGCAGAAACCAGGCCACACTTCAATTATGATAGAAGGGAATATTGATCCTATCTGGACACAGTGGCATGCACTCACACAGACGAGCCTGCACACAGTCTCACAGGCATTCACAGACAAACATTTGCATAGCAACACACTTCTTTGCAGTGACAACCACGCATTTACACACACTCACTTGATCACTGTCTCATTTGTTCATGTGTTAAGGAGTATAGTATGCTTTCCCCTTCGTTCACTTGCTCCCTGTTGGTGGTTGAATCACTTCAGTCTGATTGGGTGCATGTGTGTGTGTGTATGACAGCTGCACAATATTCATAGCCTCCTGCTCCATTTGAAGGCTCTAAAAACAGCAGTATAATTGTATAATTTTCCACAGCAGGTGGTGCATACAGAAATAAAGCCTATGAAGTGGCAGCTTTGTTCTGATCGACCATGAACATCACATTGTTTCCATGTGATTTCTGTTTTCAGTTTATGTTGCTTGCACTGTGTACCTTGGCCAGGGTTTTCATTCCCAACATTAACACTGTGTAAACTCGTTATTCCAGTGTGATGCCAGTGAAAGAACAAGCTTAGGCCGGATTTCTTGTCAGTAAATTATCTTGTCTTTTGTGCCTCACTCATTCTATTCCTCATCTCTTTTCCATGTTTCCTCTGATTATTTCCCTGTTCTCTAATCTCCTCTTTTCTGCTCTTAACTGTCAGCATGATAGTAAAACAATCCCATATTTTGGGTGCTCCACTGCTGCTCACATCTGTTTGACAAACACCGCCAGTCTTCTCCCCTGACGCCATTGATGATGCAGATGTGCACTTTGTTCACGCCTTTTTCCACAGCAACAGAAAAAGCTGCAGTCGGAACAGCTGCTGCCAACAAAACAAAAAACAAAATTAGAATAAATAAATCAGGAAAAAGTTGCTTAATTTCAGTGAGTGAAGAGTTATGATCCCCAAAATTCTTATGTGAGAAAAGATTTACAATTGTACTGTCATATGTTGTGCTATGTAGTGGTATGCGGACCTAAAGGCAGATGACCAGGATGCGGTATCAGGGTGAACTAGCCGGATGGCTACAGGGTTTATTATGGTTGATGTGGTTTACAAGCAGGTACAGACCAGTAACACACAGGTAACAGGGAAGTGGGTTACCAGCTGGCAGTGGTGGAAACAGGGAAGTAAGTCCAAGGTGGCTAAACAGTCCAAAAGGGAGCAGGCAAAGTACAAAATCCAGAATCCAACCAAGGTCCACAGGAGACAAAGAATCCAAAACAGAACCCATGGTAAAACTGCCGGGGAACTGGGCACTGGAACCAGGTACAACAAAAAGTGCACCACACAAACATCAGGAACACTCACAAGACAGGAACAAAAACTCAAGGCAAGTACTGTATAACACCAGGCAAGTATAACACCATGGGGAACAACAATGATCCAACCTTGAACAAAGCCAGAGAACAGGACTAAATACCCTAGGGGAGGTGAGACAACGAGACACAGGTGCAGACAATTAAGGAAGGGCCAACAATCAAAACTGGAGGGAGAACAAAGCCAGGAAGTAAAACCACAAGACACACAAGGGAAGGAGAATACTACAAAATAAAACAGGAAATGAAAAACCTTAAACTACCACATGTACAGCTTCATATGAAGTATGACACATCTGTAGGCTAAGACAAAGTAACTTATACAACTTTGAGAATTGGCATAATAGGAGCTTCCAAGCATACATCAGTTATCTCTGTCTCTCATGCATACATCTTTTTAGTACATTTTGTTGCTGACTTTGGTCATAAGCAGGGCTGGATTACCAACTGCAACCCCAAAAGCCCCAGGTTCACTGTGTTAGTGGTTTTGGCAATTTGATTAAATGCAAATTTGGTAGGGAATTTGCACAACTAAAGTACAATATCAACTAAGGCAGGTCCTGCATCACTTGAACATTTTGAGGCTGTGTCTTGAAGAGGGGCCCTGTGTCAAAATGTAGTTTTAAGAGCTTTATTGTTTTAGTTTACACTGTGCTTACATGGTGAATATTCCTAAATGAAGTTCTGTTTAATCATATTACCACCAACTAACACAAAATACTCTAAGTAGCCTATTATTCCAGCAAAGGAGACTTGCACTGGACTTAATGGGAACTTGGGGGCGACAGCATAGATACACATTGCACAGAGGACTGTTTGGACCCCCTGACAGATTAATCCGGCCATGTTTATGCCTTAGACTACAAATGAAATTGCTTTCCGCAATTTATTATTTGCCCTTTAGATCAGTGAGTCAACAGGCCTTTCACATTAATCAGTATTTCTCCACACATTTTTCTCTCTTGCATTAATAGAAATCATAAAAACATGAACATTTGATTTGATGCCCTTGTTTCCAAACAGTATTTATCGCCTAAAAGCTGAGAAGAGGAGTGTTTTCAAGCTTGTTTGATCAATATAGGCTGTCCTGTATCATATGAACGCAGCACCAGTCTCTTAGAACATCTACTGTAACTCGCTGGTTCTTGTTTCATCCGCGGAGTGACAACCAGGGAATCCGGAGTGCTGCGGCAGCCTGCCGCGGAGGGAGACTGCATCCGAAAAAGAAGTCTGCTGTCCAGGTCTACTTTCCACCGGCATCATTTGCGCCTTTCAGGGAGAAGGTTGGTGAGGTGTCACGAAACGGCTGCGTATAATTTTAACATTTTATGGCGAAAAAATAAGCCATTTTGATTTTCATCTGAACAGAGTGCAGCTTTGCCTAGGTATTCGATGAAACTTTGCCTAGTCAAGTTACCTTATGCTCGTCCCTCTTTAAAAAAAAAAGATATTTTAGGATATGTTAGCTAGTTATTTTTGTCAGTAGAGCAATAACGTTAGCTGTCAACTGAAGGGACATTTTTTTTCTTCTCATTATCAGACGAGAAACTGTTTTCTGCCCCGTCTCAACACCAATTATTCCGGTTGAATCAAACCTAAAATCGATTCATCTTCAGAGGAGACCCGAGAGACTGCGCCAAAATGGGGGTAAGAGCTACATCTCCTGTGATTTACTTAGCTAATATGTTGTAAAATGTCGGTTCTGTTAAAGTTAGCTCTAACGTTAACGGGTTAGTCAGTGTGTCCGTCAAGGAAAGGGTTAAAGTGCATGGAGGCACAGGCGTGATGTTAGTATGACATTGAACACGGTGGGAAATGTATGACTTGTCTAAGCTAGCTCTAACGTTAACTGTCAACGTTATGTGGCAAACCGCACTGTTGCGTGAATTATAATTGTCTGCCAAACGGATCTAACTGCTCTCCTGAAGTCATTAGGTATCTGTTATCAACGTCATTTATCACACCAAATCAATGCGTTGCAAATTATGATATCGACTGAGATTATCGGATAATAGAGGGGATGTTTATTGCCTGAACACTGTGGGTTTTTTTCTGAGAAACAAATTTCAATCCGCCGCATCCAAACAGGGTGGTCGGGTGGTTACGCGTTACAGTAACGGTCCTCAGTTAGTATTTCAGTCTCAATAGCCTCTTTACAGCTCTCAATCAAATAACAAACTATTGCTGTCACCCCTAGTGAACATCACATTGAAGTCGATCAATCAAATAGCCATGCCCCACCTGTAAAATCGGATTCATTTTCCTCAGTGCATGAGGAGCAGTGGAGTGTGCTTTCATAGGGTAGAGGTGCTTCAATTTTAATCACTCAGTGGAGAAAATGACCGTTTGGCATACACGCCGTTTGGTTTCCTGATGATTCACAACAAACACACATCGGTTATCTTCGTTTTTAAGATGCCAGAGAAGCTTTCTGGCGATTTTGGCACTGTAACGCAAAAGTAAGGCAATGAGGCATTGAATCAAATCAGAGAACTGGCACAGTGTGCCGACCAGCGTCATTTATTTTAACTAGAAATAAGCGATTCATATGTTTTTCACAAGCACTGGTCATGTAGTGGCGGAAAGATGTGCTGCTTTATCCACCGGTTTAAAAAAAAACGAGATTGCACCCACCGAACATTTGGCACCAGGCGGTGAACCCGCTGTAGACGATTGAGGAAATTCACAGCTCTTAAATACACGATTAGCCAGGCTGCTTAATGACACACGAGTCCTGTCAGAAATGAAATCGTTTGTGAATAAAATGCAGGTGAAAAGCGCAATTACGCACGGGAATATGTAACCTACAGGTGGTGAAAACCGCAGCCCAAACTGCGGAATATCATGTCATTCCTCCAGATCTGACTGCAGTAACTCTTTATCATCAAATACATGGCTGCAACTGTGTGTCTTGTGAGTTATTCCTAATAAAGGAGAGCTACTAGAAAGTCGTGAATTTATAATATTATTTGGAATAGGAGGATGCAGAAGTGGGAAATCCAAAATGAAGGCTCTGATTTTTTTTCTCTCAATTTCTTTATACCAATCATTTGGTGCATTTTCATTCAAACATTACATAATGCGACTGTGCATGGTGTTGCTGATATTGACGGTGCTGGGCTTGGTGGAGATGTAGAGGCAGCTTAGGTCTGGGTACCAAATGGGCACAGACAAGTGCCTCAAAATGGTTTCTCAGCGATGGTCACCCCCCCCCCAATAAATGTGGATGGATTTGTCCCAAAGGAAGGTGCTCTCCACAAGGGTAGACACAGCCAACACCTCTAGCGTTTCGTTTTACTCCAGCAGCCTCACAAAAACTCGCTGATCTGTCAGGTCATGAAGGACATCCTTTTCCAGCCGCTAAATTTAGACTCCATCATGTCATTCCTACTGAAACATCCTTGTAGTTTTATTGTAAGGCATTATCCAGTGACCATACTCTGTTGCGGTATTACAACCCTATATTGCTATATAGAATTTCATAAACTGCTGCACCATGCTGTATTTTCACTTAGAGTATTTGCAATATAGTATCAAGTTTTGGTGTGCCGGGTTTGGGAGATTGGGATGAGAGAGGATTCAGGCCAAGTCGTGGAAATGATGCTGCTGTCATGGTGATGCTCTCCACTAGATTGCTGGAGGGGGAAACCCACACAACTCTTACTGCTGTGTCAAAGAGAGGAAGAGAGTTGTGTGTGTGTGTGTGTGTATAGGGAGGGAGTGGAAACTCCGATGTTCAAGCTTTGATTTGCCATCAGGAGCGATGGCGTGAGAGGAGATCGGGGTGAAATGGGTGGTAGTGGGCGTGGGGGAGACCACACTGAGGTTCAGTTGACGAGGCAACTGGGGCCGTTTGATCCGGGCCAATTGATTGATACTGTAGGGGCTGTTGCTGCAGGAGGCAACGATCGGGTTGGTGGGTGAAACAATGGAAGGCAGAGATAAAACGAAGGTCAGTCACTGTAGGCCTCACAGGTTTGTTTAGAGGTCCAAGATCCAGTGATTGATACTGAATGATGGAGGTACAGAGAGAGAGAGAGACAGAAAGAGATGCCTTTTTGTGGTGACTCACCTTGAGAAGGGTGAATACAGGGAAAGATGGAGGAGTGGAGGAATGCAAGAAGAGATGCTGGGATGCTGCTCAGTGATGACAGGAAGGAGCGATGGTGGAGGAGAAAAAATTGAGAGATCAACACTGTGATACAGCAGGAGAAAAACAGATATACAAGGATGAATGCTTCTGCTGATATCCCATAATGCACTTTGTGCTGAAGCTTCAGGAGGAGAGCCTGTCGCTGTGGATGACAAATGATGTGTGGTTTGTCTCTGTGTATATACAAAGTATGTGTGTGTGTGTATGAGGCAGGCAGGACTTAACCTATTTTCATTCATGGTGTCTAATCCATACATGGTGAAGTTGATGCTTCATACAGTAGCTCTCGACATTATGAGATTTCTTCATTGTAGTTTCTCCGTTTCAGTCCTGATAATATTTGTCTGTACTGTAGCTCACTATAATTAATACACAGAATCATACACCAGTATGTATGACTGTTCTTGCACTAAAATTGCATCTCAATATTAAACACTTAATACTGTAAATTATAATTATGAATACATTCAAACTCCATCACGAGTGGGTGTGCAGCTACCATTTTGAAAAATATAGGAAGCTATCAATAGAGTGGTAGCCTAGCAGCATGTACACTTACCTGTGAAAAATGTGTCAAACTGCAGTTGAAAGTTATCAGTTCAAAGTAGTAACCATTCATTAACCTAATAATAATAAGCTCACACTTCACTTTATGGCTGCTGAAGTTGCACTTGAGTTCTTTTGCGCAGATATTTACACAATTCACTCATCAGGTATTATAATGTATATGTATATAGCTTTTTAATGTCATCTCTCTAATTTCCTTAATCTCTCATTTTATTTTTATCTATTTCATTCAAATTGTTCTTTATCTGTTTTCTTACCTTAGCCTGTCTCTGTGCTTCTGTAACGTGAATTTCCCCCTAGGGATCTATCAAATCTTATCTTATCTCTTAAGGAATCATTGTACAGTGTAGTGAAAAGGAGAAAACATTTCTAGATGCATTACTAATTGAAACATGTAATATTAAAGTTTTAAGAGACACATTCTATTTGTAAAAAACTGACATATTTGGATATATTGTATTATATCGTGAAGTTGTTCCATTAGTTAAACCAGTTGTTGGTTTATTGGGTTGTTGGTTTAGGCTGTGCAAATGTCCTGTGGTAAATTAATGAGCACCATTGTTATGATGAGTCAGCTTTCACTTATTCCAGTGCATAAAGCACATTTAATGTGCAGTTCATGTAATGATGATAGTCTTCTCTCTTACCTGTTTCATCATAGGTTGGTTGTAAAAGTCTTTTTTGACTGAAGATACAGATGCTGAATTTTAAATAGAATTACTCTTAGCACTGATTTAAACAGCCAGAGTCATTGTGATGTCCAGACCGGAACTGTGTTGCACTACAGGTAAGTCTGTACATAACGATTGGCCGGTGAATCATTTTGTTTAACAGTAAACCTCTGCATACTTGTAGCAGTGATGTTGCTAGGTACGTGTCCTGCGTCTCTGAAGCGTTAAGTGTTATCCGAAAGGGAGCCGTAAACTCACTGTTGATGTGTCCAGGGGACGCACCATATTTTTTCCCTGATAATGCTACACTGTGAACAACAAATTTGTGTTGAAATCATTGAAATAAACAAAAGAAACCTTGCTGTCAAAAAAACTGTTTACCGTCTGTGCATATACTGTATCTCTCCAGCACCAAATGGGAAGCAGCAAACCAGGTAGTTGCTTTGGTAACGACCGAAAAAACTCCTCAAATACCTCACACACACATAACAGTGTTATGAGTCTGTGTTTAATTCGGCGTGTATCTCAAATCAGAATCAGAAACAGCTTTACTGCCAAGTAGGTTTACACTAGGGCTGCACTATATGGTAAAAATTGTGATTATTTTGACAGATATTACGATTGCGATATGATTCACGATTAGTGAGAATGATCATTTTTGCAACACAATTTTCATTCTTTCATGAAAAAAGTATTAAAATCATGATGATGAGACATTTGTTGAGGTCTGTACCAAACAAACATGTTTTCTTACATCTAGAGAACAAGATTTGTAGGCCAGAGCATCTCTGCAGTACTTCATTATAATGCTGTTTTGTCAAAAAAAATTGCAGCTTCTGTGATATGGATATTGTACTTGGCCATATTGCAATTTCGATAATATTTCGATTAACTGTGCAGCCCTAATTTACACATATACGGATCCACCTACAACCACGTATTTTAGTGAGAAATCTAAACTTTTGAAATGTTCGCCTCTCATTCCCACAGTCTTCTCCCACTAAAATTTTGCAGCCAAACAACGGAGACTGCTAGCGAGTTGAGGCAACAAAATCCAAAATGTGAAGTACGGAAAGTACGTAAGTACAAAAATACAGTTTATCTTTATGGATTACATTGATGCCAAATTGACAACAAGACTGTCGACATATGACGCCTTTTATCTTGTGTTTCTAGAGTTATGTGTTTTTGCGGACACGTAAGGAATTGTTAATGTCATATTTCTTAAAGGGAGTTTGGTGTAATATTTTCCCTAGGAGTTTCAGTTGAATTCACACTGCTAATACTTTATGTAGCCTATATATTTTTTTGAATGTTTTGTCACCACTACAGAAACACTAGGTAACTGCTAAAGTATGATAAGGTTGTCTGACGTTGACTGCGGTTAGTTATTGGTTTGATTAATGGTTTACAGTCTAATAATGTGTGTTTGTACTGATTACTGACGGTGGCTGATCAAGCTAATTATCAGCTAATTGTACTCAGTTTCTAACGGCAGCAGTAAATGGTTGCCCTTTTTGTGTGTGTGTGTGTGTTTAAACTACTTTCCTAATTAAACATGATGTGCATGGTGGTATCACTCCTGTTGAAACTTGAAAGCTTAGCATTCTCGTTGCACTTTATCTCCCCTTTTATAACATTTGCCATCCAATCAAAAGCTAATATGTGTCTGCATTGTATTTACAGATTTGGGATTTTATTTGTTTAATTTTCAGATACATTTTCAACATACATGAATAACCATAATTATAATCATATAACATCAAACACGAGTTTAACATTACAATTTGTCAAAAAACAAAACATTTATTGGGGACCCACTCAATTTCTTGTGGTTTCACGGAGTGTAGTCCACTCTATTAGATATCACTACATAGCAGTCATTGTAGTTTGAACGTACTGCAAAGCACAATTCATTATTACTCATATAATTGTAGTTACACCATTCCTGTATATGTTACGGACTCTGCTGAATAATTGTTCCAGTCTGTCGATATTTCATCAGTACTGACTCTTAACCTCTTGTACCTTACTAGTGTGTGTGTGTGAGAGTGAGTGTGAAATAACATGGACCCACACTACTGCAAATCACTGATCAGGGGTTTCCAGTGCCATTGATTCTATTCACTGTTTACTGCATTGTGCATTTCCTGGAATGCACTGTGCGGTCACTTTGACATCACTTCTTTTTTTCAGGGTGACTTAGGTGTCAAGGGTAACTAGTAGATTTCCATGCCTCCTGCTACACTACCATACTGAAATGACAGGGAGGATGAGAGAGTGAGAATACACTGCACACATAACAGTTGCTCTCCATGAACCTTCACATTAAGTACGTCACCCACAGTTTACTTCAATTATTTAGATGGACCCAGTGGATTGAATGTTGCTAGGAAACCTCACATCCCCCATCTATCAATCCACTGGAAGTAGATGCTGTCAATACGATTCTGTCAACAACTGCCATTTTCTATCGCACTCTCAGACATGCTGCACTGCAGGAAGTGACACTGCTAATGTTGGGAAACAGCACAGAATCTGTGGTCTGTTCTTTTTTTATTTAATTTTTTTGAAATGTACACTTACAGCCATCCACGCTTCCACTGTTCAAATATTTTACAAAATCAAATCAAACGGATGTCTTATCCCCACTGTGGCTTTTATCTGTGTTTGTCACTGGAAACACACGTACTAAGTTAAAACACATCATCACGCAGTCTGCATCATATGCGGCTCAGACTGTCGCCTCTTGATTAAACCTTGGTGCAGATGAGTAGATCAGAGTAGAAGAAAGCAGAGAAACAGATGGGCAGCCTGTAGGGAGGAGAATGTAAACAAAGTGGGAGGGAGAAGGGAGGGATAGATGATGGAGGACCCCTCTAACTGTGTGTGTGCTAGTCAGTCCGTCAGTATTTTCTAGGTCGGTCAGTCCACTGATCTGTGTGATAATCCATTTCTTTGTGCGTGTGGTTACGATGATCCACTGTGGCACCACCAAAGCTACTCCCCTGGAGGCAACATACACTAGTGAGATCTTCCATTCAAAAGAATCTGAGTTAAAATTGACATTTTGGTCACTGGAACATCATCAGATTTAGTTGAAAAATAGGCTAAATAACACACGCTGAACATAGCTAAATATCAGATGATTCAGCGCCAGCTGGTGACTATTTCAACAAGGTCTTATGTATGGAGCTGCTGTTAAAGTTTACATTTGCTTGGTTGTGAATAATCATATGGGCAGATACCAGCACTGCAAAGAGGCAACAATACAGCAATCTGCTGCTTTCATGTAAAATGACCGATAACATAATAAACTAAATTAAAATTATGGAAATTAATTAGGAAATCTACATCTTAGAGATACTGATCTCCATAATTGATGCCCCTTTTTCTCATTACTGCTCTTTTTAAGGCGCTTTCCCACAGTAACTGATATGATCACCATATCGCTCACCTTGATATGAGATGTATCTGTTTCCTGATCTATACCTTTTAAATAATGTCTGGTTTATGAATTATGGTGGTTAATTTTGAAACCCTTTGTTTATTTATTAATACTCAAACTGGGATGCACAGATTATAATGTCCCTGATTGATGTCTGAGATTTGACCAGTGATTTTCAGCAGATTAAAAAATGGCTTATCCAGCCTTCCCCAGACCTGTGGTGCACTACGCCGCAGTCCAGACTGGATACAAAATACCAGCAGATAGAGCAGACTACAAATGTTCAGCATGTACAATCTGTCCTGTAGCTCAGCACAGAACATCTGGACGCTGCTGAAACCTCCTCAGGTTTTACAGCCTGTAGCTAAACAGAGAACAGGCAGTATGTGCTTGAGCAAAGGAGGTAATATATGCAGGAAAATATCCTCTATGTTTATTCAGTTTAATCATGAATGATTTTGAAAGCAATATACATCAGTGTACTGCAAATTGTACATAATACTCAATGGAATTCAATGCATGGAAGAGTGGAATAAACCAGTCCCATGAAACAAAATGCCAGGATATGACAGGACAACCTTTCCTGAAGGGATGGTGTAGCATCCTGAAATTTAGGCAATATTCTTGCCCAGGTTTGGTTCAATATTGTACTTGAAAGTCATACTATGTCTGTCTGAAAATTGGTGGGGGAATATATTGCCGTGATAATAAGAAGTTTTTTTTTGTTTGATTTTTTTCATTTCACCCTGTTCATATTTCTTTCATTGAGCGGTCAGATATTTATGTGTGAATGTGACAGTGAACCCTGTGGGCCTGTATGTGATTCAGTGGAACCCAGGAGATTTCTTTCCAGTGCATTTTTGGCAAGAAAAAAGAGGTTCAAATAACCAAGTATGTGGCCTCAAGTAGTAGAAGATGTTGGCACAAACACAAGACAAGCACCAAGACAACCATAGATAGCATTGACCAAAAACTTAAAAACTTCTGTCAGGCTTGCTGCCAGTTTTCAGCAGTAGAAAAAGACAAATCTAACTGTAATAATACAAATTGGGTGTTTATTGCATTTGCCAATGTGCAGTTTAGATGTATTTGTGGTGCTTCTGTGACTTCATACATCTTAAGATCCTGCAGCACTGAAGGGTCAGTTTACGTGCTAGAGTAGTTAGCCTTGTCGCCTCTGCAGTCATCATCCTGAATGGATGTGTGCACACATGAGCATGAGGGCAGAGGAGAGGAGGAACTGAAGTAGCCAGTGTCTAAAAAAAATATAAGCTGCTCATCAGGGTCTGAAATTAACACCTGACAAGTGCCAAATGCGGGTAGATTTTCCCTTTGGCGAGTAAATCTCAGAAGGCTATCCGCCACACTGGCGGGTAAATGTTTGTACCAAAATAGTCGTGTAATAAAACACTTTGCTGAGGGTCTCTACCGCATTTTGGTGTCATTCATGGGCGTGCTGCTTCTGTCCTCTGCTGTCTGCAGGATTCCCACAGGTCCTTGAAATCCTTGAAAGTTTTTGAAAATAGACATGGGTAATTGAAAGTGCTTGACTTTATATAATTTGTGCAAGAAAAGAAATTGAAGTTCTTTTTATTTCATTTTTAAAAAACATTTTTTTTTACTTAAAGTAACATCACTGTAACACAGCACAATTGAGAAGTGTTCACACATCCAAGCCTCTGTGAGCTTCTGTAAAGCCTGCTAGTTCTCATTAGAAAAGTTCTGTGTTGTAACAGTAATTAACCTTGATCTGTGTCATGTTGGGTCCCTGAATTTGAGGGAATTAGGCCTGAAAGGTCCTTGAATTTGATGTTTAAGAAGGTGTGGGAACCATGTGTCTGTGTCAGAGTTTGACACACACACACACACACACACACATGTGTGTGTTTTTTATAGGCGTCTAAACAGTGCTGCAAAACTGACCATCTCAAGCACTCCTAGTTTCACGGCACTGTTTACCTTACTGGACATCAGATACTCTTCTAAAATATCACTTGCCACCAGTCTGCTGCTGCAACCCGGTATCACTATTCGAATATCTGTTTTTGCCATAAGATGGCAAACCAATACAACGAGAGACATAACCACTTGTAGTTTAAAAAAATGTCATCATAAAAATGTCTTTTAAAAGAGCTACATACCTACACATTACAAAATAAACAAGTAACATTTGTTTGTTTCAGTACATTTCATTGAGATAACAAGGTATTATGCTGAATACAAACTGAGGTTTAGGAAAAGAACATGGTTTGGGTTAAAATGACTACTTCCTTAAAACAATCATCATTGATTATTGGTTTCACACAGGAAATGAACCCCGGTCTGCTGTGTGAAAGTTTTGTGTTTGACCCATTACTTTTGATCCTTAAGTACATTTAATAGCAAATACTTCAGTAGAATTTTGAGATCAAGACTTCTTGAGTTGTATTCAGGCTTGAATTGATTAACCGTTGATCAATATATTAAAATAATTTTTCTTCAAATTTTGCTCTGCCTCATCTTTAAGTTTGTATTCAACATAATACGTCAGAGCAGATCTGCAAGATGGTTGTAGTCAAATTTAGCTTTTTGGCGCTTTAGTTTTGCCTTTACCTCATTTTGTTAACATTGTGGGAGTGAGAGCAGTGATTAGGTTTTGTTGTCAAGGATTACTGTGAGGTGTTTATTCATGTAGTCTTTCAAATTAAAGTTATAGTACACCGGAAAGCTTTCTGATCTACTTTTCATCAGTTGGAGTTATTGGTCATGAATAACCTGACTGGCAGTTTTTAGCTGAAGGTGGAGAAGAGTAGGAAAAGAGATTGTGTGGCCTATTGTAAATGGAAAGAAATCTGATAATTTTACTTGACTGGGTCATTGCCCTTGTGTTAATTCAAACACATTCAAATCTGTTAAGTGCATTTATGCCAGAGAAATGCACAAGCTGTTTCAACATTGTAAATAAGTGAATGAGTAAAGGATGAATGAGAGATTGGGGTTGTAAAGATGGAGAGAGAGTGATGGAGAGGGATTATTATTGTTCAGTGGGTTAATCTGTAAGTGTAGTAAACAGCAGTAATCTGATGGCCTGCTGGACGCGACTGCCCGGGGAACACTGCACCTCCTGACAGATGGCAAAACACACATTTATACACCATAAACATACAGTGCATGCAGATTCACACATACACACACAAAAATACAAGCATGGAAAAATGCTTACTTTTGTAGTCAAGGTGAAAATAAACATGTCCACAGATGAAATAAAAGTATTACTCACTGAAAAACACTAAAAAGCAGACATATGCACAGGAAAATTGTGTACACAGACCGTACACTGTAAATGCGCACATATAAACACTATGCAACAAAAAGACCAAAATGGATTTTTCATTTTAAAGCTGCCAGTATCAAAGTTCTTGTGCCAATGTTATTTTTCTGTTTTTACTAATTCAGTGGTGGTAAATGGTGTACAAGCGAACACTGCTGTCTCCCTACTGTTGCTTAACAATTTTTTTATTGTTGATGACATTACAATCTGCAATCATTTACACACTTAAAATGTGATATTCACACAAATAAAGTTGCATGTGGAAGTCAGTCAACTTAAATGTTTCCTGGCATGTGTGCACATCAGTAGCGACAGCAGACAAAGTCACCTGTGGTCATTCATTTCAAAGGAGTGTTAAGACACAGTGGCAACATTTGGGACAAATAAAGATAGCAAAAAGTGGCAGATTTACACACACACCCAACAGAATGTACAGCTTTCACCAAAATTACAAAATACAGAGTACGCTTTGGTACATTATTTTCTCCTGGGACTGAAGCGCACTATGTATGTATTTTGTAAATCTCACACTGCTGAAAAGCAGTCTTTCAAACTCTGTACACTTGGCCATCAGTATAAGTTTCCACAGAGAACATTAGCCTATGCATTTTTCACAAAAGACTTCTTGTCCGAAAAGACACACTGGTCAGGAGCGAGCACAGACTAGCCTTGCTGCTTTGGGCAGCATCCCAGTGTTGGTGATATTCTGGCAAGAACTGCCAGTGTGAGCGTTTTAAGACCAAAACGATCCTTATGAGTAGAACTTAGTCTGATGTAACTCTGAAAAGTTTACAGCTATTTAAGGCAGATGTAGAAAAGCTCTGGAATACACGATTGCCTTTAAATTAAGAATTCATTAAGAAAAAAAACACAACTGAAAAATTCAATGTATGCAGTATACCTTCTATTACAGTACATACATAATGCATTTGTAAGAAATTTCCCCACTCACATGTACAAGGTTAATTTCATACCTGCACTTACATAAATCATTAAAAATCAATTTCACATGTGCACACACTCTAAAGGAAAATAATAATGCACACAGAGAGATGTATAGAGGTAAGCGGATGTAAAACAAGTGCGACAGTTTGTTCGGGTGGTCGTCAACAAGTGATCACCCTGCTAGCTTTTCATCCAGTAAGGAAAAAAAATGGTAAAGAGCATAAAACAGCCATCAAATCAGTGTGAAATCTCTCAGCCTAGACTCATCCACATTAGAGCTTTCCCAAAATAAATCTGCTCTCCCCTCTCATCATGCAGGGTTACACAGAATATGAATCTCAATATGTTTTTTCAGAGTATGTGTTCTCATTTGTATTAGGGTTGGATGAAAGTGGACATCTGCCTTATTTACAAATGTCAAGTCACTCCTGGTAGAAAGTAGTCACACATTTCTGTGCGCATCATGAAAATACTCCTGGGAAGTGTCAGCTGAGTTTAGGCTCAACATGAAATTAAAATAAACTTCATAAGGTTAAGCAGGCTATTTACATTCTCAAAATTAGTAAGTAATAGAGGACTTTACAGCAGTAGGACTTTTCACAGCAGACATTTTGACTTGTCATAGTAGGTAAAACAGGTGTTACAATAACATTAACACTTACTTCGTTCTATTCATGTCCCACAATGCACAATATCAGGAGCCTGAAACCAAAGCAGCTAAATGGAGTTATTAGTTTTATCATCATCATTAGTTATATTATTTACACCTGTGCTTTTCCTACTGCGACATGTCAAAATGTCTTCCGTGATGAGGCTAACTGATGCTGCTGCTGTTAAGAGACACATTTAGCAAGCTCTACTACAGTAATGTAACTTCCTCAACACTGGATGGAACCGTTTTGCAAAGCATAGGGTTTCCATTAGTTCACCAAAGTTACAGATCTACTTATATCATGAAATTTGGTACACTTGTCCAGACGGAGTTTGATAAATTCCCTTTGGGAGGTAAAAGAATAGAAATGGGTAGTTTTACAGGAATATAGTGTACGCTAAGTAATGAAATTTTATATTAGGGCCTTAGTGGGACTCTCAGCGACTTAAAAATATGTTACTTAAAATCAAAACAACATGAACACTCGGCAGAATTTACAGATTTAAATCAGATTTTCACATAGAAATGTTTCACATCCTGCCTTTCGTTCTACCATATTCCTGTTTCTATGGGAGATGCAGTGGTGAGGCGAGCAGCTGGCTGACATTTTAGTTCTTTACTAGAAATCCTCAGGATGTTTATCCTGGGTGGTGCATGCTGGGTAACAGGGTGATTTGAGAAAAAGGTACTAATCCTCCAGGAGCATATGGGCAAGCAAGGGCTACACACAAACACACCAATGTGAGTTCTTGAAGACATAGCATAGCATTATTTTTAGGCTAATGGGTTTGTTTGAGCAAAGTAGCTTCACCCTCAATGCTAATGCAGACAATACTTTCTTACCAACATTAAGACATTTCAAAGGATAAGTCAAGTCTTGTCTCTAGAAATGTATTTAAACTGATATTTCTAGAGACTTAAAGCTTTCCAGTATTACCTTTATTCATGTTTAGTTGCGTTCCTGCTGCCATATCTCACTAGTCCAAATAGTTTCCTGCTTGTTTTAGACTGAAGTTGCTAAAAGCCTGTATTTATGACTTTTTAATTTGACTATTACAAGTATTTAGTGTTTTCCCCCAGAAGATTATTCCTGACAGGTTGAAAAACCTGGGCATTTAGACAATCTTGGAGCACTGAATAATGAAATTATAATCAAAGAAAACAAAGCTGCAGGTTTTGCCAGACTTCCATTAAACAGCAAGCAGATATATCTGTCTAACAAACATGCACTGTTGGCACAGACATACAAATGATAAAAAGGGCTCAAACACACCCACACACATATCCACACACACTAATGTAGGACACTGGCGATTGTGAATATCCCATGATGCATGTTACAGTTACTGTCAAATTTATTCTCCTATCCCGGGTCCTTCCTTTTTCTTTCAGTTTACCTTTTGGCCCTTCATGTTCCTTTGATCTCACTCTTTCCTGACTGCTTTTATTTTTCCTCCTCCTCTCAGACACAGCAGCAGCATCTGTAGTCTGAACGGCAGTAGCCTGGGTAGCAGTGGCGTAAATCGCCGTTTAAATGGAGCTCTTGAGACAGGCCTGTGCTCTAATAATGCCAGATCTAATCAGGAAGTGCTGAGTTCCCCTTCTCACTCCAGGGGATTACATCTAAATTTGGATCATAAACTAGATGTTTTGACTGGGTCTTAATATGCTAAAGTGTATGCTCCTTAAACCATTTGTGTTATTAATGAATGGTAATACGGTTTAGTCCCTCTTTCGTCCAGGAGTGTTCTACCATAGAAAAGGTTTCAGTCGTAGTCATCTGGACACTGTTTTCAAAATCAAGACGTTTCGGCTCCCATCCAGAAGTCATTCTCAATTGTGAAGAAATGGGACGGGAAGCTTAAATTTCTAATTCCCGTCCCATTTCTTCACAATTGAGAATGACTTCCGGATGGGAGCCGAAACGTCTTGATTCTGAAAACAGTGTCCAGATGACTACGACTGAAACCTTTTCTATGATAATGTATGGTAATCATAAATGAAAAAACTGTTTTTTTAGGTGTTCATGGTACACCTTTGGCTGTCTTTGCTTAGACTTTTCTTGCGTTTGCTTTCAGGTGGTGATTCCGTTTGATAGAGCGTTGTGTGTAGTGATTGTTGAAGATGCCTTCTTGTGTTGCAGTGAGAAAAAGGATAGAGTGTCAGTTGTTAAAAAATTAAATAATGCTCAAGTAATATGACAGGACTAAACTCAATGATCTTGTCTTTGTGTGTTACAGTATGGACGATCGGACAGCTACCGCGTGGCCACCACACAGGACAAGGATGAGAAGGAGTCGCCCAAGAAGAAGGGAGGCAAGGATCTGGATGACCTCAAGAAGGAAGTTCCCATAGTAAGTACACTATTCGTACTTCCTATGACCTCACTGCTCCTTGTAATTTGTCATATGATTTTGGTTGGGGGTTTTTTCACCTACTTGCAGTACCAGATTGGTGGCGCACAAGCACCCGAAAATCTCATTTAAAATCAAAGCATATCTAGTCAGGCATAACAAAAGCCTTGAAGTCCCAGCTGAGTAGTGAGGACTTTATAGATAGTGTATCCTGGCATCACTCCAGCATTCAAAGAGCTACGATCCAGCTGTAATATAATCTCCCTGTTTGAAAAGGAGATAACAGAGCTGTGGTATTCTGTAGCAGCTGGTGTACAGTAGTGGTACAGTGTGGTTTGAGGTAATATGCCAAAGCAATTTAATCCTGTTGTGGAAGGATTTGCTCCTGTACGGGGCAGGAAGCCAGACCCTCAGGATATCCCTTTGTTATAAAACTATTTGAGCTGAGTCAGATAAACATGTTGATTTCCAAAGTATTATTTACCAATCTTAAAAAAATACCTGAACATCTTTGAGGAACATTTGTAAAATACAGAAAATTAATTGAGTAAAACTTTATTATCTCAACCAAGGACCCACAGGACAGTATGTCTGGTTCTATCTTAAAGGGACAGTTCACCACAAAATCAAAAATACATATCTTTCCTCCTGTAGTGCTATTTATCCATCTAGATTGTTTTGGTGTGAGTTGCCGAGTTTTGGAGTTATCGGCCGCAGAGATGTCTGCATTTTTTTAATATAATGGGACTATATGGCACTGTGCTCAAAGGGCCAAAAAACACATTTGAAAAATTCAACAGCAATGTCTCTTTCCAGAGATCATGACCCAGTTACTCAAGGTAATCCACAAATTTGCTGTGAGCAGTTTCATGTAGGAACTATTTTCTTTCTACCCATCATCTTTAAGCACCATAAGCCAAGTGCCATAGAGTCCCATTATATTCAAAAAAAAGGCACACATCTCTACGGCCGATATCTCCAAAACTCAGCAACTCACACCAAAACAATCTAAATGGATAAATAGCACTACAGGTAAGAGGAAAAATATGTATTTTTGATTTTGGGGTGAACTGTCCCAACAAATGGTCCCTTTAAACAGTGATATTTAAATTAATTTCCTGCTTTGAAATTAATTGAAAGAGTCAGTTTAGCAAATTATAAATTTTATCATTGTATAGTATTATTAGATTACATGCATAATTTATCTTGAATATAATTTGAATTGATGTGATAACTGACATCTTGTTTAAGTTGACTTTCTATTTTAATGCTTTGTAGACAGAACACAAAATGTCTGTTGAGGAGGTTTGCCGGAAATACAACACTGATATCGTCCAGGTACGTTGTTCACTTCAGATCATAAATGACACTTTTCCATCATCAGTTCAACTTAATATGGTTGTTTCAGTACTGATTTAACACAGTGCTGATGATTCAACAGTTATTCAATTTACACTGATATCCCAGTCAACACACCTCTTTAAAAATCTATTTAGATTTTATAGCATTTAGTTTAACAAAAATATGTCCCATTCACAACACTGACTTTCTTTCCCCCTCTTTTCTACCCTCTTCCTCTATCCTAATTGTCCTCTGTCCACCCTCTTTCCCTCCTTTTCGGTTTCCTTTCTTACTTCTTCACTCTCTACAACTCCAACCTCTCCACTGCCCTCTTGCCTCTGCTCATCCATCTCTCCTTTAATCCATCTTCAATTTTTTCCTCTCCATTCCCTCTGCCCCTCTCAGGGTTTGACCAATGCCAAGGCAGCAGAGTACCTGGCCAGGGATGGCCCCAACGCCCTGACTCCACCCCCCACCACCCCAGAGTGGGTCAAGTTCTGCCGCCAGCTGTTCGGTGGCTTCTCCATCCTGCTGTGGATCGGTGCCATCCTCTGCTTCTTGGCCTACGCCATCCAGGCTGCCACAGAGGATGAGCCCGCTGGTGATAACGTAAGTGGAGAGCTGTAGGGATGGATGGATGATAATAGGATGAATTCTCAGTCCACCACTGTTTACTCAGTACCTGTGAGAAGCCAGATATCAAAAACCACCAGAGGGGGTAAGCACATAGAGAACGGTGAGTTGCTGCTAGTGTGTGTGCTCCCTGTCCTCCAGCACATCACTCACAAAGTGATTCGCTGAGTCACTGCTCCTTAGGGATGTGGCTGTGTCAGTGATAAAGCTTGTGTCAGCTGTTTGTCCAAATCATGCCAGCCGACCATATTTAGCGTGACAGGCACCATCCTGTTAACATCCATTTTGGGCCCACCACAGGGAGTGTGTGACTCCTGCCGTTGGTAATGGCAGGGTAAGAGAAGGGCGTTCATGGGTCAGCACTGTTTCATGCCGGGTCAGAGCGCAGCGTTGAGCCAGGGACTGAGGATAAATGACGATGACACAGACAACATGAAAGGACTTGGTTCAGACCAAAGGGGAGGCCTGAGGGTGAAACAACAACAGTGACGAGTCAGCACGAGTTACCACGACTATATCACACACCCAAAATATAAATTCACACTCTGATAACTGTTTATGTTATGTCAAATGGTACAGGATGCAGATGGGAGTGCTGTATGGGAAGATTATATAAAGGACCAGTGTGTAAGATTTAGGGGGGTCAATTGGCAGAATTTGGCAGAAATGGAATATAATATTCATAAGAATATTTTCATTAGTGTATAATCACCTGAAAATAAGAATTGTTGTGTTTTCGTTACCTTAGAATAAGCCGTTTATATCAACAGAGGGAGCGGATCCCCTTCCCCGGAGTCCACCATGTTGCACCGCCATGTTTCTACAGTAGCCCAGAACGGACAAACCAACACTGGCTCTAGATAGGGCCTTTTGTGTTTTTCGCAAGTTTCGCACCCACCGTAGGTTCTCCTACACGCTTCAATAAGGCCCAAAGTGGAGGGTGAGGCGAGGAGTATTCAGTTGTTTGCAATCTGCAACCTCACCGCTAGATGCCACTAAATCCTACACACTGGTCCTTTAAATAATAGGATTTAGACATTCTAACGGTGATCCATTAAAATATGAGACGATAGACACACTAGCATAGTCATAAAACCACTAACAGAGTAGACGGCAAAGACGATTTGTGTTATTTCTAGAAACTTTACAGAAGCCCCAACTTCCTGAAATAGCTTCTATTACTCTTGTACTCTTCTAAAGTCCAGTGTTTGATGTCAGAATGGCTTACAAATGACTTTTCAAGTTTGTCTCTCTGTCTGTGTCTCTCCACTGGTCTATTTTTCTCTTCCTTTGTGTAATACATTTTTAGATAAAGGTCAAAAGTCAATCAATTAATTTCTGCATTAAATATGAAAGTCTCATCTTTCTTTCTTACCTCTCTTTGTAGTTGTATCTGGGTATCGTGCTGTCAGCTGTCGTCATCATCACCGGCTGCTTCTCCTACTTCCAGGAAGCTAAGAGCTCCAAGATCATGGAGTCCTTTAAGAACATGGTCCCTCAGGTACCGGATACTCAATAGTTCAACCAGGATATTGTGATGATTATTTATTTTTATTTTTTTGTGATAATTGTTGCCAAAAGGGTTTTTTTTTTTAAATTGCAAGTTGCAACTTTGCAAGTTTAAACTTTCAGGTGGATTTGACAGTAAAATTTTAGTACAAGCTTGCAAGGGGAGAGAAGATGGGGGAAGAAACACTAAAAAGATACCAAAAAAACATTGAAACCTTCTTTATAGATGCCTTGTTAAATTCCTTAGTGTTCGTACTTTTGTGATAACCTTTACATGATAATGTTCAGGTCTGGTTTGACTGGACCATATCTTGCAAGAAGTGTTGATTAGCAACCATAACTGTAAGCACTCTGGTTGAATTTACTTGAAGTATGAAGTTGCACAATAATTCGCTCAGAAATTCCTGGAGGGACTAAAGAATGATGGAAACAAGTAGGGTCATAATTAATGTCTTACATTGGGTTCCCAAGTATTGCAGGTGTTAATTAAGTGGAAAATTATATTTTTATGAAGCTGCACGCCACAGCTTGCACACTATTTCCTGCTGTCACAGCTTTCACACTATTTCCTTTTTCCCAGTCTGTGATGTACCTTTCAATTGCTTTAGTTTTTAGACTGTGCTGTTTCACCAGTTTTTATTTAGCATTACGTTCTCTCTCTCTTTCTGTTCCCAGCAAGCCCTGGTGATCCGTGAGGGAGAGAAGATGCAGATTGATGCTGAGCAGGTGGTGGCAGGAGACCTGGTGGAGGTGAAAGGAGGGGACAGGATCCCCGCTGACCTCCGCATCATCTCCTCCCATGGCTGCAAGGTGGGCTACAGGCACAGATACAACCCAAAGATAAAGCAACACCAACTAAAAAGCTGCCCTTGAGCAAGGTGTCTCTAGAGTATCAAGTTTTCAGTGCTTCAGTCCTGATTTCCCCAAATAGTGCAGGTACAAGCTACAGACAAAAAGATAACTTGTTTATCTTCATGGTAAATTCACACAAATCTTCACTGTTCCTGCAGGTCCTCATATGAACCTTTAAATCAGTCTCAGATGTTTGCTGCAGACTTAAGACATGTCATGTGTCTGTATTAAAACACAAAAAAACCTCTGCATCACAACACAAACAATCATTAGAGGCACAACAAGCATGAACGAAGAAAATCAAAATACACACAAACTGTCTCTTTGTCTGGCTTTGTACCTTATCATGAATGCACTTAACCAGTTACTCACTCCCTTATCTTCCTCTTCGTCTTTGTCTTTCTCCCCCTCTCTCACACACTTACCAAATGGTTTTCTCCTGCTCTGTCCAGGTGGACAACTCATCCCTGACTGGTGAATCAGAGCCCCAGACCAGGTCACCTGACTGTACCCATGACAACGCCCTTGAAACCCGCAACATTGCCTTCTTCTCCACCAACTGTGTCGAAGGTAAGCTCACCATCACCATTACCTCTGTCTAAAACCAAAATCATCATTATTACCATGATATTCATCATTTATACTGTACAATTCATACACTGTTAGGGTTAGCCATTCTGTGTGTGTGTGTGTGTGTGTGTGTGTGTGTGTGTGTGTGTTCATTTATATGGCTGCATGCGTATGTTTGTATTGTTCCGGTTCAGTGCTAAGATAGTCCTGCAAACAAAGATGCTACACATTAGCTTAGGCCACGATCAAAGTGTTTGGTCTGATGAAGGAGTGGTCAGTGACATCACTTTTCATCAGGGTAGCCCAGTGACTGGAAATGTGACCCCATTTAATCTAGTACCTGTTCAATTCTAGTTCAGTTCATCATATTACTGGGAGGCCCTGCAACTCACACTAGGCAGCTCCTCACAGTGGTAGAATAGGAAAATAATAATATATGGTGCCCTCCTGTGGACACATTACATTAAGTCCTGCACTATGCTTCCAAGCCCTATCGCTCTGTCAAGTCTGTCCATCCATCTATACTTACAGTCTGCACATTTTCTTCTTGACATGTCTATTTCTGTTTTCCTCTTTCTTCATCTTTTCTGGAACCGATAAAGAAGTATATAATTTTACAAAACCTCCTCCCTCCCCTCTCTTTCTTCAGGAACGGCACGTGGCATTGTTGTGTGTACTGGCGATCGTACAGTGATGGGCCGCATAGCCACTCTCACCTCAGGCCTGGAGACTGGCAAGGTACCATATTCATTATTATTAATTATCTGACACTGGTCTGTTGTGTCATTTACAAGCCACATAATGGAGGTTGCTGACTAAAACCAGTTTTGTTTTTGTTTTTTTTTTTTTTTTTTGTTTTTTACACCTTTTATGTAATTAATATATTGGTCATGCGTATATTAATTCTTAATGTAAAAATAACAGCTTATCTAAGAAGTTTAGTGAGTGTTCTGGGTCAGCTGACCTATAAAAGCTGCCAAACTCTAAAGTAATTTCATGTGCCTGGGCTTCTGTGAAGAGTTTTAGTTTCTTAGTGTCATTATGTGTAAAAACAAATTATTTAGACAGAATAACTGCTAGCATTCTAGTGAGAACAGTCAGTCATCTTCTTCAATCAATCCAGACATCTTCTTCTACTCTCCAGACACCCATTGCTAAGGAGATCGAGCACTTCATCCACATCATCACAGGTGTGGCCGTTTTCCTCGGCGTGACCTTCTTCATCCTGTCAATCGTCCTGGGTTACTCCTGGCTGGAGGCTGTCATCTTCCTCATCGGTATCATTGTTGCTAATGTGCCCGAGGGACTCCTGGCTACAGTCACTGTGAGTAGGCAGAGAAATAAGAAAATCCTGTGTGTGTGTGTGTGTGTGTGTGCACGCGTGCGTGCGTGCGTCTATGTGTGAGAGATGGTTAGCTAGGGGAAAGGAAGTTTTTTTTTTGTTATTGTGTGTGTGTGTGTGTGTGTGTGTGTTTTAATCTGTGTAAGGGACAGGAACATTAGTGTGTGTGTGTGTGTGTGTGTGTGTGTGTGTGTTTTTACAAGGTTGTTGTCCAATTGTATGATTCCTTCATTTCGAGTTGTTTCTGCTTACAGTCCTTGTGTGTTTTGTTTCCTCCTCAGTTCCCAGTGTTTTGTGCAGACTTGGGTCAAACAGTATTTTCATATACTTCATATATTTCATACATTAGAGAAATCTAAGAAGCTACACAAACAGTAACAGCTTTTCAAGTACCATGAACTGTCTTTTTTTTTTATAGTACCACTAGAGGGCCCTTTTTACAAACAGCACCCAACTCACAACCATTGACATTAAAACTATACCATACTTATGGTTTTTTTAGCCCATAAATAAGCTACACTTTATTGTAAATTTTGTGATTAAGAGAATGACCTGGCACCACTAAGTATACTAC
The DNA here is from genome assembly GCF_020085105.1 of Siniperca chuatsi. Classification (NCBI taxonomy): domain Eukaryota; kingdom Metazoa; phylum Chordata; class Actinopteri; order Centrarchiformes; family Sinipercidae; genus Siniperca; species Siniperca chuatsi. The sequence continues at coordinate 5,838,068 of NC_058058.1, forward strand.
AGGCAGTCCTAACAGTGAATCTCACCAATCAGATTCCCCAAGCAGTTTGGAGTTTCACCCATGTCTGATTGTGTGTACAGTGTTTTGGCTGATGTTGTCTTGTCGTGTCTGCTGTTTGATTTTGTCCCTGCTTCCCGTATGTCTGTGCTTGTGTTTTTTCAATGTATTGTGATGTTGCTGTATGTCTGTGTGCATCTCTATGTGTACCTTTGTATTTCTTTGTAATTCTCTCTGTGTCAGTATCGGTTTCTGTGGTGAAGGTGGTGTGTTGTCTCTGTTTGTATATCTCTCTTTCCATCTCTCCCTTCTTTCTCTCACCCAAGACAGCCCCATATGTGTTTGTGTGTCTCTTTCTCTCTCTCCATCATCCTCTTTCTTTGTCCCTCTCTTTTCCAGGCCAGTCGTGGTGCTGTCTGCAATGACAACGGCTAGCTAATGTAATGATATTAGGCTAATGACTAGTCAGCTCCATAAACTGAATTCGGCCTCCTCTGCTTGGCCTTGGCTAGTTCTGTTTGGCCCATGGGTCTTGCCGTACTTGGCATGATGACATAATGCACCGCTGCTCTGCTTCACTGCTTCACTTGTTCATGCCTCATATTCATTCAGCATCGCTGTTTGGGCTGTGTTTTTATTTTTTGGAAAGATGTTTTGATTTTAGTGCATTTTTGCTATAGAGGGAGATTTTGGTGAGCAGAATGAACATCCTCAGGTGCCAGGGTGGTTTGGTTCTTGGGTGTGGTTAATTGTTTCAGGTACAGTATGACAGAGATGTGTCTGTTCATTGGCAGAAGTTAGTTTAGCACCTGGAGATGTTCTTCTGTGTTGTTAGTGTACCACATAAAATACTAATTCATTCTCTTCTCTTTTTTTTTTTGTTTATATTTTCTCCTTTTGTCTTATTCTATCGTCAACGACTCCTTTCCTCCTGTCTTTCCTTCTCTTCTTGCTGTTATGTCCTCTCTCTGCCATTCCTCTGTTTCCTTCTTTGCTTTTGTCTCTCGTCTCGCCTCTCTCAGGTGTGTCTGACACTGACTGCTAAACGAATGGCTCGTAAAAACTGCCTGGTAAAGAACTTGGAGGCTGTGGAAACGCTGGGCTCCACCTCCACCATCTGCTCTGACAAGACAGGCACCCTGACCCAGAACAGGATGACCGTGGCCCACATGTGGTTCGACAACCAGATCCACGAGGCCGACACCACAGAGGACCAGTCTGGTGAGATTTTTTTCTCTTTCCACATTGTCTCCCTGCAGAATATTATGACCTTACTTTCTCTAAGGCCGAATTAATTACTGGTCAGCATCCAAAATGAACATCTGCCAAGTGCCAAATTCTCATAAAATGTATGCATGCCTGGTAGAAACCTCAAAAGCTGATCAGTACTGTTTTGCTTTTTCAAGTCATTGGTTTAACATTTTGTTGAGCTTGCCCTTGCAAACATTGCTCTCTGACCACCAATTAAATCACAGCAAAAAAAAATGTATATCAAACAGGCCTTTCACTGACTTCCTGTTACACTACTCTAAACAACGTGTCAGGCTTCCTGCGTTGTTTACGAATGAAACTACATTCTGTTGCAATTCATGTTCTGAGACACCTGTCAATAAATTTTCCTATTTTCTGATCAATCTCTAGGCTCCTCCTTTGACAAAAGCTCCCAAACATGGGTGTCTTTGGCCCGCATCGCTGCTCTGTGCAACCGTGCTGTGTTCAAGGCTGGCCAGGACTCTTTGCCCATCCTTAAGCGTGAGGTGGCCGGCGACGCCTCTGAATCAGCCCTGCTGAAGTGTATCGAGCTGTCCTGCGGCTCCGTCAAAGCCATGAGGGAAAAGAACAAGAAGGTTGCTGAGATCCCCTTCAACTCCACCAACAAGTACCAGGTTTGTCCCCTTTGTTTACTAATGCAACTAACAAATAATGCACACGATCTACTAAGATTTGTAGTAAATGGGCAAAAACACTACATCCTTTAGTTACACTACATACTTATATTAACACTAAAATATTTTCCCATCAGCTCTCAGTTCACGAAAGTGAAGATGAAAATGAGAACCGCTACCTGTTGGTCATGAAGGGAGCCCCAGAGAGGATCCTCGACCGCTGCTCCACTATCATGGTGCAGGGCAAGGAGCAGCCCATGGACGATGAGTTGAAAGAGGCTTTCCAGAATGCCTATCTTGAACTGGGAGGACTGGGAGAGAGAGTACTGGGTAAGGATGATAGAAGATAGGAAAACAGTGGTAATTTAACAAAAGGTCATGATTTGGAATTAGAGCTTAGCAATAAAGTTTTGGTATATCCTATATCTTATAGTATTGTCTTTTGTATTTCAAGAAATTTGGAGAAATTTTTGGAGAAGTTTACAATTCATTTCATCCTTCCTTCCTCTTCCCTAATTCCTCCAGGTTTCTGCCACCTGTTCCTGCCAGAGGAAAAGTATCCCAAAGGTTTTGCATTCGACACAGATGACGTCAACTTCCAGACAGACAACCTTTGCTTCATAGGCCTCATGTCCATGATTGACCCTCCCCGTGCTGCTGTGCCTGATGCCGTGGGCAAATGCCGCTCTGCTGGCATCAAGGTGGGCACCTTTCAAATCTGGCATTTAAAGACCTGGAAAAGCAGAACATAGCACCCACCTGAATGTGAAGGCTGTGGATGACTGTCATGCACATTTTTAGAGGAATTTCATAGAATCTTTTAGGAACAGTATGAATTGTATTGTTTTCTCTTTTCTTATACTGCTCTCATTCTTCTTTTACATTTTCTTTTCATGCTATTCCTTCTATCCTACCTGTTGGCCTTCTCCTCTTATTTGTTCCTAAATTTTGTCTCTTTCTCCTTCCCTTTCATCTCCTACTTCTCCATCTTCTTCCTCCTCCTATATTTCAGGTTATTATGGTGACTGGTGACCACCCAATCACAGCCAAGGCCATTGCTAAGGGTGTGGGCATTATCTCAGAGGGCAACGAGACAGTGGAAGACATTGCTGCACGCCTCAACATTCCTGTCAGCCAGGTCAACCCTAGGTAAGATAGAAAATGAAAATTAAGGTTACATGTAGCCTGGGACTTTTATAATCATGTTTATTCAGTAGATGCTCAATGTAGCCTTTTACTTTGCACCTTTATATGACAGTTTTGTAATTTGGCATACAAAAGTGTACAAGAGTGTTTTGCTTTATTTGTGTTGTGTAGGGATGCCAAGGCCTGTGTGATCCACGGTACAGATCTGAAAGACCTCAGTCAGGATCAGATGGACGATATTTTGAGGAACCACACAGAGATTGTCTTCGCCAGAACCTCCCCACAGCAGAAACTTATCATTGTAGAAGGCTGCCAGAGACAGGTACATTTACCATACATACATGCACACACATTCATATACATGTACACATAGCTAAAGGTAAATATGCACCTGCAAACAAGCATGTAATGACAAAAATAAGTGGATGGTTTTTAGCACTGTGAGTTCTGAATGGGAATGAAACCCCTTAACTGTATATCCTCCTTTTCTGTCAGGGTGCCATCGTGGCTGTGACAGGTGATGGTGTGAACGACTCTCCTGCCCTGAAGAAGGCTGACATCGGTGTTGCCATGGGAATCTCTGGCTCAGACGTGTCCAAACAAGCTGCTGACATGATCTTGCTGGATGACAACTTTGCCTCCATCGTCACTGGAGTAGAGGAAGGTGAGTGATAAACGAAAGAAGGGAAGATGGGAGAGAGAGGAAAATGGCTGTGAAGAGGAAAATAGTGGTGGGATGGCTGGAGGATGTGGAGAAACAGTCAGTTGAGCTCAGATGTTTTTTAGCATCATGCCTAAGAAGAACAAGCGTAAACCTAAGATTTCCCGATGAAAATCATGTAGGTTTCACATTCCATTTCGAGTACATAAGCAGTTAATGTTTGAGAAAAGAAATACATTTTAAAATATTGTTAGCAAGAAAAATGTAGTATCCTCTTACTATGAATTTGTTGTTAAGTCTTGTTTTTACCATAAAATTATAGAAGGTACAGTGAAAATAAGATGGAATGGCAAGAAAGACATGGGTTTAAAGAATTACTTACCCAGTATTACACAGTATTGTATTGCAAAGCACTGTTGTGCATGCTTTCCTCATTTATGAATGCTGCGTTAATGTGTTAGTGACATTATTTTCTGTATTTAAAAAGCTATCAGTGTTGACTTAGGTGTGGGATGTACTTAGGTATAAGTATTTCCATCATCCCTGCTTATTGAGGTTTCACCTGTTTATTTATACACTACCTTCATTCTTACAGGCCGTCTGATCTTTGACAACCTGAAGAAATCCATTGCATACACTCTGACCAGCAACATCCCAGAGATCACTCCCTTCCTGTTCTTCATCTTGGTCAACATCCCACTGCCTCTGGGCACCATCACCATCCTCTGCATCGATCTGGGAACTGACATGGTAAGGGACACCAACATAACTGGGCAGCGACACATTGACACACCAGGCACACTCACATACTGTTGTGTACAGCTTTAATGTGTTTATGTCTAGTCAGTCAGTAAAAATGCAGAAGCCAATGTGTGAACTCACTTTTCCAATTACAGGTGGCCCCATATGTGCAGCTCTTTTACATGCTTGCATGCTTGATCTTTGAACACTCATGCATGCACAGTGAACCAGTAAAACCCAATTGCACATGTGAACTGTAAATATTCATGTCGGACAGGTACCCAGGTGGCAAATTATTTACAGTCAAGTAAGAATGGTCAATTTTGCTGCATAAATACATTACATGAATTACCTGGCACCTCCATTATGAATGAACATACCACTCTACTTGAGCATTACAATTCAAAACAATGAATTAAAAAAAAGCTCTGAAGTTGAGTTCAAGGTTATGTCTAAAAAGTATGTACACAAAAAGGACACTAGGTGGCAGTGTGGGACCAGTCCAGTTTTTCATACTCAAGTATGTTAAAATATACCAAAGCAAAATATACCCAGAAATAGATGCTTTCACTGTATACATAGCAAGCTGCAGATACATGAAACTTACAAATGATTTCTCGCTGTCTCCCCTGTCAGGTACCAGCCATCTCTCTTGCCTATGAAGCAGCAGAGAGTGACATCATGAAGCGCCAGCCCAGGAACCCACTGAGGGACAAACTGGTCAACGAGAGACTCATCAGCATCGCCTATGGACAAATTGGTAGGTGCCATGTTTGTTATTCAACATAGAGTACGAACTGTAAACAGTGTAAAAGGTGCCGTGTGTAGCATTTTATCACCAATAAATCATCAGCGCTTTAATTTTGAGATATTAGTGCATTTATTATGGGTGTATAGGATTTTTATTTGTCAGATAAAACCTAATGAATGAGTGACTAAACTATGTGTCTGTGTCTGCAGGTATGATCCAAGCTCTTGGCGGGTTCTTCGCCTATTTTGTCATCATGGCTGAAAATGGTTTTCTGCCATCTGTGCTTGTCGGCATCCGGCTTAACTGGGACGATCGCTCCACCAACGACCTGGAGGACAGCTACGGGCAGCAATGGGTATGAGTGACCTGACACAATATCAGTTTTCTCCTGTTTCAGCTATGTTCACTTGTATGGAGGAGCCATGTTTGAGTGACCTGATAGAATATCATTGTTCACAATAGAGGAATGTGTCTATTCGGACATTCCCCTCTTGTGTGTTGTGATATTGTACCAGGTTACTCATACAAAGCTCCCACAATATTTCATTCACAATTAATTTAATAGCAGTAATCTTTGAATGATAAAACATTGATGTAAATGACAACATCAGCATCAGCAACAGCATCTTCAACGTGTTTTACCAACAACTATTTAAATAGAAATCCACCACAGACATAAGTCATACATTCTGTTTCTCTCTTCCTCTTTCTCCGTACAGACCTATGAGCAGCGTAAGATTGTTGAGTTTACTTGCCACACGGCCTTCTTCGTCAGTATTGTGGTGGTGCAGTGGGCAGATGTCATCATCTGCAAGACCAGACGTAACTCTGTGTTCCAGCAGGGCATGAAGTAAGTCAAACGATTATATGAAAATTAGTTATCTGAATAATGCTGCACAAAATGAACATTAGTGCAGCATTAGAGGGCTGGAGGGGACTTACACAGAGTTGGCGTTTTATTTGTTAGACAGGTAAACAACTTATGATGTAGCTAATGATGGCCTAATGATTGTTGTTTATCCAACATTTAAAACGTCAGCTCACCTCATTTAAAAACATCCAGCAGTATTCTCATTGTGCCTTGTCTTTAACTTTGAATATGAGACATGCTAACTTTAGCTTGTGCTTATAGTATGAGCTGTCTGATACCTCTTACTACTTAAGTCGGTTTGTACTAATGTAGTAACATTGTGTAGATATAGTACACATTGTTACAATATGCAGATAGAGCATCACTGGTGGAAAGTAACTAAGTATTGTACTTAAGTGCAATTTTGAGGTACATGTACTTTACTTGAGTATTTCTGCTACAACTTTTACTTCTAAAGGAGCATTTTTACATTGTTGTGTTTGTACTTTTATTGAAGTAAATGAGCTGCATATTTCTTCCATCACTGTACATTATACAGGTCTTTTCACTGAGGAAAGAAAGAAGAAAAAAAATGGGGATTGTGGTGGCGACTAGGCATTGCTTTGGTTGTTGTAGCTTCCCACAGCTGCCACTAGATATCACTAGAAAGCCACGTTTTACTCACACACCTTTAATTTATGGCCCCAGTTTATGGCATATGTTTGCTTGTTCTCTCTTTCCCTCCATCTTTTTGGGTTTTTACCATGTCTGTTCTCTCCCTTTGCTGCTCTGTTGTGCAGGCAGCACTTATAGTCCAGGCACACAAACCCAGATTACTGGTGCTCCTACAGCTGTCCTCAAATTCTGCCTGCAGGAAATCAACTTTGAAGCCATTTTATGATCCAAAAGTAGGTTTAGATAGCAACTGACGCAGCTTCTTTCTGCATTTATTTTCCGGCAGGAATAAGATTTTGATCTTTGGCCTGTTTGAGGAAACAGCTCTGGCTGCTTTCCTGTCTTACTGCCCTGGCATGGATGTGGCACTACGGATGTACCCACTCAAGTAAGTAACATCACACATTCAGCAAGAGAATGAGCAAAGAGCAAATCGGCACATCATCACAGTACCATTATATACAATCCTCCATGTTTACTTTCAGGGGTAATGAATTACAAAAGATATGTCAATGTAATCCCATTACTTTGTCCTGAAATCACAATACCATTATATTACCTTTGGCCTATCTTGCTTTGAAGTCAAGTTTGTTTGTATAGCCCAATAACATATATGATGTATATGAGCAAGTATCACAACCTTTATGGGTCAGTAATTAACAAAATACTATTAGCTTTTAAGAAAGGTAATGAGTACTGTGTTCTTCATTACTTTCTCCCAGTTTTGCCCCGAGCACTGCTCTTACTCTCCGTCATTCCCTCCGTTCTCCCTCAGGCCCAGTTGGTGGTTCTGTGCGTTCCCATACAGTTTCCTCATCTTTGTTTACGATGAGATCCGAAAACTCATCCTTCGCCGAAACCCCGGAGGTAAGATAACACACACATATATAGTATGGATCTTTAAAGGGTGAAAAGAAGAACAAATTACAAATGTAATGGAAAAACATTACATTACTCATAGATAACACAGATTAATCATTTATATTTTTAGTACCACTGCATCAAGTTACAGCTGTTTGCAGGATAATATTATCCAGGACCTTATAGTTTTGAATAATGTTTTGCTCTGATGTCAATCACTAAATTAAATAATTTAATAGGTAACGCGTCTCTTTCTCTTTTTTCTTCTTTCCCTCTTTTTCTCTCCTCTACATCTCTACAGGCTGGGTGGAAAAAGAGACATACTATTAAATTATCAAAGCATCATTTACTTCTCACCCCGTCCTCCCCTGAACTCATCCCTTCTTCTCTATCTCCCTTTCTCTTTCCTCCTTCCCTCCATCCATCGCTCCTCTCCTGTCAACGTACTCAAACTGTACAAGAAAACTATGTTTACTCCTCCTCATCTCCACCCTCCCATCTTCATCTCCTAAAGAAACAAAAAATCAAACGCCAAGACGACGAGAGGACCAACGACAGAGGAGGAGAGGATGGGGGAGGGAGTGGGTTTTTAAACCTTCCTGTCCTCTCTTTCCCTCTGTCCCCATTTTTTCTATCCAAAGTCTTTACAGCACTATTCTGCCAGTAACACTGTTGTGCCGATGCTTATTACTGCACTGAGAGCTGCAGCCACTCTTCACATGTGTACTCAAACTACACCACTGTGTAGAAGTGAATAAAGAATATGAAAACAAGAATAAAGACCTGACTGTTCCACTGCGATCACTCTTGCCAAGCAGAACAACAACATGGCAGCTCCCGTCTAGACTCCCAACTGGCGATTTGAGCGGGTGGGTGGCTTCAGGTTTTTTATTGTTTTTGTTTTTTCCTGCCAGAGAAAAGCCACCCAGATCCAGCTCTTTAATCACTGCCATTTCCTGCCATTCTCCAACTACAACTTTACTTCTTTCCCTCCTTTTTTCTCATTCTATTTCTATTTACTCACTGCCGATCTTCTACTGCCATTCTCTCTTCCTTCTCCCCTATCAATAAAGAATCAATCTCACCATAAAACTCAAACACTCCTTCCCCCTGACTCCTTCCCTTCTTCTCTCCCTCCCTCCCTCCCTTTCCTCCCCCCCTCCCTCCTTTTCCTCCCCATGTGTTATTTTCTGACTGAGTGTTTTTTTAAATGCAAAATTGTTCGTAAAAGTTTTATGTTTCTAAAGTTTGGAGTGGGTCTGAGAGCTGCTTGTTTTCATTCGGACATGACAAAGCACACTGTCTCTCCCTCTTCCTCCTTTCTTTCTTTCTCACACTCCTCCTTTACCCCAACTGCCTCCCCCCTCCTCACCCTGCCTGTCTATCTTTCCCTGTTTGTCTGTTTGTGAACACCGTGCAAAAACCCTCCGTCCTTGTAAACTTCTACCCACTTCCACTACCTGCCGCCTCTTAGTCTCCCACCCTCGCCCTGCCCGCAACCACCCCCCTCAACCCCACCCACCCTTCCCCCCAGGTAAAAAAAAAAAATACAATCTTTCTGTGTCCTCGGAAAAAGAGATTTCTCTCCAATTTCATTATTTAAATCAGTGGAAATGTGGAATAAGGCAATCTACCTTAACTTGCAAAACAGCAGCAAAAAATCATAAATGAAATAAAATAGAAGATTTCTCTTTTTTCAACTTGGTCTCCAGTTTATTTTTGTGTGGAGTTTTGTCAGAAAATGGAAATAAATGCTGTGACCAACTCTTACTTATGGCAGTACTGTCAAATCATCTGTTTCACCAAGTCGGAGGAAATGTTAACACATTATATGTCTAGACATATGCCATTAAGTTATTAGACGAAATTTTGTGGCCCAAGTTACAAAAGAAGATGTCTGAAGCAGGGTTGAAGAACCATCTTTGTTCCAGATGATACATTTCGGTCTATAATGGACAGTCGATTTTATTAACACAGCATACATCAGTTCAACAGTCACGTGAGGACTTCAGCAACTCCTAACAGGTATAAGATCAATATTTTCAGGAACATTGTAGTTGACAAAACATTCTCACCACAAGGTCCATTTAGTAGCTGTATCACATGCTCTTCCTCAGCAGCTAGAGTTTGCCCAGTTGTCATTGAAATTTAGATGTTTAAATCTGCAGCTGAAAACAACACAGAGCAGTGAATGTGAATCAAAACAGTAAAGTTGTGGGCCGGACAGCTGAACAATGAGCTGAAACTCACTGTAAAGCTCCATAACGTTGAGGGGAGCTGCACATTCAAGCGATAATTCTCTGTAGGTTTATCACTACAATACCAGCAATCCCTTTCACATTTGATACATTGTTATAAAAATATTGATTATAGCCGCTCTAAGGACTTCTCGTCCATGTTGGCATAAAAGTTCATTTGTGATGGAAATCTTGACTTGACTATCGAAAGCTCCAGAACAGCTGCTAAATGGGTGTTGCCGTTGTTTTGTTTTGTCAGCTACTGTTTCCATGCTCAAGAATGAACTTTCAATCTCAACCTTTTAAGCCAACATGAACGAGAAGTCCTGAAAGTGCTCAGAAAACATTAAATAAATTCCAAGACAACTGGGACACTCCTGCGGAAGAAAAACATGCAAAATGATCAAAAGCACCATAAGAGTTTCTACATGGGCCTTGTGGTGAAATTGTTGTGTGAGTTTCCAAAGTCAAGAATGCACTTCTAATCTAAAAAAATGGTATTGTATTTTGTTGAAGTACCAGTTGGCTACCCAGGCTGCCATTTGAGTGTGAACCTTGCTTTATCATGGCCTGTTCACTGCTTTATTGTCAGCAGTATCTACACTATCAACAGTACTTCAGGGATAATTTGTTTGCTTTTCTCCTCTTTATGATGCAAAGTAACTCCCTGTTTTTTGTTGGTATGAGAACACTGCTTCTCGCACAGTTGTGCCATGAACAGGCAAGGCTTGTGTGATGTCTCGAGAGGAATTAAACTCTACAGCCTCCGGGGGAAAATATGTTTTGACTTGAACAAACAGAAGAACCAGGACAATATTTGGCTTGAGGTTGGGTGACCGCAACACTGGTAAAGACACAGAGAACGTCTTTGTGTAACACAGGTTATAACTATCACAAAGCACCATAGAAATAACATTGCTCCATCCTGTATTATAAATGCTCTTTACAACTGTTATTTGCAGGTTCGTCAGCTAACTTGGCTTTGAAAATGATTAAAGTGGCTTGCAGCTTCTGGAATCCACCATTGGATTTAAAGAAATGAGGTTAATTTCCTACCCTGCTCATCGTTCTGACTCAAGTAAGTTTACAACAGATTATGTGAGAGGTAACTTTAAGAAGATGGTTCTGAAATACACCATCACACAGCAACCGAGCGAAAATAGAACTTGTTCCATGTTAACCAGCTGTAAACTTCTTAAAAGATGATTTAATCAGTTCAAATCATTAATACTAGCATGCAACATAAAACTACTGCTTACATATAATAAGCAAGTTTACAGCAATTTCTAAATTTGCAATTTTAAGTTTAGGTGAAATTAGAAAGAAACAATCTAATGTAGCTTCAGAAGCAGCAGTAGCTTATTTTTATCACAAGTGGCCTGCAGTTCAAAGACCTGATCCTGCAATGTCTGGCCAACATGAGCATATTTCCAGACAAGCAAGAAAATGGATGGATTTTTTTATGAAGTACTTTGTGTGAAATCTGTTTAGTTTAACTGCTCTGTAACCCAAGTTTACATAAATGACACAGAGCATGAATAGTTATTATCCCAGTACAACAGCATAACTGTACAATCAATGTAAAAAAAATATGAATTTTATTATTTTAATTTAAAAATCTCATAACACAATAAAACCAGTCATTTTAAGAAGATCATGACATGCCAGACCTGCGGGATTCAGAGTTATACAACCAATGGAAAACTATTGAGTTATTTATTGTTTACACTATATTTTAATTATTTAAACAACTGTTGTAATTATTGATGTATTCAGTTATAATGAATATAGCTTATTATCATTCAAAATAAGAGAAATTGATCAGTTTGTATATTAACTGCAGTAATGTACCTTTAGAATCAGAAACAGCCTGTGACTCGCTTTGGGTTCGATAGTTTTATGCTTCTACTTGTGAACGGATGAGTCTGTGTGTGCGTCTGCACACATACACACAGTGACTGAGAGCAATGGTGTCCATGTTTCATGAATACTATTACAAGGCTCACAGAGCAAATGAGTGCTCCTGCCCATTTCACACACACACACACACACACACAGTCTTATAACCCAGGGATATAGGTCACCTGTTTTGTGAGTTCATCATTTTTCTCTCTTCTGTTTCGTTCTCTCAGGAGTTTCGTGCAACCTGTTACCATTTCTTTCCATTGTTCATTAACTACAGTTAACCCATTGTCTCCTGCACACAGACACATTATTTTTATGTTTAATTACCATCGAGTTAATAATATTAATATGTAGTCTACAGGCTGTCTTCTTTGGATAATAGCTGTTCTCTGTAATTCATACAACATATTATGTACTTTACAATAAAATTTTTAAAAATGTGTTTTAAAAAGTCTTGGGTACAACAATGCAGTATAACATGCCTGCCAATATACTCACTAAACAAATATCTGATATAACTAAACAGATCTCAACCTTTTACTGGAATTGTTCAAATAACTATCAACAAGCAGAGGAGTTATTTTCAAAGTTGGGTTTAAGAGAATATTCTAAAGAAAAGTGGTCAGAGGAAATAATAAGTAGAATATATTGTGTCATCAAGCACATTTATTATTCAGAGCAATGCGTTAGCCTTAACATGACGGCAGCACAGAGGTGTGTTTGTGCTCAGACTGGACACGTCCATTCAGCCCCAGAGAAAGACAGAAAGTGTCACCTGTGTGATTTAGATGAGGTTGAGAGTGAAATGCATATGGATGACATTTCAATGACGTCACAGTCGAATGCAGAGTTTTAGTTATTTGTTTTTTTGTTTGATTATTTAACAGTTAAAATACATATAAACAGTGTTTCATAGGAAGAAGTAATGCAACAGATATAATGTATATAGGGCGTCTAGCTGAAGCTAATTTGCTGCCACCATCCCTGGTTAGACTTTTTAAAAATGTTTAAAACAACTAAACGAACAAATGGATAAAAACAACTAAACGGGTAATCAAGCTCTGTGCATGTGTATATGCATGTGTCAATGTGTGTATTGTGCATGACTGTGTATGCACTGACATAGGTGCTAGAGTATGTGAGAGTGTATATGTGTGTATATGTATATGTAGGCCAGTGGTGGAAAGTTACTAAGTACATTTACTCCAGTACTGTCCTCAAGTGCAATTTTGAGGTGCTTGTACTTACGCTTGTACTCCACTACATTTTAGCGGGAAATATTGTAATTTTTACTTCACTACATTTATTTCACAGTTACTGTATAGTTACTATTATGTGATCAGTTTATAAAATATGCATTGTCATAGATTAAAATACCCAATGGCTGTTAAAACTAGTTCCACCTTGACAACATTAAAATGCTGCGTACATGTACACATTAATGAATCAGTAATAGTATTCCAATAATATATATGTGATAAATATAACACTGTCATTTTCATAATGTGTACTTTTACTTTTGATAAGTACCTTTTGCAGTAACGCTTTAGATTACAGCGTGCAAGTTACAAGGTAATATTATAAATACAGGGTATCAAGGACTAAATACTTGTACATATACAGTGAAGAAGTACAGGAGACAAGGGGGGTGACAAAGGACCTAGAAATAAATTACACTGCAAATTACCCAGTACATATTGAGTAATTACAAGGTGCAAACAGGGTACCAGCAGCCTATATGCCCTTTCACAACAGCTATTTCATGAAAAGGAGCCAAACTATGTGTGGCACTTCTTTTTTTTTTTAAACATAATAATAAACTTTAATATACCCTGTAACACTATAATTACTAGTTTATAGGCACGCCCTTCTTCCCTGGCAAAGCCAAATGTTTTGTTCCCCAACAATACTGTAAATATATTGTAATTTTAAAATAAATTATAATATATATAATTTCATTTCACTATGAACACTGTTAACCCACTGATCCTGCTTTGCTACCCAGTAATAATACTACTGTACCCTCAATATTTAAAAAAATACTCAGTGTAATTTATTTCTAGGTCCCTCTTAAACACAAAGTTGTTACCCTCTTATTCCATAACTTTTGTCATCTTCCCTTGTACTTACATTTAGGTACCCAATAAGTATTTTATTGATACTCTGTCTCTAATCCAAACCCATTGTGCTGCTGATACTTCCGTACGTTTACTGAAGTAAGACTTTCACTTGTATTGGAGTATTACTACTTTCCCTTAAGTAAAGGCTGATGTAGGTGTACACATATGAAGTCAATCAATTAAAAACTCAGTACATCTTCACAAACAAGGCGTTTGACGTCAGTTTTTGTTAAAGGCCTCACATCAACATTTATGTTGTATGTTTAATTTCAAGTTCACGTCTGATAAACTATGTTCTTTTTTTACATATGCACACATTACCTTGTTTTGCGCTTGCTTTCCTTTCTGTTCTCTCTTGCCTCTGTATGTAATGTAAGTAATGCCTTATAAGCCCATGTGGACTGGTTACCCTCGGGTGTGTGACACTGGAAAAAAAGTATTCAATTCATAAGGACACACACACACACACACAGCCAGGAATCCACTAACAAACATCTGTTAGAATACAAAAGAGAGGAGATGCCTTATAGCGGTGCAGCTCCCCTCTACTCATAATGATGCTCACACACACTCGCATACCTCCCTTTCTTATCCACCATAACAACCACACTAAAACACCTTTCCTCTGACTCACACACACACACACACCTTCTCTCAATCTTCTACCCACTTACACTGTCTGCCCCCTCCTCCTACTACCTCTTTCTTCCAAATCTCTCTCACACACACACATCTTCTCTCAATCTCCTACCCGATTACACCCGCACGCTAAAACCCCTTTTTTGCACACCTCCCCAACACACACATCTCCTACCTTCCCTAAAACCCTTTTCGTTTCCTCTGACTCTGACACACACACACACACAGGCTCTCTTTTTGTCAACCACTAAACCCCCTCCATCCTCCCCTTTCCTCCCCCCTCCTCCCAGTAATCTGGCTGGCCCGTGGCCTCCTCTCTCTCGCTCCACTGTTCTGTGTGATAGAATATCGATCGGTTTGCCTCGGCTCGGCGTGGAGCAGGAGGAGGGGGGCGGCTGTAGGGCCATAGGGAGAGTGTGTGTGTGTGTGTGTGTGTGTGTGTGTGTGTGTGTGTGTGTTGGGGGGGGCAGTGGTCAGACATGCTCCAAGGTTGTTACCACAGCAACAGCAGGATGGGTCAGAGGGTTGCCATGGCGCCTAGGTCGCAGGGTCAGTGGGAGGGTCCTGGAGGGCTCTCGTTCTCTCCCTATATGTGTGTGTGTGTGTGTGTGTGTGTGTGTGTGTTAATAGGAAGGGTGGGGGCGGGTGGGTGGAGGAGAGAGAGGTGTCCAGTCCGGCTATATTGGGTGTGTTAATAATGAATGGTGCTGTATGCGGTCGCTGTCTCTTTCTCTCTCCCTCCATCTGTGTCTCTCTCTTCCTCTGTGTGTGTCGCAATAACATATGAATCAGTATAACGTCACCTCGATTCAAGTCAAGTTTTTTTTTTATTTAAAGATAAACTTTAATAAGACTTTTGTCACCAAGCAGTGTTTTACAAAGCAGTGATGGATGCATCTTCAAATCCTTTAAGATGTGACATCATATCCATGTTTTAGAGAAAGCCCCCACACACACAGAGAGAGAGAGAGAGAGAGAGAGAGAGAGACACACACACATACATCATCTTAGAAAACGTGAGAGGAAAGCCAATGAAGACTTAGAATAAAAATGTAGAATATATGTAGTTTAATATACAGCTAGAAAAGCTTTCCTCTCTTTGTTTTAGCCCAATTGATGATTTCATGTCTCCTGTGGACATATTTCATACACGCACACACACACATTCGCACTGAGATTTTTGAAAAATAAAATAAAATACAGGCCTACCGAGACAATTTATGATGAAAGAAAACACCCCAGACCTTATTACTACATTGTATCTTTAGATTTTGTTTTTTGTTTTTCTCATACACGTAATGTTTCCTTACCTCACATGTTCAAGAGTTGCAGAAATATATTTACTAAATCTATTTGAAGTCTTTTTATTTGTAACCTGCATTGTTAAAAATCTCAAAATGTAAACTCCTTAAAATATAAGATGTATTTTTAGTTATTACTCTTAGATTCTCTTTTTGCTGCAATTGAGTATTTGTATATTTTAAGTGTGTAAACTTCTTTAT
This sequence comes from Siniperca chuatsi, assembly GCF_020085105.1. Lineage (NCBI taxonomy): Eukaryota > Metazoa > Chordata > Actinopteri > Centrarchiformes > Sinipercidae > Siniperca > Siniperca chuatsi. The sequence continues at coordinate 5,854,039 of NC_058058.1, forward strand.
TCCGCTTTACATTGTTTACATCTTTATTTACTGTACATCACATCACCTTCAGCAAAAATAACAAGTAATTTGTAAAACACTGCTTGATTTATGGGCAGCATCATACAGATGTTGTGTTGTTCTTATTGACATATATTGTGAGTATATTTTCTCTAAATGTAGTAAATGAACGCCATTTTTAATATTCATGAGCAAATTAACAGTAACACTGGAGGAGAATATTTTAGTATTATTTAATGAATTAGTTGATGAATGTTATTGCCACACAACAGGCCTGAGTATCTGTTACTGAGGAAAAATCACAAATGAATCACAGGTTAAATGAGTCATAATCAATAAATGTGTACAAATATCACATAAAGCGCAAATTCCACAAATTTTAACACATTTTGGCCGTGCTACAATCCTAGTAGAAGAGCAACAGTGAGAACACACATAAAGCGCCCCAAGACCTGTTTTTCATTGCAGAGCAATCCTTTTGTGTTTACAGTCACGTTGTGTTTAATTAAACCTGCTGGACGAGAGCTGAGATTGTTTGCACTTCTTCTCTCCTCGGCGCGAATACACCGACGAGAACGACAGCAGCTACAGGACACACAAAGAAGAAAGCCAGAGTCTGGGTGAGATTCTCTGACCCTGTGTCGCCACATCAGTACAGTCATCCATGTACATGTAGATTGTCATGTTGAGAAGCTGTGTAATAAGTTGTTAATTTAAACAAAATTGTGAACAATCAAATGCAATTAAACACAAAAGCTCTGCAATAAATTATAGCTTTTTCAACTTATTTATACACTAAAACTTAATTTGCCAAAGTAATTTGTATTTGTTGACATAAAAGACATTTTGAGGTGTATAATATAAGATGTGCCTCATACTTTTCATCCACACACCCCATTTATGTACCGGTGTGTTAGAGAAAAACAAACTCCTTGCAATATAATAAAAGACAAACAATGGCAAAATATTTGACACCAAAACCTCTCACATTTTTAACAAAAAATACACTTTTTTGTACACACAAATACTCAAATTAATTGCAGGACTTTTGTATTTGATTGGATTAGACTGTACATGTGTTGATATGATATTGTGTCTACCCCGTGTATTTAGAGAAGTGAAAAGTATTGCCAGTGTGGTTCAGAATACAAATTCACATCCAGCTTGACTTATCTGGTCAAAAGCACCTTAGTACCAAGATTTCCTTTTTTTAGATTTTAAGCCAGTGGACCAAATAGGATCTCAAAGTCACAAGGCGTCCGTGCAAAGCCAATCTCTCAGCGCTGCAGACCCCCAGCCCCTTCCCCTCCAATATCCTGCATTACCACTGCAGGGTTATCAAACAGTCCCTGTGCAGCTTGGACAACTACATCTGTGTGACTGATTTCAGACACATTTCAGTGCTACTCTTACTGCTCTGTGTGTGTTTAACAAAACTTTGTGACAGGACATTAACAGCATAAAACAAAAGCTCACCAACTTTTCTAATAGCACGATTCCCTTCCGCCTGATCTGAAAATGCCCAAACAGCCATGTTTGGTCAAATATGTAATCCCAGGTAGAAGCTTCAGCAGGATGAGAAGAAGACAACAATGTAATTTGCATTAATCCTTTTTTAAAATAAATCATCTAATTGCATAATTTTATTTAGAGCAAAATGAAATTTCAAATTATCTTCCATCCCACACTAAATACTCACCATTTGGAGGACAATTATGCATTAAAAGTTGTTCAAAAATTATTACACTGTCGAGAAGAGAAGAAGAAACAGATTAGATGCATTCATTCATTCACATATTTAGGGATATAACACAAGGTAAATTCAGTTTATTATATGGGGAATAAAGTTTGTTTGCCGCCTCTGGATTTGTGGTGTAAAATCATAAAATACACTACATAGTAATAAGCAGTAAAGCACAAACAATTAGTCAATCAATTGACTTATCATTTGACAAAAAAAATTCTCGATAATCGAGTCATTTTTCAAGCAAAAATGGCAATCTCTGGTTCCAGCTTCTCAAATATTAAGATTTGCTGCTGCTTCTCTGTTGGTCGGACAAAAACGAAATTAGAATATGTCAAATCACTCTGTGGGGAATTGTAACAGGCATGTTTTGTTATTTTATAGACCAAACAATTAACTGATTAATCAACTGAATTAATGTCAGATTAACTAATAATGAAACTAATTGTTAGTTGCAGACTTTGTAAGTGGTATCAAGGTGATGAAAGGTTTTCGAGGATGTGGATCTTTTCAAATTAAATTAATCAATCAGCCTACTCCATAACTTAATTTCAAATATTTGCTTTTTGTGGTCTGCAGGTCCCCCAACCTTTTTATTAACACCTACATAAATGAACAATAACTGAATCTGTTTACTTGAGTCCAGTCAAACTGAGGACGATGAGGAAGAAGAACATCAGGAGACAGTTGAACAGTTGTCCCGGACACAGTTTTGGACAAAGTGTTGCAGTTTGGCCATTTGGCCACACGGTGGCGCTCGAAGCCCTCCGGCAGCAACAGTCTGAGCGAGAACCTGCATAAAGATCAGGCGTTTCTTTTTAAACCAAAGCTTTCACAGAATGCAGTCGAATAAAACATTTCTGCTTCACAGTGGAGCGTTTACTGTCTCGCCTTTTGCGTTTCATTCCTAGGAATTGCGCAATAGATTAAATATTCATTATTATTACGTCTTAATGGCCTATATTTTATAAGAACCAGCGATAAACACACTAGGCCTACATATAAAGGGGAGGTCACCACGCAGCTATAAACACATCCTGAGACAGCAAAGGAATATCATGGGAATATTACACACGTGTTTCGCTCAGACTGTCGTGTTTATGTACCTTCTCCTCCTCCCCCAGATGGTCCTCCAGATTATAATCTACTGTAGATGTTTGATTTTTCTGATAGTTGTCTGTTCGACGTAAAACGCCCCAAATCTTACTTCTGGGTTGGTTTTCCGGGGTATCCTTTCCTTATTGACATTACCATTTATGACGGGAAGTTTCTGCCCACATGGAACAGTGGGAGGAGAAAATATTAGACATGCTGTCAGACTCATCCACTCATCATTTCAATGTGATGCTATTCTGATGCACACTATGGATTTATCTCAAGAACAAATATATATACATATTAATAGATATATATTTCTGGTGGCTGGTCAAGGTGGGTTCATGACTTGACTAAAATCCTGGTGACCAGCCACCAGAAATCTGTATTAAGTCTGAAAAATGTTGTGTAATTATATAATTTTCCTATATTTTTCACATTAAAAGTAGTCAAATTTAAATATATGATCCTTTCTGATCATACTGAATTATTGCTTTAGTTATAATCATGGTTAAGGGTGTTGCGATGGAAGGTGGTGAAAATGTCCACTAATGGGTGTTCATGTAAACAGCAAACGGCAGCAATATTAACACTTTTAGTTTGGAAGGCAACTCGACTGCATCGATACTGCACTGCCTTTATACTTTGTGTAGACCAAGTAAGTTGACAGAAAGTCTGTGTTAACTTATTTCGCAGAAGACATTTTGCCATGTCACAGCAGGGAAAGCACATGTAAATACTGAAACGAGGGATGGCTGAATTTTATGTAGCTGCTTCAGTTTCAGGGTCCTGGTATTGTGCATGCTGGCTCACTGTCATGACTTTCTGGGACGCTTGAATACAACAGAGCTGTTGTTAATGTTATTTGTGACGCCTGTGTTTTTCGTACTATTACAAGTCAAAATGTCTGCTGTGAAAAACTGGCAGACTGTTCAGTACTGGGCTCGCTTGGTGGTCTAGAGGTTAAGGCACTGACCTTGAGCTGCAGCGTCCCAGGTTCGATTTCAGCTGCGGGGATGTGTGTTGCTTGTCATTTCCTGTCATCTCTCTGCTGCTGGCTGTCTAATGAAGGCATATAATGCCCCCAAAATAATTACAAACAAACAGAAAAAAACTATTCATGTAATTCAAGATATAATCCCCCCCACTAATAATGGCAGGACTCAACAAAGAGTGTGCTGTCATTATATCATATTTTACCATTCAACAATATGCTCTAAACTAAATGTGGGAAATGACTCGGCAACACTAACCAACTCACTGGAAGTGTCTGCTCTTAATTCAACCACCACATTGTGGCACAAGGCTTTCTGGGGGTTGTGTCCATAGTCTTTTCATTAAAATTTCCCCAAATCACAAATTTGTGTCAGTGGCCTTTACAGTCAAGACAAGACACGACTCCCTCTGTCCTTAGACCCTCAATCAGATAAGGAATCAGCGGTCTGTCTATAGTCTGCAGTCTATCTACATCTTACAGCACTGTTGAATTTGTTGTTAAATGACTGAAATGATATACGACTATAGATGTGGCAAATTTAGTAAACTACAGAAACTGTGCTGCATTTTGTGATTCAGGCATTTTGAGAATTCAACAGGACGGCTGCAAACGTGTTTTGCTGATATGAAAAGTATCGTGTCTCACTTTTGCTTACTTTACTTCACTCCTTATACTTGTCCAGTTCGTTTTTTCTTGCTGAGGTCTGTTTTCTCCTTTTAACGATGCTTACAATGTTTTTCTATGACCTTAATAATAATAACTTTTATTAGATGGGAAAGAAATCACTTTCCCAGATGCTGAAGCACTGTAGTCTGCCATGAGCTGAGCCTCATCACCTGCTACTGCTGCTGTCCACACACACACACACACACACACACACACACACACCCCTCTTTTCTGGTTGCAGCCTCAACTCCGTCGCCATGGAAACAGCTAAGATGCCGAGTGCAGGAGAGGTAAGGGTTGTGTGTGTGTGTGTGAGAGAGAGAGAGACTGTGAAGTATAAAAATCTTCTGAAGGACACATATAGATTAAAGGTGAGTGCGTTTATTGACGCTGTTTCTGAATACCTACCAACGATCTGACACTGTGTAGTTCATTAAACTGTGTTCTGAATGGTTTCTTCCTGTTCCCCCGCCACACACACACACACACACACACACAAACAAAAATCTTTCTCTTTTCTCTGACTCTTGTAATATTTTCTAAACCATTTAGGCCTCCGTTCTTCTTCTCTTTGACATCCTCTTCCTCTCTTGTGTTTTCTCTCCCTCACCTGCTCCCTCTGACACTAACCCCGACCCCTTTCAGAGCACACGTTCGCTCAAAAGCACCTTACAATACAATGAGAGCCTATGTTTTTTACTATCGGTGAACCCCAGAGGGAATCAAGCGCCCTAAACTAAACGCCTGGCTGTGTTAATGCCACGGTCTCTCCATTGAGCAACGCAGGACCCCTCTCTCTCTCTCCCTCTCCCTCTCTCTTTTTTCTCCCTCACCTGCTCTATGTCTATGTCTCCCGGCCTCTCTCTCCCCCCCCCCCTTTCTTCCTGCCTCTAAAAAGCCAGATGGGCCGGAGCTCCTTTTATTCTTGAGGCCCGGTGCACGTGCCGAGGACACAGGGCCTCACAGCGTTTAATTCACAAGCTTTAGACGCCCCCTTCTTTTAACCCCCCGTGACCAACACCATCACCCCCCTCCCCACACGCTCTCTTTCTGTCCTTCCTGGCCCCCTCTATTCTACTCTACTCTATTATCTCTTCTTTAATTACACTCTTTTCTGTTTTGTCCTGCTCTTCTGCGGTCTGCTTTCTTCTATTTTTGTCAAGTTTCATGTTTCGTGTGTTGATCTGATCTGCTACTCTGTTCTCTCTAATGGACTCAATGCTCTTGTGTTCTCTGCGAAAGTCTGGTTTTACACTGTAAAATATAAAGCAGTTTTGTCCTCTTCTGTTCTACACAGAAATTGCTTTGCACCACATACTTCCCCCAGTGTGACCCCAGTTTAGTGAGTTTTCATTCGATAAACTGAATTTTTATTTTCTAAATCAGTGAATTTTTGTTCATTAAACTGGGTAGATTTTGTAATACGATCAAAAGCTCCAGAACAGCTACTAATGGACCTTTTGGTGAGATTTTTCATTTTGGTCAACTGCTGTTTCCAAGGTCAAGAGGGAACTTTACTTTATTCATTTATTTATCAGGGACAACAAACATTAATTGGCGCTGATAGTCAGATTTAGTCAAAAGGCTAGGCCTAATATTCAATCTCAAATTTCAAATTTGAAATCCATACACATATAAATAGAAATCTGGCTAACACAAGACTTAGTACATTCATGACTTCAGTTGTTAAAAGAGAAAAAGTGAACAGTATTACCCTTGTTAGTTATCGGGTTCCTTGTTTCTAAAAGTTCAGAAAGCAAATCCTGCAAACATGCAAGAAAGAAAGTGAAAGTGCATGCTCGCGTTTTAAAGTTCAAACCAGATTTCTATATAAATACTTCCCATACATAATGACACATTTTTTAACATAATGAGACGATGGTGTAGCCCTGTTTGTTTTCCATGGAAGATGGAAACAAATATAGTTCCTTCGTTTGAGAACCTGAAGGTGGATGGGGGCTGGGTGCCAGTTGAACTGCTGCCCGCAGGCTTGTTTGACCTCCACCTCCCCTCTTACGAAGCCACTGAACCTGACAGAGAGATGCTACAGTTTTCACACACTGACCAGAGTCAAAGTGACTGATGTGCACAGCAGGCCCTTTAATTGGCTGAGCTGGTGTGTAACAGGATTTAATTAGGTTAATTGATGGATAAATGGTGGAGAAGTGAACAACAGCCTATAGACTGAGCTTTTGGAGGCTTCAACTGATGATTTATTTTCTCTTATTTATTTTTTTCTAAATCTACAATATCTTTAAATCGTTTTGGGGTTGTTGTTTTTTTTTGCATACAGTAGCTCTTTCATTGCAAAGAGCACGATATAGTCCAAAGCCAAACACATTTTGAGCTGCATTTATCAGATATCAAGACTGAAGCACTCTCTCTCTTTCTGCAGAATCTCCCCTACTTCTTATGTTTTTACTCAAGCTCAGCATGAATAGTTCTGTCCTCTTATTTCAGTGCAACCTGTTCCAGAGGCCAGGTCATCTGAAGTCTAATTGTTATTGAATGTGGTCAGTATTTATTCGGGATTATTCGGGTTAACGTGGAAATAATGAGGTTGCCGATCTCGAGGCGGTGTTGGGCGGTCGCAGGGAAATCGATGAACACACTGAGTTAATTATGAGAAATCAATTAAAAGGAGGGAGAGGGTGCTTTGAGAGGAAGCGCCGACCAGAGAGACGGAGAGGGGGGTGACGAAAAGAGGAAAGTGATGTCCTCTCTCTCTTTTTCTTGGTTGTTTCTTTTTGCTTCTTGCACTAAAATATGAGCAAACGATTTATGCTGGTTCCTTTATACGAGCTCTCCTATCAGTTTGTTTTACGAGCCAGATTTTTCTCGCTATAGCTCTTTGAAAACACACCCACACACACACACGTGCTCACACTTGACAGCAATTGACATCAAACAAAGCAGAAGCCCCCTTTTCACTGTTTTGTGCGGCTCATCCTGCAGACAGAGATCCATCCGTGACATATGTCCTTCCTGCGAAAACTCCGAGGCTACACACACACACACACACACACACACACACAGGTCAATGGGATTTCCACCCTGATTTTGAGTCGGAGGGTAAACACACTGTCCAAAATCCGCAGCCCATCTGAACCCTGCATGGAGACAGACAGACACGCGCGCTGTAGGAGCCGCTGACCCCTCTAATACTCCTGATTCCCGATCGATAAATTGCACAAGCTTCATCACTTCATCGCCATGCACATTTGTACGTCTGCACGCTTCTTTAGCCAGCAATATGATTGTTTCAAACTACAAATTCTCTGTAAGTTCAGCTTCAGAATTAAATGCAAGTTCAGTTCAAACGTCACAATATTTAGGTCACTGCCAATATGATCCTTAAGTTTTTTAATGTTAGAATTTACTTCAGGCCTTTTGCTGTTCTTGATAACTGCAACAAGCCATTTCACTCACGAGGATCACTTAAGTAGGCTATTTATGAATGAAAGTGAAAAAAAACTTACCTAACCTAAATTATTCTAATATAGGCTGCTTTAATTTAATTATAGCTGTCAAGTCACCACATAATTACCTTTTTAATGTAATCTGGTTGAGTGGAATCACGTGAAGAAATCAGCAGCAGGTTTTCTTTACCGTTTCACGTTTGACTAATGTAGTCTATGGATTAATGCCAATGCACATTTAATACAGTTTAGTGCACATTCATCTGCTCTCTTTTGTTAGTCTTTTGATAAATTAAGTCTTTTGATAAATTAAAGAAAACTAATATTGTGTTTTGTTTCTCTATAACTATGTGTTTTTCTCGATTTTTTTATAGTTTGTAAAAATAAACTTATTTTAAGTAGGTTATTATTTTTCGTTTTGATATAAAAATTTTGTCTACTTTTGTCAGATTTAAACAAAATGCAAGAAGCTTCATGTTTATTCCATGGATTTAAATATTTTTGCTTATATGCAAATAAGCCACAGTCAGTAAAAAATAGCGTAATTTATGCTCTCATTTATAATAATAAATGCCAAATAGCAATATTACATACAGTATATAGTCACTCTGCACATATTTGTATTTATTTTAGTAAAGTTTTGATTTATGCATCGAATGTAAATAGCCTGTCGTCGATGCGCCGGAAGAACGGAAAATAGTTTGATTATTTGTCACTGAAAAATAGGCTATTCAAAAGAGAAAAGCGTGTTTTTTAAATCACCAAAGTGAAAGTAAACGAAATTAATTGCATGAATAAATTATCTAAAAGAAATGATCACTGTATAAAAGACAATCAGGAAAGTTGTTTCATTCGTATGTTGTGATATTTAGTTTATTCTTTTTTTTTTGCATAAATGAAAATATATTTAAGTAATATGCATTAGGCTTCACTGTGTAGATTTTAATATTATTTTGTGAATAAAGTTAAAGACTAAAGACGGACCTCTGGAAAAGAAAATGTTCTCATTGTGCCTGAAAATTGCAAAGGCTTTCAAATGTCCATTTGTCATCGATCGATTTTCCATCCAGACCCTAAGAGTTTGACTTACATTTGAATTGATGAATAATAACCACAATTTCATATCTGGAGGACCACGTGTCCCCTGATGCTTACAACAGTTTCATAGCTTCCTGGCCGAAATTATAAACGTTTTGCTGTCCACTTATGAAACTTATTATCGAAGTTAATATTTAATCTTTACCTATAGGCTGATTTCTGAAATTATGAATCTCAAGAAAGCCAGTTAAAGCTTACAAAATCTGTTTGGAGAAAAACTGAAAGAGAAGAACATGCAGGTGAATTATTTAGCCTATTAGCTTTTATAAAAACACTACAAAACAATCACTGCACTTGAGACATAAACAAAGCCTCCTTAAACATAATGCAGACATAACTGGAAATATAGCCTACAGTAGGCCTATATTTTCTAGTAAACTGTTACTTAGGCCTAGGCCTACATAAAACCTGTGTACCAAAACATCATTATTGTCACCGAGGCCATTATGTGATTATTTGGAGACGCGGATGCTTGGTTTTATTACAGACTCTATTGCCTTTTTCATCAATTTGCGGGGAGCGTCTGTCACTGCGGCCCCGCGAGCCAGACACCGCCGCCCCGACCCCTGGGTCAAAGGTCAGCCGGCCACTCTGCCATTACCGCAAACACCAGGAGAACCCAGCTCGTTTTTAATTATGGGTAAGTAAGTAGCCTGTAGGCCCAATATTAACTCATTTTTTCTTCTTAGCCACCGTAAAACAGCTGTGGTTTAACGTGTATTGCTGTAAACAAACGGTAACACATTAGTTATTAGTTTGTATTAATTAGACGTCATCCCTCTGCCCAGCAGTAGTTCTAGAACAGTGTGGTTGCTAAGCGACGCACAAGTATGAGAGGTGAGTTCTGGTCAGCGCATTAAATATTTAAATTAGCCGTTAGCTTTTCAGCCACACTTTCATGGGGTAATTTTACTGAAATTCACAAGTTAAGGCCCAAACTGTTTCATTTCAGAGTCTCTGTTATCAACACGTCAAAAACTACACACGGTGTAAGCAGCAGAACAGGATGTGTTCAGGCCAGAGTTATTAATACCAACAACCGAAACAAGTTATCTATGCTAGGCTAGCGATAGGCTTCAGTTAGCCACACACCACTGTAAATAATCCATTCCTCAAATACATCCTATCCAGTAACCGTTAGGCTGATGTAAATCAGCTTCAATAGGCTAAATCTAAACCTGTTAAGTCACAGATAAATTGTTGCTCTTTTGCTGCAAAGCTAACTGAATTGCCAATTTCCCTAATTTGCCATGCAGTTAATGCTAACTAGTAAGGTGCTCCACTGTATGCCTGAAGGTAAATATAAGAGCAGGACAATTCACAAATAAACCCAGTTATTATGGATGAACTTCTGCTCTAATGCACTGAAGATTGCAACTTTACTTTTCCAGTATTTTCATGATTACACAATTCGTTCATAATTATTCCTGGATGTGACCTGCTTTTTTGATGATTACTTTTATATATTTTTAGGTGATGTCCTGCAAGTTGCATGTCATCCCCAGTTAACCTTCCTCACCTTAAATATATAAATGTTAAAGCAGATCATTATCAACCAATTATCATGAAAGAATTGTGTAATCATCAAAATACTGTGAGAGTAAAGTTGTGTAGCTAAGCTCAAACTCTAGGCTGTTAAATAATATTTCCTCCATTGCTCCGTGGAAAATAAGGATCAGGACTGCCCAGTGACTGATAAGAAAGAAAAGCCTCTCACATATAGACCTACTTCTACCCCCTGTGGTTCACTGTCATCTCTGTGTAACGCTGTAGTCTAAAATGAATTAATTTCAAATTAACTGATAATATCTGAGTATATTTTTAATTTCTGCTTGACATTTTACTGTATCAAAAATGGTGCAATCAGCAAAAAAATAAATCCAAGTGGATAAATAATACATCTAAAATCTTTTCAATCCATGTAACTAACTCCTTTTTTCTGACATCAAATGGCTTCCAGCTAACATCTGATTTATGAACCTCAAAATGATTAACCACAATCATAATACCCATTGCATATTGACTCTCATCATTGCATGTATTGACATCTGTGTAAACCTCACAATAGTCGACGTTTGACCAGCCTTCCTCAATAAATAGTGGAAATGAAGCTTGGGAGGTCAGGGAAACAGTAACTCCCTTGGATTGATTTCCAATAATCTGGTCATCGCCTGTCTGATCCGCAGGATGCAGGCTACGGGGAATTGTCAGCTCTTGTCCCGCTGGCTGTTGCCATGGTGACCGGTGTGGAGATAATAGCAGTTAATAAGATATTAACCCCAAATAAGGAAGAAGACAGGAAGTGATGAGCGTTTGCAGGAAAGACTAAAGACAGGATTTGTCAATGGATGACCCCGGCCTGGTCAATATTGTGCTGTAATTTGGCGTTGGTAACAAGCAGCACAACCCCGTCCCTTTGAGAATGAGGAGGTAAATCCAATTTCTCAGTATAGATGCACTCACACAGTCAACCACATGCATTAGAACATACATTTACAGACATTAAAGCACGCACACATCACCTAAACACACGCATACAGACAAAAATATGGATACACACACACATGCAGACATGTACACACACTCTAATCGCAAACACACACAAACAACAGCGATGGTCGGACGGCTGGCTCATTGTCCAGCTGGTTAGGATGCAAGCGGGCGATCATGCCCTCCAGGTCAAAGGTCAACTTCATCGCAGACGCCTGACCTCATCCACTGAAGGTTGACCTCTGTGGGCCAGGAGTGTGTGTGTGTGTTTGTGTGTGTGAGGGTAGAGAGAGGGAGGGTGTTGAGGGTGGAAGAGAAGGAGGGAGAAATCTGGTGGACAATAAGGTGAAAAGCACAAGTGAAATATAAACTTGTCAATTATTTAATATAAAAACTGGTGTGTGTGTGTGTGATTGAGTGTTTGAAGCACGGCAGAAGGGAATGATAGAGGATGGCAGGTGGGAGGATTTTAAGATATTGATGATTTTAAGGCAAGAAAACTGTTATTTTAGTGTGTTTATATATGTTTATACCAAATGTGGTCTTCTAATCATAAACCACTCAAAATGAAAGACTGGATACGAAGACAAAAAGTGAATGAAATGAGAAAGGGAGAAAAATTAGAGACAAAACAAAAGACAAGCTGAGGGAAATTGGCCAAAAGAGAGCGATGACAGATTGGTGGATAGTTGCAGGTTTTCTTCTTCCTCAATGATTGTCCTCCTCTTCCTTCCCTGTATCACTTTGCAATCATTTCATCCATGTCTTTTATTTTTTCTTCTCTCTGCTTCTGCTCTACTGTCCCTCCATCCTTTCATCTCTCCCCAGCTTTTCTGGTGAATTATCACCTGACCTTGGCTTGTGACCCCCGTGTCATGCACACACACACACACACGCAGAAATACACATTCAGGCATACAATACAACACACACACACACACACACACACACACAGGCTTGCAGACTCTCCTGTGTACAGCAGCCCACATTCAAGTCGACATCAACACACACATACTATTTTAGTCAGTTTAAGTTCCTTGACATGCATCACATATTTGTGACTGAAAAGTAGAAATCTGTATCTGATACTGATAAAAGAGATTCCCTGAAAGTCTTAAAATCTATATTTTGGAGGCATTCCTGAAAGTAATTTTCCGATTTATTTGGCACATTTCAAAAGTTTACAGTGACCGTTTATAGTGATATTGGTACGGTCAAATATGATTTAGTACAGTATGTATAAATGCACAGCATAATTTAAATACTGTGAATAGAGCAAGGAAATAGTTAGATTAAAGTACCATTAACCCCAATAGGTTTGCATGAGTTGTCTGATATTTGCACTTGAGTCTGGCAAGACCTGTGGTAGCCTACAGGAAACTACCAAATATTTGAAAAATTGGGGGTTTGTAGTAGTTCATTTTAAAAAAAATGTTGTTTTTTTGCGCTGAGGAATTTACATTTTAATGTAAAGTAGTTTGAGTTTGATCGACTTTATTATCCCCAAAGGGAAATTCCTTTGCTGTATGTGCCGTTGGCACACACGTGCAGAATAAAATCATGGTGAAGATCCAGACCATAGAGTTAAAAGTAATTTGTTTAAAAACAGTTATTTTAAAGATTTAGGAGTAACCTGGGTATCTTAATTGAATTATGCTGACACATCTTTTAACCTTATTTTAAGTCATATAACCTGATTAAGTTGTTGTCCGGACAGTTGCAGTAATCAGAAAACTGCTTCACTTTGACTATAATAACATGTAATATAATACATTTTTGAGTACATGTAAATGCACCAATTGTCATTTTGGGTATATTTATACTTATTTTGACATCATCAATTCCATGAGTGGCAGTGTTGCACATTTAACTAGATTTTTTTGTGTCCAAAATCACTCCCTAGTGCACTATATTTACTGTCTGCTATTTTATCTGAGTATCTAAGTGTGAAGTTCATGCACTATATAGTGTCGCATTTTATCGATGCAAAAATTTCAGTCGTGTCAGTAACCTTGTCAGTTATGAAGCAAAATGACGATGATTCATAAGTGTGCTGCTCACTGTAGAGTAAACTGCTTAGTAGTGAGTGAATGCGTGAGTGAGTTTGGACAGCCAGAGAGGCACTGAAAATGCATAAAGATTTGTCACAATTACAATGATGTTTTACTTAAATTTATTTTGTCTCTTAAACCATAACTTGATGAAATCAAAATGCTTTCTGTTTGCTCATCTTTTTCCTTGAATGAAACCCCTCAGCACTCAGAGCAACACCAAGTCACTGGTCATGTTGTATGGAATCTAAAAGCAATAAAGTTCAAGGTTTTTACTCATTCTAACAATTTTCCTGATATGCTTCTTGTGTTCGCAGCAAATAACCACAATCAAAGGATGGCGCCAGCAAGCGGCCTCCTCCCTTGTCTCCCTCCGAGTCCTTGCACACCAATCTCGTCATCTCAGAGGTTCAAAGATGAAGGTGAGTGGGTGGGAGGAGGAGGAGGAGGAGGAGGAGGAGGAGGAAGGTAGAGGAGGGATGAAAGCGGGGTGGAAATACGCCTGGCCGAGCACTTGTTTCCATCCCTCCTCTTCACCCCTCCTCTCCTCCCCAAAAAACATTCTTTTCCTTCTTCCAGCTCTCGTTCACCCCCTAATCCCTCGCTACTCCACTGCATATGTTTCCTAATCCGGAGTGTGTGGGAGGCCCATGAACCCCCCCCCCCTTCTTCTCCTCACCCACCTCCACCCTCGCCTTTCTCTTGGTGGCTGTAATGCTGTAACCTGCCTCCATTCGTTTTTCTTTTAGCTCTGTTCTCCCTCTCTGTCTTTCATTCTGCAGCTCTTATCGTTAGACAGCAGTGTGAACTAGCCTGCCCCCACCCAACACCCCCACCCAACACCCCCCCTCTGATTTCTGGAGCCTTTCCGCTTCTTTTTTTCTTTACTGTTGTTTTTTTTTCATTTCTTGTATTTTCTCTTCATTCCTCTTATAGGAATGTAGTCTGTTTTTTTCTTCTCTCCTTTTAGCCAGTTCTCCTGAGAATTACTCTTAAACGTGAAAAATTACAAAATATATGGATTCAACTGGGCTTGTTTTGGGAGAAAATGTGAGACCAAAATCCTAATATGATTAATCAAATTTACCCAAACCTAAAAAGCAGACCTAAACTTAATGGTGAGAAGATGAATACACAGATTTGTCTTAAAACTTGTTCTGTTTAGGCCATCACTTAATGAATGATGAAATTTTGTCATCTTTGTAGGATATCAAACTAGTGCACCCTCTTCTCTTTTCTGAACACTTGATTATTTTCCACTGGTTTCCCTGCTGCTCATTCATCCTTTTTTTTTCCTCCTGCTAGCTGTCTTATTTTCTCTCAGGTGATTTCATTCTCTCTCTTCTCCCTCATTTCAGCTGCTCTTGTAACACACACACACACACACACACACACACACACACACACACACACACAGGCTTTTTGTCCTGCTTCTTCTCTTGCTTTACCCCATTACTGAATAGTATTCCTGGAGCCTTTTGTAGAGCCTTGTATAGGCACATGCCAAGTCAAGTTATTTCAGAGTGGTTTCAATGGAATTACCCCCCAAAATAATCTCCTTTTGCTCCCCCCCAAAAAAAGTAGAATAGGACAGAAG
Source organism: Siniperca chuatsi (assembly GCF_020085105.1). Taxonomy (NCBI): domain Eukaryota; kingdom Metazoa; phylum Chordata; class Actinopteri; order Centrarchiformes; family Sinipercidae; genus Siniperca; species Siniperca chuatsi. Next base: position 5,869,196 of record NC_058058.1, read on the forward strand.
AATAGAAGAGAATAATGTAAAATGAACCAGCACCCTTGATACAGAATAAGCCTGTAGTTCCACACTAGAGGAACATGAGAATATCAAAAGATCAGAGAGTCTACATATTAAAGAAGCACCAAAGAATCTGGATATGAATTGTGGATAAAAGTAGCAATGTAGCGCATAGTAAAGCCACCTAAACTCAGCTTATCCTGCTTTTTGTGTGTAGATTACTTACCTTTTTAAATGACTTAAATGTATGGTACATGGAACTGTTAGTTAGAAATGGAACAACACAAGGTAATGAAATCACATCATTTGTTAATATTATTGGCTGTTCACTTTAAATCTTAAACAAAACAAATTTTAGTACTAATGAACTATTTAATATGCAGGAAACAAGGCTTAGTCATCACCAACACTCAAAGCACCATTGAGATATTGAGACATACAATGCCTATAACAGTGGAATACATTGAAATTTCAGGTTCACTAACATTCAAAGCCATTAAGTGGCGTGGAGGTCAAGGGTTAAAGCAGCGGCAGTTACACAATACACGTAATAAAACTGAATAAATAAAACTGAACGATGCCTGTTCATTTCAAATGACCCTTAAAAGAACTGTGACTGCTGAATAGGGAGGGAGGGATTTTTCTCCAAAAACAAAAAGCAAGTTATATAATTGTGTCTTTGTTTCTTCCGTTCAGCAGTATTATCTGTTGGTTTTAAGCCTTCTCCTTTGTTGATGTGTATGTGTACAATGAGGTAGTATTGATCTGTGAGAACATACTGTACATTTTTATGCTTCCAGCCATGTGTGAGTACACATACTATCCAGGTCTCTACATGGGTGTGCATATATCTACTGTATATCCACCAGAAAGTAAACTATTCTGTAAGTGTGTTTCAGTCCACATGTGTGCAGGCGTGCAAGCATGTGTGAGCCTCCTTCAGGCATTCACATACGTGTTTCTATGTGCATGTGTGTTCATCAATACATATACATACATACATACATATATATATTTATATATCTGTGTGAGTGTGTGTCAGTGCCAAGTGTCATATCGATAGGTTAATAGCTGTGGTGTCAGATTTAGTAACTCTCTGATTAGTTGACAGTTCACTAATCCACACACCATCCTGAGTTATTGGCCCGGCCCATTGATTTCCAGCCCGCCAGCCAAGCTAGGAGGAACTCAGGGGTCGTAAGAGAGCCTGCCGCTATTGATTGGCCCCAGATCAACCCCACCGCCACCTCCCCATAACACACACATACACCAAACCCAACTGCAGTCCTACAGCATGCCATAACTTCAGATAGTTTCTTTTCTACATTTCTATGGCTCTCCTCTGACTACCTATCCACCTTCTGTCTCTCTCCTAGTGTGCCATTGGGTATATTTTTGTGTCATGTTGTGGTGTCATCTCCATCAGTCAATTTCTTTAGAGTGAAATATTTTTATTGACAGATTTTATGAGTTGAAGGGGGCATCTAACAAAACTGCTTCTCTTCCTCTTTCTCCCTCTCTACCTGCTCTGCCCCACTGTCAATACTTTCATATCCTTTCATATCTCTGTCAGTGCATTAAAGTGATACTCCTCCCAAAATCTTTTGAGTATCAAAAACCTTCACCCTCTGTAGACTGCAGGTGGCTGTAAAACATTTGTAGTTTTCATTCTTCACAGAGAAAGCAGCCGTGGTCAGGTTAAATTCTCAGTTATAGTGGATTTAGATGGTATCATGTTTCACAGAGGAATTAAATCTATTCATTATTAGAATTTAATGTAAGTGATTAGAATTCCGTACCCTGGCTTCTTTATGAAGAAGAAGAAAGTGTAAACTATTTACAGTAACCTTTCAAGCCTACATTGACATTTGGATGTGCAGACTCAGAGGGTCACTTCAAGATACACTGTTCTGTACACTTTTATGAGTAAAATGTCACTGACAGACTTGCCAGCTTATTGTGTTGGAGTGGTTTGCGTGCACCTGGAAGTTCTTTTGTCAGGGGCAAGAGCTCCTGGTAGGGTTTTCCAAGGCAAATCTGTCTCAGGTGACCAAGAGCCATTCAAAGATCTCTATGGATTGGATCTTCAATATAAGTGGCACCTGGCATCCAGATTAGCAAACCCGGAACCCCTTCCTTGGAAGGGTTCTCGCAGACAAGGACTTGATGGCCATGCTTATCTCAAAGATGCCTGGTCAGGCTTAGTATGGGGCCACCACCCACAAAGCCAGGTTTAAAGGTTTGTGCATAACCTGTCGGGTGACAGGTGAAGGTGAGGGTCTTTTTGGATTGATCTCTGCTGACGAAAACTGGCTTTTGGCATTTGGAATGTAAGAGAGTCAGAGCTAACGCAGGAGGTGGTCAGCTCCAAATCTCTATGCATAGCACCTACCCTTGAACCAAACTCCTGGATAGCGACTGGACTCTCCTGTTTTAAAATTGCCCAGAGAAGCACCAGGTGAGTGTGGGAATATATAAGAACCTGCTTAGACACCAGTAGTGAAGGAAGCAGTCAAGCAGCTGAAGAGGAACTCTTTTTTTGAGCTTGGTTATCCCAGGAAACTCTTGAATCAGCAGATAGGTATTGGGAGGTACCAGCAGAGTCAGAGGACGTGTCAGAACTCGCAGCAGCACAGCCGAAGAGTGGAGAGTGGTTTGGTGACCTCAGGATTGCGTCTCTGTTTTCGGCTGATAATGTCTTGAAACATCATAAAATGTACTGTAAGAAAGTATTCGGAGAGACACACCTTGGTTGGTTCTTGTGGTAAGGTTTTGTGATCTCCTTGTAATTAATTACAAGGAAAATGACTTTATCAACTTATCAACCTGCATGAGCAAGACTGGAACTTACTCTGTCCAGCTTATCATTGTTGATTGGTTAAGTCCTCTAATAAGCTTGTTTTGACTTGCCACGTGCTTATGTTTTAGCAACTCCCATCACTGACTCTATAATCGGCATGGCCCATATTGTCATCTGTACATTTGTCTTACTGTATAAGTCTTCTTCTAAATTTTAATCCAATCCAAGTCCATTGTGTTCTTTCACCCTGTTTTTTTACAGATTATTGTGAGCAACCTGGCTCTTGAAAGTGAGCTGACAGATGGAGCGATGTAAGCTGATGACCTGGATTCAGACCTGCAACTGTACAGGCAGTTAAAATGGTTAATGCAATTAATTCTATTGATCCATAAGCACATCCAAACATTGCCATTATCGTCCTCTCGACATTCCCAACATCCCTTGTATTATTTCAGCCCTCTCTTTTTCTTTCTTCCCTCTGCTCCTTCCATCTCTCCTCAGCCTCTGTGTAAGCATTGGGGTGGGATGGTGATGGGGGGGTTGTTAAACATTTTTCTTCCTTCTTAATTGTTTTGACTTGTGCCATTGGCATCCCGATTAGGCCCCATTGATTTCCCACTGCTAAGTGCATTGATTCCTACATTTCTCATTGATCCCCGCTTCTAAATCTACCCACACTCACACACTGTGTCTGTCTCTCTATTTCTCTCCATGAACACCATGCAGGCCGAGCTTGAACACATGTGTGTGTGTGTGTGTGTGTGTGTGTGTGTGTGTGTGCGTGAGAGTGAGTGAGTGAAAGGCGGAGAGAGAGGGAGGCAGTTAGAGAGTAAATATGGGGAAAAAAGACGCAGAGAAAAGAGATTTGAGAGTTTAGTCGATGGTGTTTATGTAGTACAAGAAAAGGGATTATAAGGTTTGTGTGAATAAAATGCACATCTCACAGAAGAGATGTCGTGTGTGTGTGTGTGTGTGTGTGTGTGTGTGTGTGTGTGTGTGTGTGTGTGTGTGTGTGTGTGTAGGACACAGAAAAGTCTTCAAGAATCTTTGGTGGATTTCATTTGCCATAATTTCAAATAGAGACATCTCCCTTTGCCTCACATACAACACACACAACTTAGCAATACAATTTTGTTATGAATAGTAATATATCTTGGGGTCAGACACCTATTTCTGCCTAATGTTTAAAGAATTTTGTATTAATTTTAACATTAAAAATCTTTTTACTGGAAAAAATTAGATGCTGTTGCTATAATATTTTCTAAACTTTGAATATAATGGCTGAAGCTGTGTGACATGCTATTTCAGCATCAGAATACTTGTGAAAGATGACATTTGAAAAACCTTTCACTTCTTATATTTGTAGTATTTTTTGCAGCTATGTCTTGCAATCATTCTTGTACACACACACACACACACACACACACACACACACACACTCTTGATCGTATTCCATGGTGTCCAGAAGAGCTGGGTCTGATCCTCTCAGTGTTTAAGGCTCTCATCTCCCCCCACGTCTGCAATGAACACACACATGAACACGCACACATAGACACATGCACACACACATGCACACACTCTAGGCTGCATGGGCTGGAAAGCTCCATCCATGTCATTGGCATTACCTCGAGCCTTGATGCTGCGTTTGTGCTAAGCTAAGCTGTTTGGGCCTCTCTGAGCACGAGAACCAGAGGCGTGTGTGTGTGTGTACTTTTCGTGCATTCATGCATGTTACAATGTGTTTGCATGTACGTGAATATCTTACATGAGTGTGTTGTTCTGGTGTTTCCGTGCTTTCTTGCATGTTACGGTGTGTTTGCATGTGCATGCTGCTAAGGTACATAAATGTGTTTCTGTGCGTGTACCAGCACATGAATCAGTGTGTGTGTGTGTGTGTGTGTGTGTGTGTGTGTGTGTGTGTGTGTGTGTGTGTGTGTGTGTGGAATACAGGATTGTGTGTGAACCTGATAGCAAGAATGACAGCAAAAAAGCGATATTGCAACCCCCTCCCTCACTTCAGTGCTGCCTGGCGTTTTACATCTTAAATCCATTACAACCAATCCAGGATGATATAGGATGCAGAACATGTGTGAAATATGAACACTGGGAAATTCACAGAAGGAAGAATATCTTCAAAGTTGAAATAAAATTATGCGTGAAATAAGAGAATATACATGAAAAAAATCCCCAGTCTGTGAAGATAAGAACACAGGAAGACGTCCAGTGAGAGAAAATGGGTATTCACAAACCAATTTTCACGCTAACTGTTATTTGCAGCGCGCTCGAGGTCGAGTCGAGCTCATGAGCTGTAAGCAAGAGCATTGATCTGCCTCAATGATCGTATCAAGGTATCGACAGCATTGTGTTTTACTCTTCTCTGTGTTTGTCCTCTGCGACGTTAAGAGGAATAATGGATATGTAGGAGAGGTATTGGCAGGGCCCGGACCGGCCTATTGACAATCTGTCAGCATTGATTACTTAGTCAGGACGCAAGAGGAATGTAGGAGAGGCGTAGAGAATGAGAGGGACAGGAAGAGAGAGAGAGATGCTGAAAATAGATCAAAATGTGTATAGAGTGTGTTTGTGTTTATCAGGTTCACATGAATGATTTCTTCCATGTATATGTGTGAAAGAGTGTGTGCAACACCAAGGTAAAAATTCTCTCTTCTTCAATGTGTGTGTGTGTGTGTGTGTGTGTGTGAGAGAGAGAGAGAATATTTTAGCGTTTATTAAGCCCCATGTTACAGCAAGGTAATGATTCTTCCCTCTCTCACGCTATTTCTTGATGTGTGTGTGTGTGTGGTTACAGTGGTAGCGGAGGGGTACGCGGTGATATAATTGTAAGCTGGTATTGATTGTCCCCCTCTTGTTATTGATGAGGGAGAATTTAATTCAACCAACTCGTTTGTCAACATGACACTGCCATTTAACAATGAACTCTCTCGCACTAACACACACACACACACACACACACACGCACAGATACAGAGCTCCTGTACTGAAAAGGATGTGTTCACTTATTCAGATTTTCTTGAGACATGTTTGCATTTTTATCAAAAATAGTAAAGCCTAATGTGATACTATATAACTAATATACTGTTACTTTATGAAAAATTGAATGCGACAAACATTATTGTTTTGATTTTATGCTTTTAAAGGATATAGCTGTCCCAGCTGGAGACAGAGTGGTGTGTATGTGTGTGCAGTTGAATTGGTCATCTCATTATAAATCATAAATAAAGTACCAGTTGACTAATTTTATCATAAATATCATTTAAATATCATTATTTCAAAATACTGTAGTAAACATCAGTTTAGTCTGATGGCTGGATACAGAAACAACAGGTTTGGTTTGAAAGGTATGAGGCAGAATCTGTTTTAGGTTCCTTTTTATACTACTGTGTGTTTTTGCGTGTGTGTGTGTGTCTGTATGTGGGGTTTTTTGTCTGTAACTGATCAGAAGTCCACTATGGCCTATAAGCCCACGATGTCAGACAAAGCAACCACCGCAGCAGGTTGCAGAGTAGTTATAAAAGGATAGATATTACAGAAGGGGAAAAGAACATATTGCTATTGATGAGGCCCGCCATGCGCCATATTCTTCACCTCTCCTTCAAATCCACACACACCTCCCTCCCCTCCTGCAATGGACGCACAAAACACACTATATTCTACAAGAAATAATTGCTTTTGTCTGGAAGGAGTTTGGATCGGGGCTCCTCTGTGCTCGCCCTTATCTGAAGAGGGGGGCTCTTGAGGGACAACCGGTCGCTTCTTTATATGGCCTCTCCTCTCCCTCCTCCTTTTCTTTTTCCTCCCTCTCTCGTTGGACACGCGGATGTCATCTGTCAATGGGGAGTGGGCTTTTTTATGGGGGGGAGGGGGGCTTCTTTGTGATATGACGTGTGTCTATGCATAGATGACATCGAAAACTGCAGCGGGTAACAGAATCTGAATCGTAGGACACAGGCTTAAGAAGAAGGACAAGTGTAGTAGTAGCAGTAGAGACCATAGCAGCAGTAGCCACAGTATTAGTCCAAAATAGAAATAACGGCATTAGTAGCACTAACAGTACTATTATTAACACTAGAAGCAGTAGTAATAGAAATAGAAGTTGTAAAAGTTGTAGTTGTAGTATTACTAAAAGAGTAGTAGTAGTTGGAGTAGAGGTCACAGCAGCAGTAGTAGTCAAAGTATTTCTACTAATAGTAGTAGTGATAGAGGGTATTGCAGCATTAGTAGCAGTAGCTGTACTACTAATAAGCAGCAGTAATGCAAACTTATAAAAGTGGTTGTAGTATTACTAGTGGAGGAGTAGTAGTGGTGGTAGTAATGGTAGTATCAGCAGTAGTAGTAGTAGGGTCAGTTGTGGTAAACTGGCATTGGCACCAGTAGTTATAGTAGGAGTTTAAATAGTATTGACTTTAATATATTAGTTGCAGTATATAGCAGTGGATAGTAGTCTGAATAGTAGTGGTGGTGATAGCAGTAGTAGCAGCAGTTTTGTAACAACATTGGTGATGATAGAAGTATTTAATCTAAGTAGTAGCAGTAGGACAACTGTAGAGATACCATCAGCTGCAGTAGTAGTACATGCAGCACTGTAGTACCAGTAATAGTAGCCATAGTATGAGTACTGCAGTTGTAAAATCAGTGGATCAGGACGCCTCTGATTATGTTTTATCCCTGTAGCAGATAGTTTATATTTGACGCTTTCTTTCTCTCCCTGCATAGACATTAGCACTGGCAAAGAGCCGGAGGCCTGTCCATATATGACGGCAATAATTGATCGATAACTTATTAACAGCTCAGCCCCACCTCGGAGTGTATACAGAGAGGGAGAGAGAGAGACGTGTGTTATGTTTGGTCGATTTTCTTTTATTGACTGCGATATTTAGCGTATAGATTTTTCTATTTAAAAAAATCTATGTTGGCGATAATCTTGAGTGTAAATGCACAGCGCAGGTTGGGGCGGTTCGTCTGACAGCCGGGTGGAGTTGTGAGGAGAGGAGAGAGTTGATTGCCGGGAGGCACCTTTCCTCGGACACACACATACACACATAACGGCAGCTAAAACATTCTCACCGACCCTTAATAGTAAAAACATGTCATTTAGATTCAGCTCAACTGACATTTTACGCACATTTTACGCACACACGCACGTAGCCTTCCCGAGCCCAAAATAATTACTAATTTAACACCCTTGGCTCTGCAGGCTTTGATTATTCACCTCTGTGTGGAAAAAATACATTAGTTGAGTGCTGCAGGTGACCTTGCGTAGGCCAGACCCACGTAAATTTAGAGAGAGAGAGAGATGCTCCTGCTGAAATATACATCAAAGGTCCCCCCTTTTGAATTCATGTCCGCACATTGTGAAGAGGCGATCGATTTTTCGGAGGCCGGCGATGATATGATTATTGGCTTCATTATAATGAAGTAATCAGAAGATCAATTGGCTGGATCTGTGCTTGTCTTGTACGGGATTATAGTGGCCAAAAAGAGGGCAGGAGTGTGAATGTGTGTGTGTGTGTGTGTGTGTGTGTGTGTGTGTGTGTGTGTGTAGAAGAGGTGTATATTTTAAAATATTAATTCAACACAGACTCTTGGAGAATAAATCGTTTGATGAAATGGATTTCACACATGTACATAGTCTTTTAAATTGGTTTCTATGATATTAATCTCAGTGTCCCCATATGTAACTTCAATACAGATCAGATACAAGAAACAAAAGAGTCAATAAAGGTTAAAATGTGTGCAAAAAAATGGACAGAAAATTTAGTTGTGTGCACGTTTGTGTATATGTGTGAGTGTGTTGGGATGAGGGGGTGGAGGGAGAAAGGGGAATAGAGGTAGAGAGGGGAGGGAAGGGAAGTGGGGTTGGGGGGGTCTCTGTCTGTCTCCCGGCCGGAGCGCTTCGCCGTGCCAGATTGCGTTCAGGCTGCGCGGTGTCGGACCGAAACCACCTGGGTTCCCAAAATAAACTGAGGGGACGCAGATACGCGCGCACACACGTAGGATACACACAGAGAAAGGCTGAAGAGAGAGAATAAGAGAGATACACACCGGCGGATGGCGGAGCAGAGCCAAAGAAAAGACACTACAGCGTAAAAAGAAAAGGGGTATCGCTTTCAGATCCTACGCGTCAGTGGAAGAGGAAATCAGAGGACAGGTGTACTTATTGATATGGATTTATTCATTTATGTATTTATTGATTTTGCTTTAATTAGTGACCCGCGGTAGAGAAAGAGGGAGAGAGACAAACAGCGAGGGGAGGAGAGGGAGGAGCGAAAGTCAGACAGGAGGTGCCTGCGTAGCCTTACTTTATTATTTGATTATATGTCTTGTACCAAATAATGCTTTTGCGTTTTATTATTGCGTCGCTTTGTGTGCATGTATTCTTCAGCAGACCAGCCAGCTACTAACCAAATCTTTACGAGAACCAAAAAGAAACAACTCCAGTGTTACACGGACAGTTTTTCCTGTTTCTCTATACCGAGGATTCACCGGTGGACAGTGTTTGTTTGAGACTTTTCATGACAGTGCAGCAGGAGAAATCTTTCCCCAACCTAAACCAAAGCAAACCCTGCCGAGGAGGCGAGACAGAGACAGAGAGCCACTGCGATCTTTACGCACAGCTGTTTGGACACAATAAATGGAGTCTAATTGTGTCTGTGTTACATCCAATGGAGAGCATCTGAGAGAGGAGCACCAACTGCACTAGATTCACATGGGTGCGACGATAACAGATAGGTCACCTGCAACCTGTATTAGCCTGTATGGATAATTACTGGTAGCTTTGTATTTTCTCCCAAAGCTTAACAGTCGTCGCTGCGCGCCCTGCACATCGCTGTGTGTACGTGTGTGTGTGTGCGTGTGTGCGGGACTAGTTTACTCCGAGAAGACACAAGTAGCGGGACCGTAATATGCGTCTGTATCTCAGCGCCACACACATCTGAAAACAGAGAAATGTGAATCCGCTGTGGCACAGACTCGATCCACTGAAGAAAAAGCCAAATACCGAGTCTCTTTTTTCAAACCATCCAAGCGTCTTTACAAACAGCTGTCCACAAACCTGGAAAGCATACGAAGAAACGCCAAAGAACGACGAAAGGACGACGGATAAGAATAGAAGAAAAGTGAGACTAAAATAAAAAACAACGACCCCCAGGTCGACAGAGGACCATGTTTGTCCCCCTGCCGGTCCCCTTCGTCTTTCAGAGAACAGCGTCCGACTTCAGCGCCTGGAGACTCAAGTCCTCGCTGGCTCCGCGGTCCAGCCCCGGTAAGACGCTTTTCTACCGGTCCTTTTATCTCCACTGTGCACCTACACAAAGAATAAAACCCGGTTATTAGCTTTAGCTTCATCTCTTTTTCTTATCAGCTAGATTTAGCTACAATTCTATACAGAAAATGTTATTTTCTTACCCCAGTTTCATCCCAAATTTAACTAATGATCAATAAACATGTATGTACCAAGATTAGATAATTTACATGGTTACATGTTCATCATTTTAATCCTCTCTATTTTACCTAATATGACACAACATGCAACTCACAACAAGCATTTTTCCATATATGAAAGTTATTTTACAGCTGCAGGATGTGCACCTTAACCATAATGTCTTAGAGTCTTCAAATAGTATTTCTTAAGAAAAAAATCTGCCAAAGTGTTTAGATTGTTTCATTTTTATAAAATTCAAATCAACTTGTCTCCTGAATTACTGTTTTTCTTGTGATTTACATTATTCTGATGTGTTTGAAATTGAGCGAAAACAAGTGAAACTGAATTTGAAGTTAAATTATCTGACTCACTTGAAGTAAAATTGTGTGTATTTTTTCCATTACCATCTTTCCTCTTTATCTCCGCAAATAGAAAAGAACAGAATTTGTCATTAACAAGGCAGAGAGTTTCATTAAAATACTTACTTGCATAATCCAAATCCAAAATGTAAAACATCCAAAATTGGATGCATGAATGTATGGCTCATTAGCATCCATCACAATGTCACAGAGGTGGCTCATCTTTTCCTCTTTCATTCATGGCAATCCATCCATCGCAACCTCCATCCCATCTGTCTCCTCTTCGCACTCCTCTCCTCTCCTTCAGTCTTTCTCGGTCAGGTTTGGGGGGAATATTCATGGTCATCTATCGATCAGAAGGTATTGATCTCTGACTGGAGCCACATTGGGAAAACAGGAGTACAGTTATGTTGGCTGAGGGAGAAAGTTTGACTACACTGGAGATGATGTGAGAAGAAAAAAAGAACAGAGTGACATTTTCTAAAAAAGAAATAATAATAATTGAAATTGTTGTCAAACTAAAATTAAAAAACTCAAGTATCCTTACCTTACTTTTACTGTAGTAAAACTGTAATATTCCTATAATTGGCCTATCACTAAAGGGACTCGCAGTGAGTTTGTCAATCAATAGTACTTACTATAATGACCTTATCATACCTTTATGCTATGCTTTAATATCCTATGACCACTATAATATTGTGTTAGTGACTTGTAGTGCGATCAATAATGGCAGTGCTCTTTATGGTATTTTTTCCATCTCCTATGGTATCACTGTAATGTTCCTAAAGGGCTGTATCAGTTATCTGTTGTATTTGCTCAACATAGTATTCTTAAATTCATAATAGAGTTCCTACAGTAAGGGGGTTATAAAAAAATGTCATTTAATGAGTTGAATATTGACCCAAATGAACTATGGCACAAAACAGAAATGAGTTAAAGAAAAGAAAATGTATTCTTCTGTCAGTATATTAGAGTTTCTGTTTGTCTTGATGTTTTTTTCTCCCTGATGATGACCACATGTGAGAGGTCAGAGTTCACCCGGCTTTTGACTCACCTGCTTTAGGTTTTCTTACCACTTGTGGGAGTTTTAAAACTTAGGAGTGTGACTTGTTGGTCACTGTTTCAACATGAACCATTTTTGTGTACTGAAGTGTGTCTACATATTTGAGTGGGGTTCTTAGAGGGTTACAGTGCCAGTGGCTCCCCTTTCCCCATCCCCACCGCCTTAATCCAACAAGGCGGAAATTTCAAATGACAGATGGGGGTAGGTGTGTATGCCGAGCCATGCTGAGCTGTGCAGGGGTAATTCAGGCTATCACCTTAAGTAGGTGTCAGGATGAGAAAAACGGCTGAGGTTTTAATGAGAGCTGCTTTTGGCGGCTTTGACAGGCGACACATAACCACTGGCTTCTGTTTGGGGGGTGGGGTCAATTTCTCTGTTGGTCCTTTAAGAAATTAACGTAAAAGACACGATGAGAGAACAAGAAGAACAGGTGGAGGCTAGGTCATAGGGAGTGAATGAACGATTGAATGAATAACAGAATGAGCGAGTGCATAAATGAATAATAAATGAATGAGAAGGTGAAAGTATTAGTTAGCACATTAACAGATGAAAGAAGCACTGCATTGAATGAATAAAAGCAGTGAAAGAAACAGTGACTGAGTGAGAGTTGAAGGGTTGAAAAAATGAACAATGAACAGATGAATGTCTGAATAAATGAATGAATGAGTGAAAGAATCAATCATTTTATGAACAGTGTACAGTCTAGAAGAAAGAAATGACTATGAATATGTGGATGAATAAAGGAGGAAATAAAGGATTTAACAAATGAGTGGATAGGTGGAAAAATGAATGAATTAATGTGTGAGTGAGCTACAGTAGCAAGCCCTCTGAATCTCCCTTGTGTTTTTCATCATGTGAGAGGGTCAAAGTGCCTGTACAGGCTACTTTTTTATTTAAACATGTTGGTGTGATAAGCAACCAATACACATGAGAGAAATATACTTTATAGGAGAGCAAAGGCCAACACTCATCCCTCATTTCCCCTTCTGTTTTTTCTTCTCTTTTCTCCGTCTTTCATCCTTAATCTCTGGAGAGAAAGAAACTCAGAATCCGCTGTTTCTCATTCTCTCTCTCATTTCTGTGAAGTATTCACTTGACACGAAAGCCTTTTCAGTAAAATGCAAACTCTCCTCTCTTTCTCTCTCTCTCTTTCTCTCGTTCCCTATGGTCAGGGAGGTTGTTGAATTGGATTTGCCTGGTGTGGTTTGGCTGGGCCCCATAAGCCACTTTAGCTAAGTCTGTTACCCACAATTCTCTGTCTCTCTCTGATCTGCGCCTTTGACCAAGGTGTGCATGTGTGCATCTCTACAATTGCCTGCACCTGTGTGTGTGTGTGTGTGTCTGTGTACATATCTGGGTGTGTTTACGTTAGTGTGAGCAAAGACAGGGTGTCAAAGTCTAAGATGAGGTGAGTGAGGTTCAGTGGAGAAGGAGGGAGAGAGGTCCTAAACAGCAGACGCTAGCAGACAGTGGTTTTGCAGTGGATCTAAACTAAAGGCTTATGGGTTTTTTGTCAGCTCGACTCTTTAACACTACAGTGTTGAGACCGCTGGCCTCAGCTCAACTGGGCCTAAGACACATCACCACAGTAAAACGCTTTTAAAACAGTCACTGGATTGAATTTGTTATCAAAGATTGAAGATATTTGTCTTTGTTTTATTCTTTCATTTAATTGCCTAATAATATATTTTTGGTAAATAAATAGTTCATTTGAAGGCAGTAAACTGTCTCAGACTATCAAGGGTCATTAAGTCAATGGATTGGGTCACTTTATTGACAGCTAACTTCTAAGAAAATCCATTAGTCTGCGTTTTAGTTTAAATTCTGTTTTAGAAGCTCCCTCTACTAAAATATTATTACTATGGATGGGAATGGGAAAGTTTTAGGATACTGAATATCTGCAGAAATTCTAAGCTAAGTATTGAAATCTAAAAAAAAATCTTGACTAATCAAATTATTGACACTTGTTCACTTTGAAATTCCCTTTTTTTTAAACCACCTGACAGTGCTGCTATATGACTGCAAACATTATTATAGTCATTGGATCCTTTAATTCATTAAGTATGCAGAAAAATCCATCAGGTTTGCAATGCAAATGCTTTTAGTGAATAAATAAAGATATTCCATCTTATTTTTTTACTCTCCTTTTTAGCATATTGATGGTTGAGTAAAAACATCATACCTCCAAAATCAAAAGTCGGTGCATTGATTTTTAAGACCAGTAGTAATTGAACACATTTGCCCAGTTATTTTTCAAGGCCTGCTGTATTTATGTTGAACATTCACTTTTTAGTTTAGTGAAATTCACAGTATACCTGTAACTAAGAAAGCTCAAATGTGATCAATTTGAGGTTTTAATTTCTCACTCTGTGTAGAGTATGTAGTTTCTATACTGAACAAGACTGAAGAGCAAGAACCGAGAGGGCAGGGATGAGAATGAACCCTGGCATCTCATCTATGTTGACTGGGGTCATAAACCAGCAGGAAGCAAAAGAAAGGAGAAGAGAAACCACATCCTTTGTCCTAAAGCATTGCTCCTCATTGAATTATTTCTTGTTTGCTGGTCATTAATACACTGATTACACAGATTAACTGCTGAAGAGCAGAGATGAATGTTCATTTTGAGCATCACTTCTTTGCCACAAAGACTCAAAAAGCTTTTCTTTTGTGCAGCTCAGATATCTGACCAGACAGTCTCATCTGCTGTGTGGTTTTCAGAGGGTAGGCAGGGTGGAGAGGGACCTGTAGCTACCGCTGCTCTGTCCCTGCTCTGCACCACAACAAAGGAAATCTAAATGCTCTTTTATTTTATGTACACTGCTGTAAAATCCTCCAGGGCCACTGTGGCCCATATAAAACTGAGAGCTGTCAAATTCACAGAGAGAAGGCATGTGTCTGAATTGAGAGGGATGGTTTATTTATGTTGGCTACTCTGAGAGGCCTCTTATCCGAGCTCTCCGTATTCAGCACAGTGTTGATTTTTATTCTCTGGTCCAACCTGTTCTGTTCTACTGTCTGCTTTTCTAGTTAGTTTACGTCTTTACACAGTAGTAAAGCATATAAGTAAAGTGATGAAAAGTCATGACGATACACGATCAAACAGAAGGAGCTGTGTAAAAAATATTTTATGCAGGTGGTATTAAAAATACAACAAAGAAAACAAGAAAAGCAAACAAAAAAAAGCTTATGATGTTAAATCCAAATTACCACAACAACAAGATTGTGGAAGATACTGAAACAATAAGGCAATGTAGCAATAGCGTGTGCTATTCTATTCTATTGTTTAACAGTGCAGAGAAACTTATTGCAGAGTTCAAAGCACAAGCCTCCTGCCCACACACACACATACACATATACACACACACAAAGTGCTCCGTGCTGCTCGATAACTACCTCCTCTCCCACCCAGGATCTTCACCTCGCGGTGCCCAGGAGGGGGTTGTGTCTGGGCCACACCAAACTGGGCCTGAGCAAAGGCCCCTGTGCCTGGATTAATTGGCTGTGTGTGTGTGTGTGTGTGTGCGTCTGTGTTTGTGTATTAGCAAGTATTTGTGTTTGTGCCAAGAAGGAAGATAATTCGTTCAGGTTGGAGTGGCATTTCTTTATGTGTCTGTGCATATGTAGAGGTATATCAGTGTGTGTTTTTGAGTGTGTGTATGAGTATATGTCGGAAAGTGTGAAGTATGAAGAATGTGTGAAGTGTGAAAGTGAGTTGTGTATAAGCAGGAACTTGGACTTTGCCTGTGTGCAGTTGTATATACTGTATGAATGGATGTGTGTGTGTATATTCATGAAGCTACCGTCCCTGTGTGTGAGCGGGCAGACAAGTAGACTATTCAATAATTGCACGTTGAGGTCAGTTATGGATCTGTCCGGCATGTGTGGTTTATCTGGAAACCGCAAGCAGCTCATAGCTGCCCATTGTGTGAGTGGTTTTAACCTTCCACCACTATTGATTAGCCAGCATTGACTACTCTCCCGCCACCCCATTTGTGTGAGTGTGTGTGTGTGTGTGTGTGTGAGTGTGTGTGTATGTGTGTGAGTGTGTCTGTGAACTGTTGATATGTGTTCATGAGAATTTGTGGTTCTACCATGTGTGTGTGGGTGGACTGTGTGTGTGTGTGTGTGTGTGTGTGTGTGTGTGTGTGTGTGTGTGTGTGTGTGTGAATGTGTGTGGTGACATGAACAATTGCTGTTAATGTGTAGGAATGTAAGATAGTGTGTTCATGTGAGGACACCTGCTTCTGTGTGTGTGTGTGGATCAGATTTTAAAAGGGGCAGCGTTGTTGGTGAGTCCCGGTGCTAACGTGATTGCGAATGACAAAGCGTCCAGGCGGGTTTGTTAGCTCCATAATGGGGAATCAATAGACACAACACAGATGTCAATACAACATGCTTTATTGCGTTAAGCTGCCTCACCCCCACCCTGGGCTCTGCACACACACACACACACCAACTCTATCTGAGGATGTATCTGCTCTGTAGTTGCTGTCTGAAACACATACATGCAGATATTAATGTATTTACACGTTGCCCTCATACACATACATAAACATGCATATTGACTGGTATCGCCGTCAAACCAGGTCATACACATCGCTACCTCAACACACACCTATGCATGTTCTTTTGACACCTACATTACGTATTTATGAACCTCACCTTCACACAGTGTCATCATGCTTTTAGCAATATATGTGTTACTTCATGCGAACAATACACAGTAAATGATATCAAACAAGTTTTTTATTTTTATTTTGTCTCCTTGACAGTATGTACTTTGGTGTTTCTTCACTACATTCCCCAGAGTTCACTTTACAGTGACACGTTGTGATCAGTACTGTGGCACCATTTTTCTTAAAATTTGATTTTATGTAGCATTTTGCTTCTCGTGCGAGATCCTCTGCTTATTTTTATTTTTTTACATCTTTATTCAGGTAAAAAAAAAACATTTGACAAGGGTATGATCTTCTATTTATTCCAAACAAATCTGAATTATAGAACAAATTACTTCCTGTGCACCAGAGTAAAATTCCTTGGAAAATACACACATTTTTGTTTTCTTTTTTGACGCTGTGGGAAACGCAGTGTAAAAACCCCAGAAATAAGCATAGAGTTCACTTCACAGAGAAAGGTTGTGATTAGTACTTTGTCATCTTTTTCCTTGCATTTCCTGTAGTAGTGTTGAAGTACAGTATAGACAGGGATTATGTTCCTTTTATTCCAAACAAACCAAATGCATTGAACACATTATTTTCTGTGTGCCAGCAGATATTTCCTGGGAAAAACCTGCCACCATCCTCATGATTAAAAGCAAATGTAAATAACTTCATGCACAGTTACTATCGATATGCAGGAGCTAAATAGTCATATATTTTATCCACCCTCACACACATGCATGTACTGTACATTACCTTCACACATGCAGACCTTTTGCCTTTGTTACACAGAGATGATAAAAGTAATTTCACACCATGGACACTTCCTGCTGTGCAGATATGAAATAAAAATCCCCCACAACCAAATATGGTCACCTGAACTCCGCTTCCCCTCTGCTGCTGTCCGTATGTCGGTCCATCCAACCAGCTCAAACTGTCATTGTTACCGTGGAAACATTCATAGGCCATTAGACACACACATAGAAGGAAAGGAACCTAGGTAAACAATGTCCTCCTCCATACATACACACATAAAGACGGACACACATACATGCACCCTCCATTGGACAGTCATCTTCGTCTTGCGCTCTTGATGGTCACAAAGACCATTAAGGGCTAAATTGGTTGTACTCAAGCTATATTTGACTTCCCCGTGTGTCTCGCTCTCTTTGGGTTTGTAATCGGCAATCATATGTAAGTGTGTGTGTGTTAGTGTGTGTTTGTGGCCATTTGTGAGTACATTTCCGGTATGTTTGTGCTCATAAACATGAGTACCAGTGTACTTACTGCGTACTTATTTCTTGTGTGTGTGTGTGTGTGTGTGTGTGTGTGTGTGTGTGTGTGTGTGTGTGTGTGTGTGTGTGAAAATTGGTGTTTCCCTGATGGCTCATCTTAGTACTTGTGTGTGTGTGTGTGTGTGTGTGTGTTTATATACAGTGTCAATTTTACACCCCCGCTAAATAATGAATCTTGGGCGCAGCAGGGGACCTTTTTTGGTTTAACACCAATGCGCACCCCTAATCGAATGCACTCAGCGTGTGCTGCCCCTTTGTCCGACAAGGTGTCCATCGATAGGCTTTCTCCTCAGCGCACATAAATACCATAAAGAACCCCGTGCCTATTCATTCGTCTCATAGCTCACATTCCTTCTCTTCACGCCCCTCTCCATCCTTCCTTTCACTTCCTCCATCAGTCTAACACCCTGCCTTGGCCCGGCGTGCCACTGAGTGTGTTCGGCTGGAAGAAGGGAAGGTAGAAAGAAAAGAGAACATGAGGGTGACAGTGAGAGAGAGAGGCCTGAAGGCTATTCAACTGATTAGCGGCTGGTCTGAGGTCAGGGCTGTTATTCACCTTCTAATTAAGCAGAATAATTAGGTTTCGCACTATACACAAATCACAGTTGTGGGTTAGCGTTAGGTTGAACATATAAGTGTTCCTTTTTTGTAGCGTTTCGTTGGTCATATTAGCACCTGTTGTTTTTTGCAAGTGCTTACCTTCATGTAAGCTGTATGTGTTTAGTGCCTGTGAAAAGGTATTCCATTATAGCTACCGTATAGCAAATTCAAGGGATTACCCAACTGTTGAATCACTTTTGGAATACCTTAAAAGCTTTAAAATTGAAAATTGGAGACATCACTGCTTAAACGCTTAAATTTCCAGGTAAATTGTTTTTTGACCCTCTGGATTAAGAATCAAGACTTTAAATTTAAAGTTTTTGGTTATGGCTTAAAAATTATACTTGTTTTATTCTTTTAATCCCAGATCCAGATCGCGGCTAGTATGTAATCTGTATATCTTTGGCCCAAAATCTGTCTGTCCACCAGCTTCCATAAAAAGCTGTTGGTCAGTTTTGAAACATTCTGCTGCCAGGAAGACAAAGCAACAAGCGGGAAAATATATCCCTCTGGCCAGAGACAGTTCATCAGGAAATACATTTCAGGCTTGTATTGAAGCACAATTTCTCCTGTGCTAAATTTGTTAAGATATAGACTGATATTAGATATTCTTTGCTGTCACTTTTCCAGTAGTCAAATTTGTCTGAGCACTGTAATTAAAATCAGAAAATGTTGCTTTTTTAGGTAACATAATGAATACATATCTGTCTTTCTAATGTTTACCATTACATTACACATCTGTGTATGTGCGTGAGTGTAAAGAAGGTCGTACTGTAGTTTTGTGCATGTGTGTGATGTCCAGCAGGTGTGTGTGCTTATCTGTTCGCTAATGTCCATCACTACCTGCTGCTGGTGTGTGTAATACAGAAGTGCTGGTCTTTTGTGCCAACCTGAAGGCAGTGATCTTGTTCCCCTGCTTGCATCAATAGAGAGAACAGGGCTTAGGAAAAGCTCCTGTCCTCCTTTACAGGTCTCTGACATAATGAAGCCAATGTGTGATCTCACGCAAAACCATTCTGTGCAAGTGTGAGTAAGCTCGTCTTGATGCACGCTTCTGCCGTCTCAAAGCTGTAGGACTTTTTCATAGAGATTAAAATGACAAGCCCGTGGATAAGCAGAACGGTGTGTGTTTGTGAGTGTGTGTATTCCTGTGTCTGTGTGCGTGGTTGAGAACACTTTCCTCTCTGAGTGTTTGCATGTTTATGTGAGCCACTGTAATGTAATCTCGCCGTTTGCAGCGCTGCAGGGACGTTTTATGCTCGGCAACATAGTTTGTATTGAATAAACTACACACGGAGAGCCAACGCGTGGCTTTTGTGAGGCCCTTTTGCATGTCTGCAACTGTGTGTGTGTGTGTGTGTGTGTGTATGTGTGTGTGTTCCTAAGCAATATGAATCCCCGCAGCCAACAATGCATTTCTTCCCGCCGCTGATACATTTAGCTAATAAAGTCAGATGACAAAAGTGGGGATAGTTAGATTGAATTCCACCTCTTTTGTCTCCTCTCTCCACCCATCCATTCCCTTGGCTGGTGGTCAGTGCTGTTTTGGGGGAAAGAGGGTAGATTTAGATCCCCCAATTTAATTCAGCGGACAGGAGTTATGGTAATGAACGTGGATGATAGAGAAGGGGGCGTGTGAGGAGAGGAGAGGATGGATAGGGAGGAGGGGGTGGTGGCCCCCATTTACCTCAGGAACACCACATCCTTCCTCTCCTTCCTCCCCCCGACCCCTCCTTCTCTTCAGCCTGTCTTTTGAGGGACCAGCGGTGACTGTGAAGGGTTTTTAGTGAAAAACGTAATATCATGCAGGATGGGGGGGGGGGTTGTGGACAGGCGCTGGGTCCAGCCCTTTTTAATAAATCTGAGTGCTCTGGTTAGTGCTTCAATCTTCTGTACTCAACTAACCTCCTACCCACATTACACACAGACACACATGCACACACTTTCAAATACATACATGCACTTACTCTCTGTGACTCATTTTCACCCACATATGCTGTCGCCAGACTACAAGCTCAAGGGCTTTTAGAAGGTGTTTTTGGCAGACTGTACAGCTGATGCTGCTCCTAATTGTGCTGTCCACCAGATGTGGGCCCAGAAATATGAAAAACAAGTGTTAGATTTTGGTATTTGGTCTTTTAATATTAATTTGGATTTCTTTTTTTCCTTTTTTTTTCTCTTTTGAACTTTTACTTTGTTGACAGTCTTCCTCAACTGCTACCACTGTCAACACACTGCAGACAGATAAAAAAGTGGTACTGTAGATGTACAGTTTCAACAAGCATAAAAACAGACTAAGAGCAATGCTGGACAGCGAGCTATTCCCCACAAGTGCCTAGATGGGCTGTATGTACTGCATCTAATGCACGCAATGAATCAAGTTTGGATGCTTTTTGAGTGCTTGGTGAGTTAAAGCAAAAAAATCCACGCAAACGCACTAAAAAACAGCTGCTGGCTATGTACCTTGTATTTCTGGCTCCATTTTGTTGTTTGAAGGTGTAATTTTCTTATTCGTTATAGATAACCGGCCCAATACAGATGGGTTGATGTCACGTTGAGACATCTCCAGCAGCTACAGT
The DNA here is from genome assembly GCF_020085105.1 of Siniperca chuatsi. Lineage (NCBI taxonomy): Eukaryota > Metazoa > Chordata > Actinopteri > Centrarchiformes > Sinipercidae > Siniperca > Siniperca chuatsi. The sequence goes on from NC_058058.1 coordinate 5,889,985, forward strand.
GTAGTCTAATAGCAGAAAATCTTTCACCTGTCTGAAGCATCAACAGTAAACATCAGGTTTTGGTCCCAGACGCTCAGATGGAAAGAGCAAGGACCTCTTTGCAGACCCACCATTTTGTGCCAATGTTTAACAGTCATACAGAGTGAACCCTTACTGAGTAGAGTCCTCAATAAAATTTGCAGTACTCACAAGACATAGTGGGTTTTTTGCATAAGGGGTTCAAGTCTCTCTGGACTGGAAACACTGTCACTGTCGTTATCACTATTGCTGTTTATGTGACACATGAAACTGACACTTCAGATCCAACATGTTCCGGCTTATTCTCTGGGCGTTGTCAAAAGGCACTCTGGGAAATGCATGAAGAAATCTAAGTAACAGTAGGTTAAGGCTGGTTGAGGGAAAGTAGGAACATTACACACTTCATCATGTAATAATTCCTGAAACGCTGAAATATTACTTTAGATAAAGTGCGCCTGAAGTAGCTCACATTTACAACTGTATACAATATTTGCTCAGGTGAGTTGAACCATTATTGATAGCATGCATTCCAATACCTACACCCATACATCTTTATCTATGAATCAAAATAAAACTGGAAAACCAAATGTACATGAGACATGAGGAACAGAAAAAGCAGGAAAATCATTAGAAAATAGTCAAAATTGATAGGAATGCAAACCCCCCTTAAAAAACAACAAATTTCTGATTAAGATTTTGTTTTCGTGAAAATAAGACAGATTTGAAATGTAGGCTTCGGAGTTATAGTCAAATGCTGTTTTTTCTCAGCTGCTCTGCATGATTTAAAGTACCTTAGTCAGCCTGAGAAGTTGCAATGTATCCCCCCCCCAGACGTACAAAGGCCAGACATACTCATGAGCAGTTTTAAACACATAATCGTCTTCACACTCCGTGACTCCAATCTCTACCACATACAGTACACACACATTTACTACATCAGATAAAGGAGCGAAAAAACGCTTTTTTTCTTTACCCTTTTTTCTCTCTTGCCAGCTCTCCTGCTTATCACTGCCCCCTCCTCTCTTCTTTTTTATCCTCTTTTATTATCCTCTGCTTTTTTTCCTTCAGCAGAGGAGTGCTCAGTCCTGAAATGAAATTAATCTGTTGTACTACACCCCTCCCTCTTGCTCCTCCTCTTCTTCTTCCTCCCTGCTTTTTCTCCTCCTCCCACATCTCAATCTCATTCTCTCTTTACTCTGTGGGGAGGATTGGACTCGTCACTTTAACCTCTTCATATTGGATATGAATCTGTTAGCCTGCCTGCCCCTCTCTCTAACACTCCCCACCTCAATCCACATAGTTCATGCACACACAGGGAAGTGCATGTACACAAATACACACACACACAAAGGCACTGTCACACTTATTTACCTACATGCATGCACACACACACACACACACTGTGGTGAACATAAGCATGCACAGACACTGTACTCACTCACACTTCATTCCACACAAGTATCTAAACAAATCTTTCGACAAATCCCAATCCACACGCACACACACGTTGACATCTCTGACAAACGGTCCTCTGGCGGGTTTCTCCCGGTGCTTCAATCAAAGCCATTGATATGAATCTGGGCTGTTTTCTCCATGCTGGCAGAAGCAGCAATATACCAGCTGTACTTTTTAGCAGCTACACATCTTTCATCAGGGCCTGTGCCTGGAAAATAGCTGTTTACAGCCTCCCCCAACCCCCTTTTATTCCTGCCACTTCTACGTAGAGACAGGCGATATTGCCAGATTTTAGCTTTGGCCTTGGCTGAACCATCCTGCCTTATTAGTAGAGATATCGAATGAATGAGAGAGGCTTCATACTTCATATGAAAAAGGGAGATGCGGGGAGGGGAGGGGAGGGAGACGGAAATGGAGGATGAAGGAGAGAAATGTGGGGAGTGAGTGAGGTTCTCCTTAATGGTTCCCCCTAGGGGTTTTAGCGGCCGTACAAGCTGGTGCAGCCACATACAGTCATAGCAGCAAAATGGGGCAGGTGAAGATCCTCTCCCTCCTCTTCCTCCTCTCTAAAGAGTGGTATGAATATGGTAAATCCGCTGTCCGCTTGGCAGCATGATTCTCTCCCAGAAAATGGCCCTGTGTCTGCCTCCCTCAGGGGTATAAGCTAAGGAGATTCTGCATTTAGGCCCAGCACTCACTCCCTTTCTGCTCTCTGGGGGTTTGAAAGGGCCCTGGCCTGCCCCAATCCTCCTATCTATCTCACCGCCGCAGCAGCAGTGATAGCACACAACACAGCAGCTAAGCTTAAACATGGTGGCTGGAGCTACACAGCTATCGCTATCTGGATGCATGGCTTTTACACACACATACACACCAACACACACACATGCAGAGCCTCTATCCATGTCAGTGTCTCGCTGACTGAGTGAGGTACATTTAGCTAGTGTTCGCCTGAGGCAGTGAGGGATCACCGATGACCATCGTCATGTTCTGTTACACACACACACACACACAGTTGTTTTCTGCTACCAGCTCTGAAGCTCCAGTCTCGTCGGGGTCAGAGAACATGGTCGGATGGCAGCTCACTCAGACAATCTGTCAGTCATCCATTACTGGAGAAGACAAAGCATTCAGTTTATTTGCACCTAGTTGGCCTCCATAGTAGAGCTGGGAAATACTGACACAATCAAACAGCAAAATGTTTCTGACTCAGAACTTCAATGTCAATAATGTGAATCACTTATGGGTTTAATTAATGGCTCTGTCACACAGTATTTAATAGAAACTAGATGGTATAATATGATCTCAGAGGTGGAAAAAAGGGTTAGTAACATGCGTTTTATGGCCTAACATCATGTAAGTTCAGCCTAACTGTATCGCAGCCTTTAAGAGCAGGAAGAGGTAACATTTGAGCTGGTTATGACTACAATAACCACAGTCCCAGGAGATATAAAGCCATTACATCAAGATATCGCCATTAAATTGATATATTTTCCCATTCTACTCAGTAGGTGATTAAGTTGTTCATGCAATATACAGCCTATGTGTAAATCTTAATCACCTAGGCTTGTAAAATTAAACCTTTATTAGGGTCAGGCTGCGGAGAGAAAGAGATTTTGTGTCTTGCCCAAGGACACATGACCCGTATATGGAATCAATCCTGTGACCTCTCAGCTGAGGGACAGTTTCGCTAATCAGCTGACAAATTCTGGTAGGGACTGTTGGGAAAGATAAAGCCAGGTATGATTTTTTTTTTTTTTATTAGTCAAACACCATATTTGCAGTGTGAATTAGTGTGGTCATTTGGAAAATATAAATACTTATTTATCTTGAGTTTTGTGGTAGTTTTATGATAGTTTATTTAACCACCACCACATAAGTTAAAATTATGTAATTGGATAATGAGCTTCAAATACTGTAAATACTGTAGTACACTGATCACAGAGTAAAGTACTCCCTGTGCTCATCGCAGCAGTGTGCACAAATGTTATCATTTGAATTTAGATGTGATAAAATATTGATGCAAATGTCCTCAGTGTGCTCACTCATGTGAGTTGAGGCCTAAGTGTGTGTTTGTGTGTATTTCCAGATGAAATGGACTTAAGTGTGTGTGTGCGTGTGTGTGTGTGTGTGTGTGTGTGTGTGTGTGTGTGTGTGTGTGTCCGAATGTTTTTGTCCTTCAGCTGTGGCACATGTGAGCCTAAGTGTGTTTGCATAGTGCATCTGCCCGTGTGTGTCCATGCATATGTGTGTTTATGTGTGTTAATTTCCCAGCCCCCTACTCTCCCCTCCTTCCCTCTAGAGGGGGGGGGTCCGAGTGCCCAGCGCCCCGTATCATCCTGAACCCCCTCCTCATCTCCTTTGTCTGCTCGTCAGTTAGGGAGCGGTCTGTGCGGGACCCTGGGATGCGGGGGGTTGACCTTTACCCTTAACCCCCTAACCCTGCCCCTCCCCTCTATGTTGCCCCGGCGATTCATATGCAAGCAACCCGTCACTCGCCTATTCTTTTCTTTCATCTGTCCACGCCTGGCCAGGCTGTTGTGTCACGTCTCAAGTTCAAGTCCTGGGACAGGCCAGGCCACAACAGACCAGACCTGGCAGGCAGCCGGGGGAGGAGGGGAACCAGTGTTTGGCTGCTCATTTTTTATGGGGGGTCAGAGAGAAATGGTCGGCCGGTATTTTCGGGATGGGCTGGGGTCATGCACTGAGGTCAGCTTCACTCTGACAAACATGTCTGTTTTCACTGGTGATTTAATCTGCTATTACGCCTGGAAATCGTATTAGTTAGAGAACAAGTGAAGCTTATTTGGTAATTAAACGTGGTCATTTGACTTTCAAATACATAGTACAATAAATCATTAAATCATCACCCTTATGGAGGTTATAATGAAACTGTTTTAGGAAGGTGTTGATTGAACTGTATGGTCATTTGGAGGATGTAGCTTGTGCTGCTGTTGAATTGTATTGCATTACTCTGACAGGCGTTTGTAATATTTTTTCAAACCCTGTTTATATCAATGAGGGCAGGCTAAATAACAAACACCTCTCAGTATAACACAATACAATTCAACAGCACCACAAACTGCAGCCTCCGAAATGAGCATACAGTTCAATCAACATCTCCCTGAAACCATGTATTTCAAGATGATATGGGTGAAGTACAAACAAGTAAAATAATCTCAACCAAATGTCATATGTAATTTCAGTAAATTAAAATTTTAAGAATTTACATACATGACATATTTTTTATTTGTAATTTTTACTCTAGGTAGAATGATGGGCTGTCAGTTGTGGTTCAGGATTTTGTAATGGCTCTCATTAAAACCAGTGCAGCATTTCACCTTTGCAATCTTAAGTCGTTCTGTCAAGAGGCTCCATTGTAGCCTTCAATGAGGGGCCTGCTTTGGGGGTTGGTGCTGCGGTCTTGGGGTCAGGGTCAAAATGGGTGGGGCCCGGGTCAGCTAGCCAGACGGACGCACAGACGGTGGACTTGACATTGAGGGGATGAGTGGATTAACAGGATTGGGAGGCTTGTTGTGTTTTAAGTGTATTGTCAGTGAGGAAGGCTTGAAAGTGATGATTTTGGTGGGTGAGGGTTGTATTAGTTTGTGTTGGGCAGAGGATCTAAGTGTGTGTGGCTAAAGATTTGTTATTCATGTGTGTTGTAAGGGTACTAGAAATGAATTATGTCTTTTATCCATTTTTCATTTGTGGTGCAGGAAGTGACCTTTTGTGAGTTTGGAGTGCAAAGTTAATGCTCTCCTGGCTCTTAAATGTTTTCATGAGCGCACTCATTTATTGTTTTTATTGGAAGGCAGACACATCTTGTAATATATCCACTAACAAATGAAGTGTATATGAGTGCGCACAGACACACACACACTGTCCTTCAATTTGTGTGTGTAGCAGTGAATGAATGCAATGAATGAACCATCTACTGACAATAACTAAGCTTTCATTAAACTGAAAAATACCTCCATTGTCCCAGTGCAGCACTGTTAGCCTGCAGAGGACATTCTGAGATAAATAAACACCCACTCAGTGCAAAATAATAAAAAGAAAATCTTCGCATTGTACACTCGACATTCCACACACATTATCCTCAGAAAACATACAAATATGTCATTTTTTGTTTTGTTTCTTTCTTTCTTTTTTCATGGAAAAGCTTAAAGTAACATTCCTTGAAGAGATGCAGAGCCTCATGGAGTCCAAGGATACTTTAAGTGGGAAACCAATTTTTTTAGGCATCTGACATTTAACCCACTGCTTGTGTTTGGGGCATTTTTGCTGATAATGGACTGGAGTTTGTTTTGAAAGCATCCCAATTGACAGTTGATTGAGCTGGCCTGAAGGTTATCCAGCAAATGGAGAATGACTTCTGCCCTCTAAGAGCCAAAGCTAGCCAGCTGGTAATGGTTGTTCTGAGATGTATGTAGTCACTGCACTCACTTGCCATTTTTCAGATGAGCTTATATTGTATGCTGAGGCTACAAAATGACTAACTGTAACTACACAGACAACAGAATGGTGTTTATTTTATAACAGCATTTAAATGTTAAGGGTAACATGTGCCTGTCTTTCTGTGTATGCTGTGTGTGTGTGTGTATAATGCATATCAGTGTGTCTGTTTATATCTCTACATTTAACAATTGCAGAAGAGCTTACACATTACAGAAATGTTGAGACTAAAGTCAACACTAGCTGACATCTTAAGTTTGATCATTTTCATGCCTAAAACTACAACTAATGTATATTTGCTGGAGAATTGTATTATTGGAAAAGCCACTAAAACAGCGTTCAGACCATCATAAGACACCCAAACTGAGACTAATCAAAGGTAGGATGGAAGTGTGACCAAAATATCAGCATAATGTGAGTTGAAACACTGATTCTATCAGAACTTGTCTGAATTAGTTTGATTAGTTTGGACACTTTCTATGCTGTAAATTAACAGTTCTTGTGTTGGTTGTTTGACATTCTGAGGTGAAGCTATTGTCTGTGAGTCCCCCTGACACTATGTGTGGGTAAATGTATATATATATGGACATGTTTGTGTGTGTATGACTGTGCGTGTCCAGTGTGTTTCTCTCTGGTCTTGACCCACATATCAGTGTGCTATAATGAGCTCAATGGAGAAAAATCTTCTTGAGACAGAGAGGATTATTTCTTAAACTAAAATACACTTATTCACTGTTAGAGAAACTGTAATAGTGCATTAAGATGTATCTTTCTGAGACACGCACTATATGTGCACATTTGAATGTAGTCCAAAACTAAAACAAGATACAAATCATATGTAAAAAAAAAAATAAATGAAAAAATCAACGTAGTCTAACAAAATGACCCATATTACAGGGGAATAAAGAAGCGACTCTTAGGTGCAAAAAATAATCAATTTATTACATTATATTTTCTCTATAATATGAGACAGTTGGCCTTGGCTACACTCAGCTTACGCTTCTTAGTGAAAAGTCTGGACTCAGGAGCACAAACCCTTTCACATGTCTCGACTCGTTACAGATAACACCTATTCAAAAGTAAATAGTGTGAATTTGTAAAAGTAGCAGGAGTCTTAGGTGACAAATCGTATATTTTTACAGTTTTTTCCTAATATTGGATAGAATGTTTTGGTATTATCTTGATCATTTTGTGTCCTCGGCCCTACACCACATAGGTGTGTATGTATCTGGTTGCTGGTGTGATTACAGGTTATATAGTAACTTTGGAACCACATATGTCATATATGCAGTCAGCTGGTGGTTAAAACTGATTTAAACCTGGATGGCACAGAGGATTCAGTTTCTGTACTTTGAAAAATTGCACTTCTGTCCTGGGAAATCCATGTAGCTGGTTATTTTAGCATTTTTCTTTTTGCTTGCTTTAACTGAAAGCTTGATATTTATGTACTGAGTTATATGAATCATGAAAGTTAACACCTGATATTACAATTTCAGAAAAATTCCACAGAAAATCTTTTCTTCGTTCCTGAAAATTGCGCTTTTTGCAAAAACAGTTTTTACCTGACAACGATGGCACTAACATGAGCATGTAACCTGTCATTGATGGCAATTGCCACTTTCTTCTTCTGTTTCTGAGTGGTGAAATCACTATGTTCCAACTTGTCAGTTTTCTCCCTTCAGTACTGTGTTTTTACCTTCATATTGATAAAGTTACACACACATACATATATCATTTTCTTGAATATGTGCAAAATGGAAAAAATACCTCTTTTTTGAAACATGATGCCATGATTCTAGCAGATTTGGAAAACAGTTCTTTTTATAGTATCTTCCTCACTTCACCCAACATTAGCCAGCGTCAAATGTAGCGGTCACCAGTGGCTACTCTCAGGCTTAATAACCATTTGAAAAACAGGGAAAATCCAATAGAGCACTGCTGCAGCCGTAGTCGAGGGTAAGACAGCGTGAAACGGCTCGCTGGTGTTATGGCCAGAATTTGTGATCTAGATAAAAAGACAATTTTTCTCATGTGGCTCAACAAAATAATGATTAAATACTGTCTGTTCAGGTTTTTTTAATGAGATGTTTTAATAAGTTATGAGAAAGATTTTTTTATCTTCAAATATTGGCATTCTTTCCAAATCCCACCACACACTTCCGCACTCTTCCTCCCTCACACCCACATATCAGTTAACAAGAGTGGTACAGTATAAGCTTGGAAATTCTCGATGACCCAAACACACACACATACATACACATATCACTCCATCGTCCACACCTGCCTCCCCACTTTTTTCTCTCCCCTTTCCTTCCCTCGGGGAAAAAATGAGAGAAAGAAAAACAGAGAAAAAGAAGTGGTTGTGGGTGGGTTTGGTGACAGGACAGAGAGATAGTGTTGGTCAGAGAAGAAAGAAAGTGAGAGAGAGGAAGGGATGGACAGACAGAGAGATACATCAGAGAAAGGGAGAGAGAGAAATGGCTCTAAGAATAAAAGGAGAGGAGATGAAGATGAGTACTAAGAGAATGGGAGAGAGAGAAAAGGGGAGAGAGGGTGGGCGGGCGACAGACAGACAGACAGTGAGGCATTAAAATTCATGGCCTTTTTTATTTTCCGTGCTGAAAATCAATACTGTCTACTATGGATGAGGTGAGATGTGGACAACAGCGGTTGCCGGCCAAAGCAGGGGAGGGAGGGAGGAGACAGAGAGAGAAAGAGAGAAAGGGGAGAGAGAGAGAGTGGGGTGTCGTCAATATTAGCAGTGACACAGCCACTGCAGGCCAAGGTAGAGTTGGAGAGGAGAGAGAGCCACCGGGGGGGATGGGCGGTGTGTTTTTATAGATAGATATTTAAATATATATATATATATATATATATATATATATATATATATATATATATGTGTGTATATATATATGTGTGTGTGTGTGTGTGTGTGTGTGTGTGTGTGTGTGTGTGATGGAGTGGGGGTAGGGTAAGGTTCATTAAGTCTGACCAGCAGAGCTTTTGGCCAACGTAGCAGCAGCAGGCCTTTTGTCCGAGGGTCTGGACACACACACACACACACACACACACACAGATGGATGGACTGATGGATATTACCCCTCTTTCCCATTGTAATTTACAACCCCCTCAGAAGCTCCATCATTCAGGCAATGGTGTGTTTGACTAATGTCTGGCAGATGTTCCAACGCTACACGCCAACTATTGTCGCAGGGCTGGGGTCAGTTTGCTTCTAATTCAGGAAATGGAGATTCTTCTGTGCTCAAAAACTATAAATCTTCCACCATAAAAAGCCTCATCCCTTCGAGGCTCTGTGGTTATTACATTAGTTTCATTTTACACTTGCAGAGGCAACCAAGCCTGTACTGTGCATGTCAACCTTCTGAACAACGTGGAGGACATGCATTCTGTCTTTTAGTCAAATTATGGAAATACATGCGCTTTAGCTGGATTTAACTTAAGGAACATAGCATAGAGCCTTCAAGTTTTTTCTGTTTTGTTGTATTATCGATTATGTTTGTGGAGCAGCTGAGCACCAAAGAGTCTATACACACAGTAAAGATGATCCTCAACGATGTTTTTATACAGTGCTTACTGAAGTGTGCATACTCTGTATTAAGATGTTGTCTAGCCAGTATTCGCATTGTAAAGTAGAAAATCAAGAGAAAACCACAAAGATCTTCTTCAGTGTTTTATATTAGAAGCAAATTTTCAGAGTTGGTTTAACATCATTTTGACTACATGGTGTAAACCCGACGCTACTGGTAAAGGCATGTAATATTTAAAGGAAAATAACAATATTTTTCAACCTGTGTCTTATTTCTTTAATTGTAGCCACTATAATAATGGGTTATGGTATATTCCAGCCTCTATTTTATGCCGTTGATAGTGTTGGTGCTAGAGTTTCTCAGAATTAACACTAAACCTTGTTACATCCTGTTGTGACGGGGATGTTGCCACTGACAAATACAATGTAGATGTTGTCAGCAGTGGCTTCTAGTCTGTTGTAAATACTCAAATATACTATTGTGGCATTAATTTGTGCATGTTACAGTAAAATGCTTATTTTGCATGTAGCACCTTTAACTTTGTAGAGATTTTACATGTCTGAGTATTTTAAGCCTTGAGCAGAACTTTGTTTTTAGCTCAGTGTGGATATGCAGTTTCTGGCAGTGTAGCATCTCGCATGTCAAGATAAAACTCTGCCTCCTTTCAGGCAGAGAGAGCGACAGGAAGACAGAAAGGCGCGCACCAAAGAGGGAACATTTTGACGTGGAATAGATGCTGATATGACAGCCGGTACTATCACTGAACAACTTTTAGATATAACACTGAAATGAAAGTTGAGAAAACATCTGTAGTCATCTGTGGCTGTTGTCTGCAACATTAGAATCTTCCTATCACTCTCCAGAGATGTTTATATATGAAGTTTAATATCATGTAGTGATATTTCAGTGATCGTCTAAGTTGGTTTTGAACTTCCTGCATGTTGTCACACATCAAATGCCTGCTGGTACCGAACCATCCCAGAGGCCGCTATCTCTTTCCTTCTATACACACAGACAGTGTTGGAGACCCAGGGCTAGTGGTTACTATGGGGATAAGGGGAGAGAGAGAGAGTCGGAGTGAGTGAGGTAGAGAGAGGCAGGCCTTGGTTTTGAGCTGTAAAGCGTCATAAATAATGGAGGCTGCACCTCACATTGAAATGCAAAGGCTGGAGCTCGGGCCTGAGCAGAGGTAATGCTGGCTTTTTGAAATTTATTTTTCATAAGCAGGATCCACCCCCCCACCCATACACACACACATACACACCCACTGTTCCTTATAACCAAGGCAACTCTGCCCCCCACCCACCGACCCATCCCATACAGAAAATATACTTTAACATACGCTTGCATTCCAAATTTCATCAAGTCTGCCAGAGTAGATTGTATTTTATTGAATTCAGTCATTCATCAATCCCACGTCAGAAGCAATATCAAAGTGAGGCTAGTTACTAAGGCATCCTCACAGCGATATATATCAAAATATTTCATCTTTTCCCTCAGTGGAATGAAAATTTTATGTGTTAATAACATATCTGCATATTGCTTACGTGGGACAGGTATTAAAAAGCTGCGCTCCTTATTTAAAGTTGTTGATAAACTGGAGTTAATTTTATTTTCTCTTTTTTTAAAGTGAGGGTAAGATTTCTACATTTTTGATCACACCTCATCCGTTTGTGTGTTTGTGTGAGAGCGAGAGAGTGAGACAGAGGAGAGAGAGTAGAGTATGTTTATGTGTGTGTATGTGAACATACACACTCCTTTTGTGTTGCATTGCGTCCACAGTAACATGCCAACGTCAGCTGAAGAAAAAGAAGCCAGACATTCAGCCAGAATGTGGATGAGACTTCTAACTATATATGACTGACTGAGGCCACTCATATGTAGCCTTTAGGTGTGTGTGTGTGTGTGTGTGTGTGTGTGTGTGTGTGTGAAGAGAAAGAGTGAAGCAGGAACGAGAGATATGGCCACCACAGTGGTTTTTCTGCACAGCGATGAGTTTTTTACACCAACGAGCGGTTATCAGTTCCAGTCATGTTTTTAAAGGATTGTGACCATTGGAGGATGTAGATAGGGGTTCGTGTAAATGCATCACCCCTGATTAGACATTGGTAATGATGCTTCACTGAAAAAAACAGTTTTTCTTTAACTAATCAGTATAATTTGAAATACAGCGCAAAATACATTATAACTGGGGTTTCCTGGGCCTTGTGGTTCAAAACGCTGACTATGTAATCCCAACCTCTCTGGTTCAAGTCCGGTTGGACACCTTTATTTCATGTTATCCCCCCTTTGCTCTCTTTTCCCCCCTTTTCAGCTCTTTGTGCACTACTTAATGAAGGCAAAAATTTCCCCCAAAAATCTTTTAAATAATACATCATAACTCAAAGTTTTCCAATTTAAATCAGCAATATCTGAGATCTCAGATTAGATATCACATTGATTGATGGATCTACACTGTCTGAAATATGTATTTCAGCATTATTTCCAAAATACTTTTCTTACTTAAATCTTTTTTGACAGCATATAATGTAATATATTGGTTTGGAGGGGAAGAACTTAAGCCTTTAACCAAAACCCTTAAAAACTCCCCTTAGACTCAAATACTCTTAAATGTCTTTTAAAACTCTTCATTCTGAAAACAACATTTATGTGGTAATTCAACACATTAAGTAAAAAACTGAAAGACTACAGGGCTTGTCTCAGTTATAAAAACATCACTTCATTGTTTGGGACAGTTCTGTCACTAGTGGTCTATAAATGTCCCAGATCACTTAATGTTCCTTTAAACCCTGAAGAATTTATGTGGTTGCCCATGATATGCCAACTTTCACTGTAGTGATCAAACATTTTGACTCTGAACAAATGTGGGTTCTAGTATTACAACATACTCGAGATTCACTGCAACTTTAACCGGTGAACCAGTTTTTGTTTTTTTTTTACTGTGAAAACGTCACAATCTTGAGAGCAAGGCACTTATTATTTTTGGAAGTTACAGTGAGAAATTATGATTTCTTAATCAGCGGGCCCTTAAAAATTTTATTTTCAGAAATGCAAAACAAGAGTTCTCACTTTATAGAGGCTTCCTTTACTTGTTTTTTTATTTTACTGACATAAACATTAAATAGCCAGCTCAGTGCATGAAAAGTCAAACCAGTTTTGTGTTTTCCACCTGTTTCTGTCTTGTCTCTCCGCACCATCTGTGTTAGCTTTCAGAAAGGTGTAGGACTATTCTGTATAATCAACATAGCAATCAGCGCCACTCTCTCACTGACACACACACACACACACACACACACACACACAAACCGTTGAGGCTAGCTGACATCAGGCCAGAGCATCAATAAAGCTAGTGTGAGTTTGAGAGCCATTTAAGGGCCATTTCGCCCCAGACCTACAATCCTCCATGCTGCTCAATACAGCACCTTGGTGACCATCAGGCTGACCCTGTGGAAGGAGAGATAGAGTGAGAGAGAAATGAAGAGGGGAGGAAGGCAATGAATACGGAGAGGCAGGACTGACGAGAGAGACAAATTGAGATGGAGAAATTGTGAATGAAAAGTGGGAGAGTGAGAGAAAAGAGACTGTAGAGGAGAGAATTAGAAAATAAAGGAGGGAGAGTTAAGGAAAGTGACAATGAGGGAGATCTAGAGACAAAGAGAAGCTGTGTTTCTATCCACCTTTCAAGCAAGTTTTAAGCAAATTTTTTGAAAGGTTTCAAATATAAAAAGTGAACTAGGTCTGCATGTATAAGCTTCCACTCTTGTTTTCATCAGCAAGTTCAAGTTTGCAACCTGAACGTCAGAGAAGAAACTCTGAAATGGACTTTGCAGTGCTAAAAACATGAAACTTGACACTTGACATTTTTTCACAAAAATATTTTAGACTGGTCTGTACATTGTTAGGCCAGTCTTAGATTAGTCTAATGCAAGTTAAATAGTTTTACAAAAATAACGAGGGACTTAATTTAAACCTAAAAAGTCAACATTTCTCTTACTTTTTAGAATTAAAAGGTACGAGTATAAGACAGATGTTTAGGTGTCTCTTTGATCCAAATGTGGTTTTCCGGTACACAAATGTAACACGCACACAAAAACGCACTGGTTTCTGAGGATGATGTTAAACACCTGTCCTTGTTCCATCTCTTTCTTTCCTCCTCATCTCCATTTTTGTCTTCTCCTGCTCCCTGCTCTTCTTTAGCATTCCTCCATCCCAAGCTTTTCCTCATCCTCCTCTTCAGATTTGCTCCCCTCTTAAAACTTTCCATCTACACATACAGTGGATCTGTCTACTTATTGATCTCCTTACACTCACTTCCTCAAGTACATTACATGCTAAGTCATCAAATACCCACCTGTCATTTTCATTAACACTTTCACTATCATCGGTTAAATTCATCGATCTCATCCCTCGCAGTGAGATTTCTTGACACTCATCTCTTCTTCGCCACCTCTCCCTCTGACTCCTCCCTCATCTTGCTTTAATTCATTTTCCCTTTTTATTCGCTCGTAATACTCTGTCTCTCCACTCACTTTTTCATCTGACGAGTCTCAGCCTCGTCTCTCTTCAGGCCCTCACCGTCTCGTCTGTCTCCAACTATCCCTCTTTCCTCTGCCCTACATCCCTCTCTCCCTCCCTCCCTCCCTCTCTATTGATCCAGCCATAGTTTTCTGTCTTCCCTGTGCTGGCTGGCTGGCTTTAATCAATATAGATAATTGTCTGCTTTCTCTTCATGCCAAACACGCTGTGTTTTTTCTCAATGAATCCAGGTCTTTCCCCTACGCAACCCGCCTGCCCCTCCTTCCTTCCCTCCACGTGGGAATCCCTCCGTTAATGACAGGAGATAACCTGCTTTCCTTACCGATTTTTTTCCTAACCCTCTCGTTACCTTGTTCATCGATTACCGTGAGATATCGCCCCACATGCCCCCGTCAACAAATGTAAACACACCGGGCCACGTGGCTTGCCTGTGAGTACAAACACACGCTGATATACAAATATTCAGATTTACAAATGTACACTGAGTTAGACCAACAGATGACCACACACAGTCAGGTGGGAGCCACCAGAGATCCTGATGGCATTATAACCATACTTGGCCCTGTGGTTTGAGAATATGTCTCATATATGTGGATCTGAACCTGTGCTACAAATATTATTCAGTTTTCTTCCAAGGATGAAATAAGCCCTCTCATTTCACAACAATTTTCATTAACTGATATAGGTCTATGGAAAATTACATAAGCAAAGTAGTTGGAAAACAGGGAGTAATTTAATGGCAGAGATAATTACTTCAGGTTTACCGCAGAATCTGTTGGAAATATCACTTGTGCTCATTAGCAATGTCAAAACCTAGCTTGTTTATTAGATGAATATTAAGTAGTTATTAAGTGAGTAGGTCCCATCTCATAGATATTCGGTTGGATGTGCCAGCAAAGGAAGTTCTGCTGTTCAGAACAAATATGAGGACTGGGGAACATCCATTTTAAATTATTTCTATTATTAAAGTTTAAGATTTAAGAGGATTTTTTTGCTGACTTTTTGAATTGTTTACATTTACTAAAACTGTACCCAGCGGGTGCATAGATACATGAAAGATGACACACGACTGATTACAACTTTATTAGCTCTGGAATTTTGTTCTGTTAGTGCCAGATAGTGTGTGTCGTTAGCTGTTATTTGTTACAAAAGTAAATTGCTTGACTGCTTTGATTTTCATGATTTGGTTTGATGTATTGTATAACATATACACTCAGTTGTCAGTGTATTAGTTACATCTAGGTAAAACTACTGCACTCTCATACTGTATAACAGCACCTTAAATTGTATTGCATTATACAAAGAATAGTTTTTAATTTTTTGTCCACCCCATTTATATGAATGTGGGTACTGGGTAGACTAATTCAACATACAGTACCTTTGCAACAAAAACACACAAACATATTCTTTTCCTGTATATTCCTGTTCAATTCTTCACCTGTATATATCACATTATTTCTTTCAGGAACAATATTTACCTCACTATAAAGTAAATAGAAAAATGAAAAAATTATACCAACTGTAATAAGGATAAATGGTTAAGGATTAATGTCACAACACTTTGTAGACCTGATTTTTAAACTACAACGATAAACTTTAGTAGACTTTTTTCACAGATAGATATACCGCACAGGATTTAAAGACACAAGTCAGAACACTGGACCAGAAAAAGGCAACACACATGAATCGTTTTTCTTTGCACTCCCCTACTCGTATGGACATTAGCACACCAGACCTGCAAATGAAGGTAAACATCTGAAATATACACAATGCAGCTGCTCCCTAAAAGCATGCGGTCCTGGCATCCACACAATTAGACACTATAGGGGGGTATGGCAAGGCCACGCTGTAATTATATAGCTCTATATGAAGCTGCGTAGGGTGGAGACGGGGGAAGCAAAGGGTAGCGTGCACTATATACTGTGCTGCATTGTGACCCGAGCTGCCGAATTGAAAACCTGGCTTACGATCAATAGTGTATCATCAGAGTGAATAGAGAGGTGAGAACATTGAGTCAAGTCAACTTTATTTATATAACTCAATATCACAAATCACAAATTTGCCTCAAAGGGCTTTATAATCTGTACAGCATACAGCACCCTCAATCACATCATACCAAGATGCTTGTGGGACAACAAACAGGGTTAGAGAGCTGCAGTGGTTTTCAGAAAGTTAACAGTATTCTTGTCAACAGGACAAACATGGACTATAAATGCTAGACTTAATGGATTAATTGAGACTGAGACTGACCCACCAAAAGGATAGCAGTGGTTGTTGATGCTAATCTAATGTTGCAGGTCATGGAGTCCCCTATTACTATCATTCGTAGCATTGTCAGCAGAGGTAGAGGAGGCACGCAGGCCAACAGGACTTCTAATAATGCAACAGAGGCTACCCCCTAATGCTAAGATTGAAAATAAAAAGTAGCAAGTCTAATATGATATGGACTTAGCACATTGAGAATAACAGAGTAGATAAGTAGAAGAGAGAAGATTAAGGAGAGTGAAGAAATTAAAACAGAAAATCAAGGAGGGAGGTTCAACAGCAGTTGTCGATCTCATGGAAATCACGATGTGCGTCACAGGAATCAGCGTCACAGCGTTGAAGCAGCATCCATGGAGATGTATATATACTCTAGAAATTGTGGGGTCGAGGTATGCAAGGTCACATTGTTAATAAAAATCAAGAACAGTTGTACACACATGATTAAACACACACAGATGCAAGGGTTTAACAAAGGGGAAAGGTAGGAACGAATACAAACGAACAATTTGCATCACCTTCAGCATTCAAGGAAATTGAGGTGAAGAAACAACAAAGTGGGATGTTAAAGCAGAAAGAAAAGAATGTACAGAGCACAACCAATACCGTGACATGTAGCAACAAGGTCTATACCACAACAGCAATAACATGTATGATCATCAGTGTGAAGGAGACTGTGTACTATTTGGGTTTTAGTTGGATGAAGGCAATTTGATCCACACAGAAGATTCTTACAGGAAATGATTTTGGATAGTTTTAATTTTGTTTCTAATCAGCTTCAATGTACTATTTCAATTTCTTTTTTAATGCAGTCTGTAAAAATCCTAAACAGAAACATTACAATAATCAGAACAGTGGTTTGAGTGGTGATTGATGTAATGTAATCAACGTTTAGCATAACGAGAGAGAAGAAGAAGCTACACAGGCCTTCCTTATCTCACCTCTCTTCCTCTCTCTGCTTTGTAACTTTACTCACCACTGAGAGTCAGACTCTAACCGCAGCATTTCGGCCATTTTGAGCTGATTGTGTAGAGCGTGTTGGTGCGTGTGTGTGTGTATACGTGTACTTGTGCACGTTGTGTCTGTATGGGAAAGTGTGCTGGTGCAGAGAGAATGGACCCTTATCCAATTTGTACTGGTCAGTAGTGTGAAATGGCGGTAGGTCAGTCAGCCAGGCAGCGTGTGAGTGTGCCTGTGTATCTGTGTGTGTGTGGGTGTGTGTGTGTGTGTGTGTGTGTGTGTGTGTGTGTATGTGTGTTAGCGTTAAGGAGAGAGTGGTCTTAGTAGCACATAACACTGTGGTGGTCCAGCATGTACCAGTGTGCTTTCATCTACAGTGAATAACGACCAAAGCGCACACACTTAGACACACACACACAGAATACAGGACATGATTATAGTACAAATAATAAAGACACATAGTGTAAGGCATAATATTATAGTGAAAAGTATAATTACATCATGCTGGCATCCCTGTTGCGTGTTACAGTCTAAATGCACGTACACACACACATTCTACCCACAAAAAGATAGACTTTTCCATTAAATTGGTCATTATTGTATAGTCTACCCCCTATGGATCTGATCCATACAATGACACAAACACACACACATACACACACCTATTCTCTCTATGGTTGGTACGATTATCTCTGTGCTGGAAGCCTGTAATTGTGTGTGTGTATCTGTGTGTGTAATGGACTTTTGTTACTTTAACCTCAGTGATGTGATTATTTTCAGAGTATTTTTTTTTTTTTTTGGGGGTCTATATTTTCGGGTGTTATAACAATCATCAAAGCAGCTTTAAGAAATCTTAAACTTCCTCTATAGCACGCTTTTTAAGTAATTAGCTTTTTATGAGAAAAAATGTTTTTGCCTCTAAAATAGTCAAATAGGTCTGATGAAAGAGAGTCACCTGAATGAAACAACCTTGATATGCCTCAAGCTTTTATCATCGTTTTGTTGTTTTGTTTTCCAAGGAATTCCAAAGAAGTAACATTTAAAATCGCCTCACATATAAAAATTTCCTTCAGAAATAAAACAAAGTGAAGCATAACATTTCAGAGAAACATTTCTAAGCCGGTCTAATGCCGAAGAAAACCACTCCTGATCAAATCTCTGGTCAAACAGCAGGTGATTTGCAGTGTCTGTAAAAGGGTATGTACAAACACATACAACCCACATAAAAATACACTCACACCTGCGTAATGACTCACAGTGGCTTAGCAGCACCACAGTCATTGTCTACATCTGTAATTGTGTATTTTTCTGTCTGTGTGTGTCCATGTGTCATTTGGTGAGTGAACATAAGTGGGTCTGGGGCGGTCTGTTGATGGAAGGAGTGTAAAAATAGAGAGATAACAGCCACTCTGGAGCGAAAGAGTTGAAGGAGGAGGGGGGTCAAAGCAGGGTGGTCTTGAGCACCCATTTTTCCCTCCAGCCGTCGATTCGTCCATCGCTCTCTCTCTCTCTCTCTCTCTCTCTCTCTCTCTCTCTCTCTCTTCTCTATCTATGTCTCTCTCCATGGCTGGCTTGCGGATTCGTTCAGCCCACCTCAACAAAATGGAGTTTGTTAAGTGGAAGGCAGCGACGGTGGCCAGGAGGTTACAGATTCAGACCAGTGACGGGAAAGTTGGAAGGCTTGAATCCCAGATTGTCTGGGAAAGTCTTGAAGGAAAACATTTGATTAGTTTTGTTTAATTTTATTAAAATTTTTTGTAGTAATCTATGTTGGTCATGTTGTTTGTACGCGGCCACTTGAATCATCTTGGATCATTATCCACCAATCAAAAGAAGAAATTTGCTGCCATTCATTCTTGTAGATTATGAAAACAACTTCCACTGAGCAAGATAATTCACCTTATATGCAGTTCCTCTTTCTCTCTGTCTCTCAATCCTTCTCTATCTATCTCTCTTTTTAAATAAAGATTTTATAATATTCAGGAAAAAATAAAACTTGATATCTGCTGTAACTCTAAATGACACCGATATTCTCCTCTCCACTTATTTTCCAGATGCTCCAGCAGCCAAAAGTAAAACACTGTGTTTGCAGCTGCAAGCTGAATATGTGTAACTGTGTGTATAAGAATAAAAAAGGGAGTCATTGGTCCCCATGTCTCTCCACCGGCCCTCTGCCCCTAGGAATGCTGGGAAGTTGGGTGCACAGTGAGGGGGCACAGGGGGGCAAATCATAGCACTCACCATCCCCCCCTCCATCTCCTCTCATCCCTGGCTCCATCCCATCCCTCCGTCCCTTGGGGTGATTTCAGAACCTGCATCCCCATCCCATCTTATCCTTAAATTCGGAATCTGCCCGGAGCGTCCTGATCCCTGCCTGCTGGAACTGAGGACCGTCACGCTCCCAGATTAGGGATTTCTGATGCAACTCTGGTCAGGACAGCAGCTCAACCCTGCAGCCTAGGATTGTGTTTTGGCAATGTGTGTGTCTGTGTGTGTGTGTGTGTGAGTTTGTGTACGTCTTCACGTGAGCCTTGCTGCTCCCGGCGAACATGTTTCACATCTGCTTGTGTGTGTTTGGGTGGAAAGTCTTTTGCGCGAGAGATCATGTTTTCATTCACTCTCATTTACGCTTCGCTCTTGCCGGTGCGAGGCTTTCTGTGTTCGGGTGCGTTGATGTTGCGCACAGGTAAATAAAAGCCGCCGCGCTTCGTCTCTTGACCTCTCAAAACAAGAAAAGGAGCCTGCAATTTTAAAAGTGAGAGAAAAAGAAGGAGGTAGAATGAAAGAAGAGGGAAGGGTATGTTTGGCTGGTGCGTGGTGGGGCGGGTGGGGCGAGGCGGGGGCTATAGGCAGCAGTCAACTGCCTCTGCGAAAGGGCCTCCAGTGTGCGCTGGTCTGGCTACCCCCTCTGCAGGGCCCCGATCGATACAAACTCAGAGCAATAAAGCTTTCCCCCTGTCATCTCCGCAGAATACAAAGCAGAGCAGGGAAGGGAAGGGGGGGAGGGAGGGTGAGGAGGTATGGGGTGGTGTGGAGGGAGGGGAGCTGTTCCGCTAGCCACACCAATTTCCTAACCCCCCTTTTCACCTCCCTCTTCTTTTTCTCTCCCCCATTTCCAACCCTAACCACAAACCACCTCACCCTCCACCTTTCCTTTACCTCCCAATACTCCCTCTTCTTCTTCTTTTCCCTCCCCATCGTGTTGGCGTCGGCCTCAGCCAAAGCGAATAGACTGACAAGCTGCCTGTATTTTATAATTAATGCTGTTTGAATAAATACACTTAATAATTCATCGTTGTTATTTAACGAGAGATTGATGGATTGACTGAGAGAAAGTCTAAGAGAGAAACAGAGCAAAGATCAGATCTGGGCAAAGATGGGAAAAAGACGGCGAGAGCGACAGAATGCAGTGCTCTACAGTGATAGAGAGAGAGAGGGCTTTAAATAGAGGGGGTAGGTGCTGGTAACAGAGAATGGGGATGGGGTGATGGCCATAGATGAAGGGGGGAAGGGACTAGAGGTATTACACTGTGCGAGAGATGGATGTGTCGATGGAGAGGAGCTTGGTGCGAGGGAGGTGGGGAGAATAGGAGGATGGGGGGAGATGGAGGTAGGGGGGATATTTAACAGGACAGAAAAGGAGAGGACAGAAAGGGGTAAAGAGGTCAAATAAGCGCTCTGTTTAATTGGGAGCCAATTTAAGTCGAGTCCAATCGATAAACCTGTAAACCTAACCAACTAACTGCTCGCAGCATGCACCATAGATCACCGGGCATCCATGGCTGGAGGAGAGGACGGCGGGCTGGTTTCCACATACCTCATTCAGTCATTGATTCATTCGTTAATTTGTTTGCACTTGTGGAGCTGCGTAGGTTATCAAAGCTGGCAAAGATACAAGATCAGATCCTGAATCAGAATTATAGGTGTCATAAAAACAAAGAAAAGGCTTGATTTTAGGGGGGGGGGGGTTCAGACACAGTACTGGGATTTTCACCCCGAATCCAAATTGTCTGAACATAAATATCCCACATGACAACCTCATAACTCCAAATTGAAGGATAATGTGATCTTCTATGGGTGGAGAAAATTCTGCCTTCCCTGGACTTATGAGATCCTTTCAGCCCCCATTGAATAAAAGTGGTGGTCAAGCTGAAAAGGAGGTTGCAGGATTTTGACTCAGAATTAGTACTGAAGGATCTGGACTCCATATAAGACTGAAAACCGGTCTGTCTCTATTTTTCGTTTTCTAATATTATTTTAATCTGATTTATTTCTGTTTTGAGACAAAAATGTGGCACATACTACACACATTTAAAACATTTTCATCAATGTCAAAGCTATTAAAGGATTTAGTAGGTCTTTTCAAATTTTGTCTTTTTCAGGACAGCACAATACATTTTCCTTGCACTTTGTAAGTTGAGTTTAGGAGGAATTATTATTATGGTTTTATCCATGAGTCTTTTTCTGTTACAAATTGCTACCAGAACACACGCCCACCATATAACAGTAACAGCGATGATACATCCAGGTTAGTTCGGACATGAAACTGGGATTTCACAATGTACGTTTCATGTCTCGGAGGCTTTTATCTGACCTTTTTTTCTTTTCTTTTTTAAACCCTGACGTCTCGTTTTGTGGTCATCTTTCTGTCCACTCTGTCCGTTCATTTTATCATTGACTGTGTTGCACACAATCTGCCCCCTCCCTCCTCATCCAATCACTCACACACACCATCAAGGCGAGGCTGTGTGTCTTTGTTAGTCCAATTGTCACTATCTTTTCCTTCCTGCTATTTCCTGTGAGGATGCTCTGTCACACTGCAGTTTACTTTGCTCCATGCATGTCTATTTTATTTCTTTTTTCAGTTTATTCTTTTTCTTTTCACTTCATTCATCTTCGATTTTTATTCTCTCATTGCCATCATCACCCATGTTGTAAATCTTTGGCCGCTTATTTCTCTTTTTGTTCGTCTTTGCTCATTTATTTCCTTTCCGGCTCTGCTCTGTTCCTCACTTACTGTCCAAGCATCCCTCTACTCACTCACTCCTGCTCTTCCTATCCGCCCATGCCTCGCTTTTTGGGGGGGATTTTGTCCTCTAATTCTCTTTTGCAGCACACCTCGTTATTTTTTTCCACCTTCAGCCATTATCCCAAAAATCTTGTTGCCTGTTTGTCATTTACCAGTGTATTTATTTTTTCATCTTCTTTCCTCATTTGTTTTTCCTCCCTCATCTTATGTGTCTTCTCTTCTGTCCCATCACCATCCTCCTTCCGTTCTCTCCTTCACTCCCCTTGCCTTTTTCTGACTCTTTACTCCCCTTGTTTTCTCTCTTTGAAACCATCTCTGTCATGTCTCCCAGCCTCCACCATTATCCCCCGAAATTCCCTAAATTTTCAGCATCTGCTCGTTGTCTTCATCTTTCTTGCTCATTTGTTTCCATCTCCCAGTATCCTCCCCCCTCTTCCTCCCTCATCCACTAATTTTCTCCCTCCATCTTTACGCCCCAGTGCAGGGATTCTGGAAAAGGAAGTAACACACTGTGGCCATTTCCTCCTTCCCCTTGTCCTCCCTCTCTTTATTTCTCTGTTTCCATCCCTCCATCCTTGCGTTGTGCTCCTTGGGGAGGGTAGTAATAATGGTGGAGAGAAGGAGAGAGGGAGGGTGGTGCGATTATTGTCTTGTCGGGAGTCAGAAGAATCGATCGGCACAGAAATATGTGGTGCGAGAAAGAGGTACTGTATCGGATATAATAAACACTCTAGAGACATATTCGGAAAGCTCTCGCCCTCGTGCACGTTCACATATGCTCATAAACACACACTCATGTAATCACTCTCTGTCTCTGACTCACGCACACATGCAAGGTTCATGTGTGCACAAAACAAGCACAGTTGTGCATAAACTCATACAAACACTCTCCTACACAAATCACAAACGAACCAATGTCTACACACAATGTTACTCATTCACTGTCGAGAGGCAGTTACAATGCAGCCTGCTCAGTATATAGATGCATGAAACAAGTCACTTGTGAAAAGTATCGACTCCTCAGCAAGAGTATTATCTTTCAGATCAGTGTTAGTAAAGCCTGCACGGGTGTACTGAAATTTACATTTTTTCTGTGTCTTTGGTTCATACAGATTCTGGAGATATTAGGCCTTTAAACAGGAAGTAGTTGGTATTTCTGTAGAGAACACTGTTTTGAAAAAAACTGTTTTTCTTATGTATTGATATAAACCTGTAACCATGGAATACATTCTTGACAACCTATTGAAACTGAAATATCCTTATTCATCATAATCTTTTAGCTTTGCCAGCTGTAAAACTGTAATGTTTAGTCATTTTGAATTAATGTCAATTGTGATTTCATTCTGGTTTTCTTATCAGACAACCATGATGTGAATATCTCCTGGGGGGAAAAGCCAGAATAATCCTTTAATACTGTTGTTAAAGTGTAAACATCAGTGGAGACATTAGCATGCAGCACTTTGTTTGCCTCACACCGAAGCCTCAGCTACAGGCAGGGAAACATGTTTATTTTTAATGATTAACACTCTCACAGGTACACACACAAACATGTGAGTAGCAGACATGCACACACATACACTTGTGCACACATGTCGACACGCGCACACACAGTGATCTTTCATTGCTGTTGCCTGGCAACGAGTCTGTGTGTCCTGTGCTAGCAGAGCGCTGTCCAGTGGTGCCATGACCGCTGCAGCTGACCACTACTGAAGGAGACGGGGAGGAAGGTAGATACAGAGAGAGGAAGAAATGTAGAAGGGATGAAGGGATGAAGTGAAAGAGAAATAAAGACACAGAGGGAGAGAGGGAGACAAATTAGAGTTTTAGTTATACAAACATTACTCTGAGACAGAAGTAATCTATTTTTGGTGGATTTTGAAGCTTAATGACAGAACCACAGTTAATCTGGCAAAGTAACATCAGACTGAAGCAGTAAAAAAAAGCCTGTCGTAAAACAAGAAGAGGCTAATGTTAGGAAGCAGACTCTTAGCAACTCTTATAATAAAACCAAAATTTAAGAGTAATGTGAAGATTATCAGTTTAATTTAGTCTGCAGCTTTAACATAAAATAGTTCTGATACATATTGACAAAGTACACACTGAACATTGCATAAAGAATATCTTTCCACAATTGGACAGTAACATGAAGTTGTTTTATCAACACATGTAAACAATATTTTAGTAAAGCTTGGGGTGAGGTTTTGGTTAAATAAGAACTTTTACTGAAAATGTAAATACCACCCAACCTCAGCACACTCAGTTCTGGTTTTCTTATGTACATAGTGAGTTATTTGTATTGTAAAGACTCATTATTTCATGAGACTTTATGAGACCAGGCAGAGGTTTGCTCCTACTGTGGTGTAGCCACAACAACCTAGGTGTCTAGGTGAGCTAGTTACCAGTCTGCTTGAACCTTAAGTTTGCCTGAAGCTCTCTTGGACAAAAATATGGTCCACCTAATGAGAATTATCTCCACCAATGTGTTTATCTGTTCCAGGAGCAGCTCAGCAAATGTTTGTACAAAACCCAAATGTATGAAAGAGAATACAAAAAACTACAGGTCTCATGGTGAGGATGTGATGCGAGGACCGAGAGAGAGAGAGAGACAAGATGTTAAGAGATTAAATTTGACAGAGAGAGGGAGGTGGGAATGGAGGAATTAAGGGAAGGAAACCCAGGTAGAGGGGTCTGGATGGAAGGAGGAAGGTTAGAGAGAAGTTCAATTGAGATGGCCATGTTAAAGCTGAGGGAGAAGAGGAAGAGAGGAAATTGATAATCAATTAATCGTAATTTTTCAAGTAAAAATGCCAAATATTCTCTGGTTTCAGCTTCTCAACTGTCAGGATTTGCTGCTTTTCTTTGTCACATATGACAGTAAATTGAATATCTTTAAGATTTGACTTTTGGTCGGACAAAACAAGCAAATTGAAGGCATCACCGTGGGCGTCGAGAAATTATAAAGGGCATTTTTTTCACAATTTGTTTTACATTTTATAGACTAAACGATTAATCGAGAAAATAATCGGCAAATTAATCAATAATATAAATAATCGTTAGTTGCAGCCCTAAACATAATGCAGAACATTAGAAAATAAGCTTATTATTGTGATAACTGATTAAAAAAAAAAAAGCAGGGTTTCTCTTTTAGGCTGTAACTGTGTGTTAGACCATTTTTTTAAATTAAATGACAAATAGCTCACTGCAGCTTTTACCCCTTCTTAGTTTTGTTTCTTTTTTCCATTTCATAGCTGATTTTAAATATCTTCTCATTACAACAGTTGCAGATTTGCTCGTTGATGCAGCGTCTGTGTTTGTTTGGTAGTGAATGTGACAGGGGACAGGTGGAAAAGGCAGGCAGCAGGCAGCTTGTTTGTGTGTGTCTGTGTGTGTGTGTGTGTGTGTGTGTGTGTGTGTGTCACTGCGAGGCACGAGGTGGCCGAGACCATGTGCCTGACCTCTGACATCCACACGCCAAACAGTGCAGGCTACCCCCCTCAAACATACACACACAGAGAAACCCACGCGCCGTCTGTCACCGGCCCCTGACAGCCGTGACCGAGGCGGGGTGGGTGGGCAAAAAGGACGATGGGGGCGAGTTTAGGACCCCTCCAGCCATCCTACCCCCCCTCACTCATTCCCCCTTTTCTAATTCCCTGACAGTGACCCTGCAACCCCCTCTTTTCCCCCTCTAACACACACACACACACACACACACACACACACACACAGGCAGGCAGGCAGGCCATGTCAACCCCAGAAGACAGATACATCATCTGCCCAGTGGCCTCCCTCTCTCTCTCTCTCTCTCTCTCTCTCTCTCTCTCTCTCTCTCTCTCTCTCTCTCTCTGCTATCTATGCTACTGATAAGATGAGTAAGGACGGTGGGTGGGGGGGTTCTGCCTTGAATCCAAGTGGCTGCTGTCAAACTGCCCCGGGGTGGAGGAGTGTGTTGGGACGGTGGTCAGTAAATTTTACAAAAAAAAATTGACTGAAATTGACTTGATCAAAATATAGAAATTGTCCAAATTAAAGAATCGTGACGTCTCAGTGATGTTTTCTGTGACGTTCAGCAGATGGTAGAAGGTTTGTTGTGGGGAAACACACATTTGTAGATGCAGAAATGTGCATGTAAAATGTAAAACCTGATCAAAGAAAATATAACTTCATGTGTACTGGACATCTGTGACATTTGGGGGTTTGGTGTGTTTGATTTGTTAGCATATATGAGGTGGTTGGGATGGATGGGGTGGGTCGGTGGGGGTTGAAAGGCCCCATGGCCAGAGGGGTTAGGGGCAGTTGAGGCGTTATGGGGAAGGAGAGATGGAGGGGGAGTGGGATGATAAAATGATTTTATGGGGTCCCTCCCTTCATATGCTGAGAGGATATAGAAGCCTGGAATAATAAATGTGTGTGTGTGTGTGTGTGTGTGTGTGTGTGTGTGTGTGTGTGTGTGTGTGTGTGTGTGTGTGTTTGAAGTGGAGTGTATTACATTTAACCCCATGTTTGAATGAAATGAATCCAGCGTTTTAGTAAATTGTATTTTTAAATAGTGTGTTTTGAAAGGTTTGTGCAAGTGGTAGTGTTTACAATAGCTGCACTTGTATTGGTGAGTAGTATAGTGTAGTATAGTAGTAACAATACTAACGGGCGTAGTAGTCATAGTAGTATCAGCACTATATTAGTACTTGTAATATGTAGACTGTATGTAGAATATAAACTTCAGTGTTTCACATAGCTCAGTTTGTGTTAGATGCCTACCAACAGCGTAGGAGGGCGCTTTATGTTTGATGTGTTAAAGGCACAGTCTATTCTTCAGATGTAAATTGTGGTTTATAGCTGTAACGTCTAAGGAGCAGGAATGTGTTCATATTTAGTCGGACATTGACATGTATGGAGGTGTACTATGTTTGTTCTTTCACTCTCACTATGTTATTGTCTTGTAAGCGGTCTGGGCACCTTTTGGTGCATGACACACTAGAAACTGCAACAGTAGTAAGAGTAGCAGCAGCAGTACTGGTGACAGTAGATCTATGTTGGTGCTACTAGTACTAGTATCACTGATGGTGGTAGTAGTAGTGACATGATAATAGAATAATAGAAATATTTTTTACAGCGGACTAATTTATTTATCACTTAATATTTTAGTTGAATGTTGCAACAGACACTAATTTATAAGGTCAGTAAAACTGTACATGCAGTACTGAATAACAACATTGAGGTGTGTGTGTAAAATATAGCTTAGTTAATTCAGTATGGAGGAAAATTGATGTCAGCGTCAGCTTGGATTTTTGATGTTTTTGGTGCCAGCAAGTAATGGCCTAATAAAGAAGATGATTTGTTGCTGAAGGTCGCAGAAGTAAATTGTTTGTAACCAAGGAGGACCTGATATAGTTAATGTAACTTAAAATGTGTTTGTAAAATGTTTCTGCATCTTTGGGGCATCTTTACATCTGAGAAATTTGTGTTTAGAGAATTTTATTCCAGTTTTAGTTTTGAGATCATGTTTCAGGCTCTTCAGTTATTTCCCCATATACCTGTGACTGCAGACTTTTGCACCCTCAGAACTATTTATTTCTGAATACAAAAGATAGTTTTTTCACAGAAAGGAATCAGATGACTTATTACTGTGTATGGTGTTTGGTACAGTGCACATACACACACACACACACACTTCTGGCTCAGCATTTCCAGGAGGGTGCTGCCACCATCTGGTTGTGTTATGTAACTGTAACCCTCCAACAGAGGGCTCCCTCAGTCTTTGAAGACAATGTATTTGCCTTTTCATTACAAAAATGGTTGATCTCATTAATCTCAGAGACTTACATACGTTTATTTCCATGATGTTCTTTGATGGAAGAAAAAGCTTTTGACATATAACACAAAACAAATCAATGAATAAAAACATAATTGGCTACTTTGTACTCAAAATGACCAAAGAACAATTCTCACCTTTTACCTTTTAATACCTAACTTTGGTGGGAAATGACCATGTAGGTTGAGGTTGACATTAATGTGAATTATTATAGAGAATAAAAAAGAATAAAGTCACCAAACTGAAAAAGAGTAAACACAAATGTTTGATAAAGTTTGCATATATGTTCAGTGTCCAACTGCAAAACACTACATTTTTTATCTTCCTTCTGTCATCTTTTTTCTTTCACTTTCCCCTTTTCTTATTTTTGATCTTCCCCTATTTTGCTCAGATTCAACATTTTCTCAGTGCAGCCTTCCATCGCTCCATCTTGTTCTTTTTCCCTCTCTTTCTCTTTGTCTTTCTTTCCCCTAGTCCTTTATTCTCCCTCCTTCCTTGCTGTCCACCTCCTTTCATCACACCTTTAACTTGTCTGTGACCCTGGCGATAAGATTACCACACACACAAACACACACCAGGCTTATACTGTATATAATTTCCAGTAAGTCCTTCTGTTGTTCTTTTGTTTTCAAGTATTCATTCTTTCCTTGTATCACATATTTCCCATATCATACACAAAATGTGGGCTTTCAGGGTGTGTGTGTGTGTGTGTGAGTGTGTGTGTGTGTGTGTGTTTGTCCTCCATAGGGTATAAAGGAAGCAGTGAAGCAGCGGGATGGAACCTGTAGTTATAATTATAGCAAGGAAGAATAGGGGCAGGGTAGAGGATGTTAGCTGTGTTTTATCAGGCATACTTTGATTATTTTATTACTTGTGATTATTTCTCATAGCTCAACTTTTAATTTCCTCCCCGCCACGTTTTTATCGAGATGTCTCTTTTCTTGTCGAGCTGGTGCCACAGATGAGCCGATTGTTGCAAAAGTCCTGAGCTGAAGAGGGAAAATGAGTTATAAAAGCACAAGACAGACAGAAGTTAACAGCGTAGCGCAGGGGGTGAAGGAGTGTTTTATCCCAGATGGTGGCGGCGGTGGTGCTGAGTAATGTCTGGTGCTCAGGTAAGCAGTTCCTCTGGCGTCGTCGTTCCTGGACCAATTACTTCAGCAATCCCAGAAGTCACCACAAACAGAAGAGGGTAGTTAGGCTATCTGCCATAAAAAGCTGATTCTTAATCCCAGTTCCTCATCCTGAGTCAATAAAGTTTACATTTAAAGAGGTAAATTAGAGTATGGTATCATCAGTTTTCTTGGTCAAGTAAGTTTTTGCTTAACAGGATTTTCTCTTGGTTGTTTACAGGTCATGTTTAATGAAAACAGGATGAAATTATCAGCAGGAGTCATTTTTAAAAGTCTCACGTCATCACTGCAGAGTAAATAAACTGAACTATATCTTCCAAAACTGAAGTTTTCAGGAACTAAGACGAACATTTTTCCTGATTTTATCCAGCCAATCTTTCATAGGGTTTCATCACCGATACTAGGTAACAAGGTTATCACAGGACAATAGCAACACCATTCCATTTCCACTTTTTCTTGTCAAAGATACAGCAACTCAGTATGAGCACACTTTTTCAAATAGTTATTTCATGCAATTATTTTTTGCAGTCATACCAAAATTTGCTCCCTCTGTGTGTGCTGTAGATCTTACCTCTCGTTCAGAAAGCAGTCATTGTGCGTTCCCTTGTTTGTATATCTGAATGGTGACGGAGAACAAGCAGCAGAGCAGGAGGGATGGTAATGAGTGCAAGGACAGGCATAGAGTGTAAAGATTTGATTTTTTTTTTTTTTGACTGTTTCTGTAGTTTAAGATCTCTGCTGGAAATTTTATCAATTTTCTTTTCACACAATAATTACTAGATTTGACTAAAATGTTAAAACTCATATTTCAAATGATTCTCATTGAAAAAATAAGTGGTAAAATAGTTGTATTCAGACTCTGGAGTGCAGTTTTTTTCTGTAACCAGTTGTTAAGAGGTAGTTTTTTCCTATTATTTAAATGTGTGGCCAAATTGAATGGAATATGAAATTATTAAATATATTACTGCACAACTATAGGCCAACCACAAATGCATTTGAAATATTCATATTCATATATATATGAATATTTCGAATTAAGTTATGATTATTAAAATTGTATTATTGCAAATATGAAAGTTAACAAATATCAACTAAGTTATTTTTTTGATTTGCATTTTATTCAATATTCCTAATTTTTCAGTCAGTAACACAAGTAGTGCTTTCAGTGCTTTTGTGATAAAAATGATGCGGCATTCAATACAAACAGACAAACAGGACGTCTGTCTGTCTGTCTGTCCTCCTGATATTGTCGGATTTATTAGCATTAGTGTGTGTGTGTGTGTGTGTGTGTGTGTGTGTGTGTGTGTCACACAACGTGTCCACAGTCTTCTGCTCGTGACATACAGTACGGTGGTCATGTTTTAAGGGCACCTGGTCGGTAGTTGTTGAGTGTGTTTTTTCCCACCCACGAGGAATTTGAAAACAACAAACCTCTGCTTTTCTAACCATGTAGCATAGTATTATATACCTCTATGTATTTTCCATGCCCCTTTCTGATGTGTGTGTGTTTCTTGCAGATATCAGGATGTCTAAAGCAGCAGAGGAGGAGAAGCCTGGTGCTGATTATCCAGGGGACAGTTCAGGTATACACACAAACACACACATATACATATTTCATGATATGAATAATAATTACATTTTATTTACACATGTTCAATCATCATATTTTAATGAAACATGAATTAATCTGTGTCTGAGAGCAGTTTTTTCTCATGTTTTTTAGTGAATGTTACATCTTTTAAGTCATCGGAAATGTGCGGTTTATACGACCTACTGAACACACACACACACACACACACACACACAGTCTAATAAACGTTCCCTCTGCGTTTCAGACTCTGACAGAAACAGCCCTGATGACCAGGTTGGTTTTTTACTTTTATTCTTAACACTGATGCCAAAAACACTAAACATTCTATTGCATTTAGTTTAGCTATAGTCATTAAAAGAGTCATGATGAATAAAATAAGTGTGGCACTGTGTTTTTTAAAGTTTGCTTTTTGTCTCGCTTGGTTATTTTGACTGTAAATTATAACAATGCGGTAAATATAAGTATTTAAATAAATTATCACAGCAACAATATCTGTATCAAATCATCACAATAAAATCTTATCTCTTATCTTATTGTATTAGGGTGGCTTGATATTAAATGGGTATTAAACACTATGCTTTCTGAAATCATGCTACATGATTGTTAACTTGATAGAGCCCTTCCCATACAGTAGCAGTGTTTTAAGGAAACTTATCTATTTCCTGTCATATTGAGCAAATTAACTCTTTATTAAACTAAATTAACTCACAGAATCTTTGGGAACTCCATCCACATGTCTCAACGGTTATTTTGGTTTCATGTGGATCTCCACTTTTGTTCAAATTTTAACCAAGCAGTGTCAGTGACTTGATGTTTTCTTCTGTCTGTTGTTGATGTTTGAATAATTGATTGCGGTATCAGGCCATTTACACCCCACCCCTCTAAACAATCCACTGTAGGGTGAGAGTAACTGTAACTGTGATTCACTGGGAGCATGTTGACACAGATTGCAGGGCGGTGTGTCATCTGAATCTGTCATTGCATGATACTGATGTTGTGAATGTGTGTGATTTAATTTTTACCATTTTTTGCAACAGGTCCAACCAATGAAAGCCAGCCCCTTCAGCCTCTCTCCCACACCGACTGGCACCAAGGTGAGCCAGTTCAGACAAGCAGTGTGTGTGTGCATGTGTGTGTGTGTGTGTGTGTGTGTTCTTTTGATCAATTCCAGCTAATAACATCTCATAAATATTGGCTGTCAGCAGCTTCAATACCAAAAACCTGTATAAAGTCAAACCTTTATGTAAGTTATGAGTAATTATTTTTATATCCTTAAAATCACTTTCCTGTACTGACTTCTGTATGTAGTCAACTTAAGATGTTTGCTTATAATTCTGCTGATTTCATGTTTCAAATATTGTTTGAGAATTTTTTTGTAGATATTATTTTTGGTGTCAGGATACAGATTTCATAATAAAACTGTTCATGTGTTTTTGTGTATGCTTTGAAAATAACAATGCCTGCATAGGT
Organism: Siniperca chuatsi; assembly: GCF_020085105.1. NCBI lineage: Eukaryota > Metazoa > Chordata > Actinopteri > Centrarchiformes > Sinipercidae > Siniperca > Siniperca chuatsi. Next base: position 5,922,260 of record NC_058058.1, read on the forward strand.
GTGGGTTTTTGTAGACATGGTGTTCTTGTGTGTGAACATGTACTGTTGGTGTGTGTGTCTGTAAGTGTGTGTAGGGGGGCATGAATGCATCTGTGCTGTGTTTTTTGGCTTCAGTGCCCAGGGTGAGACTCTTGTAGGCTCCACTGTAAATGCAAATCATGCTTCGTCATCTTTGTCCGCACCCACCTTACTGAGAATCAAAGAGACCCGAGAGAAAAAGCAGAAAGAAAAAAGGATGGGAATGAGGTGATGGTGAGCGATAGACGTAAAGATGCAGCACAGTGCAGCGGTGATGGATGGGTAATGACAGGGCTGTGAGCAGGTAACGACAGCTAGAGGTCAGAGGTCAGCAGCTTTGGAATGTTTCTGACACCATGAAAACGAGGACGATTGACTCATTCTTATGGACAGATGACCGGTAAACACTTCATCCTGTGAATCAGGGGTTAGCAGCAGTTAAGGGAGGCCCGAGTTCAAAGTCAAAGGTACTGATGTATCTAAGTCTCAGTATCTTTGACTTTGTCTTTTTTCTTTTCAACTGCACAATCTGGTTTGTCTTCTCGTGCTTCTACATCCTGAGAAACCTGTTCCCTGGCTCCGTGAACGTTCGTGAGAGTGTGTCATAAACTTTAGCTGTGCAGCACTTATAATTATGCAGCTGCTGACAGTCGGGACTTATTCAATATTTGTTGGATAGGCATCAATCTCTCTCTGTGTTTCAAGACCTGAGTCTGCATGTGGGAGAAAGCGAAATGCAGAGAATGAAGGCAGAAATATACTAGACATTAAGTTTAGAGTGGTATGTTTGCATGTGCAAAATGGCTACAAAAATTGTGTGTTACGCTGGCTTTGAAGTGTATGCACAAGTTGATTGACATGTCCTCATAGTTACGTAAAATGCAGTCATTTACGTTTGCTGCCTCTCGCTTCAACACAGTCACACAATTAGTTGTGTTTCTGGTCTACCTCGTCCTCTCAATTATAAGAAGAATGATTTCAGGGACACACTTGCAGGATTTTCAAGAGGATTAGTGCACTCATATGGCTGTGTACACAAAGACTGTAAAAACAGAGTAACGTATTTCATGGTTAACCCTGCCATCTGGAGTTGAATGTCTGTAACATTTTCTTTCAGCATCGCATTTAACAGCAGTCTGATTTTGTGCAAGTTCAGTATAATTTCTCATATATTCTAATGTTATTAGAATGAGTATGAGATTTGAAAACCTTTGGCTGGGGTGGAGCGCCAGCAAAACAACAATCTAAAAAGTCAGATTGTCAGCATTAGACGACAATGGCTGTACTTGTCAGCTTCAAGATCTGTGAGTGTTTGTGTTACTGTGTGAATTTGATGCAGCATGTTGCCTTCCTTGGAATAATGCTGTTAAAAAAGTTAAAAAAGATACTTGCTAACTGAAAGTTTGTGTTTGCGTTCTTTAGGGAAAGAGCGAGGAGAGCTCTGAGATGACCCATAGCGTTGCTCCTCCTGCACCTCCCTCCCAACAACAGCAACAGGCCCAACACCACCACACACAGCTGATGCTGGCTGGCAGTCAGCTAGCAGGGGTGAGACAACACACACACACACACATACACAGTAAATTGTGTTCAGAAATTATTAAAAATGTTTTTTCAATTTGTTTTTGCCGACATGGCAACTGACTTCCAAAATCTAGTTGATTTCAAGGCAGGACCGTTCCCCTCAGTTTATTTTTTCTGTGTGTGTCAATGATGCTTTTCTGGACTTTATAAGAAAATTGCTTTGGAAATATAGCACAAGGCATTTTCTTTAATCTGATTTGAAGTTAAAAAAAATTGTGTTCGCTCTACTCAATTGCAAGTGAAGCACTGATTTTAAGCAAAAGTTTCATGTAGCCACATTGTTTATTTGACAGTTTTGATGACCTGTCAAAACAGTCCCAGTCCCACTCTCACTTGAAATTTTAGCCAAGCACAGTGGACTCAGTCCAGATTCCTGTTTGCCCTCAGCTCATTTTAATGCTCTAGGATTTCAAAAAGGATGAACTGCTGGCTACAAGATGTCCTCATCTGTGTCTAAAATCTTGCATTTCTGATCATTTCAGTTAGTTTGTATCAACAATTTAGCATGGCTCTCACCTGGTAAAATAAACCAAACTTCAGAATTAAATTCTCCATGAATATGCTCCAATCTAAGCAGCTCCAAACATGCATGTGTGTGTGTGTGTGTGTGTGTGTGTGTGTGTGTGTGTGTGTGTGTGTGTGTGTGTGAACGTGCCATTATTTAGTTTATAATGTTAAGGTCAGAGTAATGTTGTGACAACTGTCATGGCGCACAGGAAAATATTCAGTGTAAGTACATAACTGCCCTGAAGGACAAGAAAACACTTGCACAACATGTAGTAAGATCTTCCGGGGTACAGCATTTGCAGTTGAGTGAATTACGTAAGCTAACTGTTCTTTAGGTTAAGTGGATGGCTTTTCTTGCTTGTCTTGCTCTGGCATGCTTTTACTGTCTGCTAAAAGATTGACCTACACCTCTGGTCCTGGAATGCTTAGCTCACACTGCTCTTTGTTCTCTCTCCGGACTTGTCTTCACTTTTCTTCGACTTTTCCTTCACCTCTCCTTTCATTCCCTTTTCCACTCCTTTCTGCATGTTTACATCTTCATCTCATTTGCCTTTCACTGTCCTCATTTCTCTCCCTCCTCATTGCCATCGCCCCATTCTTCCCATTCCTCCTCCTCCTGCTTTCCCCACCAGCTTGCCGCTCTCCTCCCTGCTCAGCAGCAGCTCCTCCTCCAACAGGCTCAGGCTCAGCTCCTGGCAGCCGCCGTTCAGCAGTCAAACGCCGCCCACGCTGCTCACGCTGCCCACGCCGCCGCGCAGCAACAAGCAAACCAGCAACATCAGCAGCAGCAGCAGAACCAATCACAATCCCAACAGCAGCAGCAACAGCCAACCAAACAGGAGCAAACTGTCCAAGCCCCGCCACCGCAGTTGGCCCTGTCACAGCCAATCCAACTCACAGCCCAGGTATGAACAGCCAGTGCTTTAATGAACAGTATGTACCTTTTTACTGAATTGCCTTCATATTAGACGACTTCTTTATTTGAAGTAAAGTATGTTGTTTCTGAGTGCCACTTTTGTCACTTTTTCAAATCTTTGGCCATCACTTTATTAATTGATTAATTGACTTTTCTGTTAGGTTGTCACTGTGCAGCAGAGATTACCTTTAAGTCTAGTTTATTTGTGCTGTATATTGAAACATGTTTGTGTTTTTGTTGCAGGACATCCAGCAGCTGCTGCAGCTCCAGCAGCTGGTTTTGATGCCAGGTCATCCTCTCCAGTCTCCTGCCCAGTTCCTCCTGTCTCAGCCAGCACAGGCACAGCAGCCACAGCAGGGTGAGGTCAACTTAGGAAACTTCTGGTCTTCAGTTCTGATAATTACAACAAAATACACACTTACAACTACAAAAGAAGAATTTAAACCACAAATAATTCAGTAAATACCTTGTTTTTAATCAAAAGTAAAGCATACATCATTTAAGCCAATTTTCTTGGTGTAGCATTTCAGCATTTTTTGTTCCTTACCTAATTTGCTTTACTGGTTAATTAATTTAATAATTTGATTGATTGGTCAATTGATTGTTTGATTTGTTAATTGGTTGTTCTTTCTTTCACAGGTTTGCTCTCAACACCAAATCTGATCCAGCTACCTCAGCAGAGCCCAGGGGGACTACTGACAACCCCACCTCGCCTGGGACTCCAAGCACAGGTATAAAATCTCTTTATGTGACTCTTTAACTACACAACAAGTGGGATTTGTTAGATTCATGCAAACCAAATAGATGTTGAATCTCTGCACTACAGGGCATCTGTCAGACTGATCTCTGCTACAACAATCTGTTTGCCTTTTTGCCAGGAAAAATGTTGAGGTAGCTGCTTAATACAAAATACATTCCATTGCAGGTTCTTTTTATAATAGACGCAGTTTCCAATGAGGATCTTGAATCTTGATATATTCACACGCAAGTCAAACAGCTCACCTTGTGTCCTCAGCCTTTATCTTCTATAACATAATGCATGAATGCATCCTCACACATCCGAGGGCCGTCAAGATTTTTCATTATACTGTGATGAAGTCATGTCAAACCCAACGGCAAGTGTTCCTTGCCGTGTATTGTTCTTGTATTTTCTGCAGTGAGTCGATGAATGTAAATGAGGCGTGTAGCAGCAGATATCATGCATGATGTCTGGTCAATTAGTTGATACTCCCAAAGCTCGCAGGGTCAAATTCCTGCTTTGACGTATTATGTATGTCTTCTTATTGTCAGCTGACCAGGCGGCAGGCCGAGGTTAAACTCTATTTCCAAATATTAAAATCAGAGTATTTTTCTCCTGTTTAGAATAAAGGATGGGCATGTGGGCATTTTTTATGCATGATGTCTGTCAAAACTGTATAATTTGTCAAGGCACCCAGGGTCAAATTATTGTTTTTATGCATGTTTCCCAGCTGATTATTTATTTTTAATTCCTGGAAAGTGAAAATACATATACATGTTTTTCAGTGCCTTGGCAGTATAATTTAGCGGGAGACCATAGTACTAACACTTGCAAGATTCATTTAATTTCTTGGGCCTCACATGCTCAACCTCTGCACATAAATATTGTGTAAGGTCATTTGAATAAAGCACACATGTATGTTTTGTTTATTTACTTGTCTGTCTTCCTGACATTACAGAGGGAGAAGAGCGGTGATGTTGTGGTCAGTGGAAGCAGCAGCAGCGGCTCTATAGTTGCCACTGGCAGCAGCGGTGTTGGGGTTGTGACGTCTGTAGGAGTCACCTCTGCGTCCAGCAGTGCTATGGCTTCCTCCTTGGCGTCCGGCTTGACTCCTGGAGGTCACGGGGGTCACATGGGGGAAGAGCCCAGCGACCTGGAAGAGCTGGAACAGTTTGCCCGCACCTTCAAACAACGACGCATCAAGCTGGGATTCACCCAGGTAAAGGACAGAGATAAGAGGAAGGTGGACAGTAGGGTGTGTGTGTGTGTGTGTGTGTGGGAGTCTCCCATTTCTGACACTGTTTATCTGTCTCTGTCAGGGAGACGTTGGCGTGGCTATGGGCAAACTGTATGGCAACGACTTTAGCCAGACCACCATCTCCCGATTTGAAGCACTCAACCTGAGCTTTAAGAACATGTGCAAGCTGAAACCACTGCTTGAGAAGTGGCTGGGTGATGCAGGTAAACTTCCAAAACTTATCAGAGCAGGTGTCCTTAACCTGGTTGACAGCAGACACTTGTCTGTCATCCATTCCATCTGAAACTAGCCTGAGCTTTTTCCAAAAAAGCAACGTCAAGAAAGCAGTTTGTTCCCTGCAATTATTCATTTTGCATGACTTCAGAGTTTTAGAAATGACCAGTAAAACTTAAAGGGACAATATGTAAGATTTGGCCAGAATTTTAGTTTAAAACGTTCAAAAAATTACTAACCTTATCAACAGAATGTGAAGAAGTAACAGTTCTGATGTCATGTCTTCACTGCTTGCTTTTTTCTGTGTTGGTCTGCATGTCTCATGTCTCTGTCTCTTTTTTGTTCTTTCTCTCTCTACCTCTCTCTATCTCTCTCTCTGACAGAAACCATGGCAGTAGACAGCATGCTGCCCAGCCCATCTTCTATCTCCTCCCCCATGTTGGGCATCGAGGGTCTACCCGGCCGACGTAGGAAGAAACGTACCAGCATCGAGACCAACGTGCGAGTGGCTTTAGAGCGCAACTTCCACACGGTAGGAGACTGACTAATTTACCAAGTATATTGAAAACTGTATCTGTCCAGTCTGCACAGGGAGAGTGACACAAAAGCATAAAAACATCAGCAGTCCGGCACTTACATAATGCAGATTACGCCATATATTGAAATCACATTGCTTGTAAATTTTTTAGAATGTATTATAAACAGTAACAAACACACAAAATATATATTTTTGTCATTTATGAAATTTTTACAATAATTTATAGAATGTTTAGTTTTTTTAAAATTCATTAATATTTGTCAGCATAGCGTGTTATATTTCATCTTTATACTGCACTATCTTACACAGCCTACTGTAACTTCTCATAGACTGACATCTACCTAATTTTGTCAGCACAGTAATCACAAATCCCAGTCACTTGCTTGTGGTCATTACAACATGGTTGTGCGCACTGCTCCACTGTTTTGTTGTCCAGTGTGGATGGACAGATGTGGCAATTCTGTTTCTGGACAAACCAAAGACTTTTAGAGCATCCATCAGCTTTTGGAAGTTGTGGAACCTCTTTCCTTTTCTCCAGCCACGGCCACAACAGCTGAAGGCCAAGGTTTTCCAGGAAAGTCTGTTGCTTGTGAGATCTTCTGGTTTCACAAGTTGGAAATTTGGCCAGGAAAACTACTTGCTAACACTTGCATCCAGTTTACCATGAATAAAAAATATTACATACCTCGGGTCTCTAGCGACTCTATAAACCTTTTAGAGAAAAACATTGATTTTTTTAAAAATTGCTTTTTTATCATTTTTGACATTTGACACCAGAAGATTGTTAAAACAAATAGTTTGAGGAATACTAGGGAGTTAAGTGCTTAACTGACTGAAATTAATAAATTAGGCTGTTTAGGGTGTAATATAGTCCCGGGTCGCTAAAGACCCGAGGTATGATTTAAGGGTTAAGCAAATATGATCACTCGTTGTCCGACAGAAGCCTACATTGGTTTCAGTAACTACTCATCTGTCTATTTACTCATCAGTCTGATGTTTTCCTCCTCAGAACCAGAAGCCTACCTCGGAGGAGATCCTGCTCATGGCGGAGCAGCTCAACATGGAGAAGGAGGTGATTCGTGTTTGGTTCTGCAACCGCAGGCAGAAAGAGAAACGCATCAACCCCTCCAGCAGCACCACCCCTCCCCTGCCCAGCCAGACCTCGCCTGTTGTGTCGCACAAAGCCTCCTGCTACAGCCCGCACATGGTACAGTCCACCATGAATCCACTAGCCCTTTACTACTCTTACTCTAACACTTTATTGTGTCATTTCAGAAGTTGGCCTGATATTTATTTCAGAGATGGATGGAAATATTTCCTAATTTCTCTTTCCTTCTCTCCCTCTCCAGATATCGAGTCAGGGCCTGTCCCAGGTCACCACCAGCCTCAGCACAACAGGTCAGCTGTAATTACTGTTTGTGCCTGTGTAGAGTCTCATCAATAAATAATTAAATGTTAGAGCAGCGCTTCTCAATTGTGTTTTTGGAACCCTAAGGTCGGTCACGGGAAGATTAAACTGGTCCTGACATTATTTGGAAGAAGTTGATATTTCTGTATTGTCGGAGCCTTTCGCTGGTTTGATGAAACACTGAGGAATCATCACTTTTTTAAAAATGATTCTTTGAGAGAAAGATTGAAATAGAAAACAATGATGTTTTGTTGACAACAACATGGAAGCACAGATCCCATCTTGAGCTGTTTACCTCCATGAGTCATAACTCGTCCTCATGATTTATAGACCTTGGCTAGAGTGTGAGTTATCCCAGGCTTCACAGATATGACAGATGGCCTGACAGGTAACAAACACAGCTGGAAATTTATTGGCCCGTTGAGCCGAGGCTAATACTTTCCAGTCGCAAACTTCTCTCTCCAGTCTATAGTTCAAGAAGATGCTAAAAAAGCTCAGGATCCTGACTGTTGATGAAAAACCGTGTCACCAAAGTGTTTATTTAGTAATAACGCTGTAACTCATCCGTACAGTGACAACAAACCCTCTACATGACATCAATATCCCTCTTCTTCTCTTCCCCTCAGCCGCCAGTTCGTCACCTTCAGCATCCTGCCCCATGACTCCCGTCAGCTCTGCTGCAGTAGGCCCCACCTCTTCTGCTGTGACTCCGCCCCCTCATTGCACAGCCAGCCCCGCCCCTCCCAGCATCGGGGGCCACGGGCTCAACACTGGGTGAGTGTTTATGTCGTGGTAAATTAAAAAAAATTAAAAAAAACATGGTGGGTATCTTATCTTCAGTCAGTGCAGTTTTCATCTAAGACAGTTGGAATATATTTGTTCTCTTTTCATCATAACATGATACAACTGAGACTCAACATTTATCATATATCATATAACAATACACTTGTTCTTTAAAGTATTTACTTGTGCTCATTTGCTTTTTGCCATTGGAGTAACAAGATGAGTGGAAGTACAGCAGAAACAATTAGTGTATCAACAGAAAATTTGTCCACAACAATTTAGTTTAGAAATATCTGCTTTTATTTGTTTTGTATCATTGTAAAATTAATTTATTTGGATTTTGAGCTGTTGGTCGGATAAAGCCAGAAATTTGAATACATCACCTGAAGTTGAAACTTGTGTTGGATTCTCTTCACGTTTTTTCACATTTTATAAACTAGGCCATTAATCAATTTAGCAATTAATCAACAGATTAACCGATAATAAAATTAGTCATTAGTTGCAGCCCTAGATAAAAACAGCGAAACATGTTTTCTTTCCAAATGAAAAAAAAGTCTCATTTACTCTTCTGTATGAAAACAGAAATATGAAATAATACTTTTTACAGGTTTGTTTTTTAATTTAATTACATTCTTAAACCATCCATATTTGAGAGTTTTTGAATGAGTGAAACCGTCAACACTCCACCACCTGTAATGAAAACAGGTATGTTGAAGGTATGTCAGACTGCCGCCACACCAGTTTGACTGCAATTCTGCATGTTCTCACACATTGAGACATGTGAACAAGCTAAGGCATGCAGACGAAAATACAAGAGACTGAAGCCTTCAGGTTGGCATCACTGATAAGTACGTTGGGTTTATATCTCTTAACCTGCCTACTGTTTCTCTACATGTGTGAATGTTCGTGCGCGCGTGTGTGTGTGCATTTGCGATCCATCGACATTTCAGGAACACAATGATGGGAGTAAGCACAGGGATGAACCAGGCCCTCATTGGCAGCAATCCCCTGGCTACCATGCAAGGTGTGTGTGCATGAGTGCATGTGTGTGTTGGTGCATGCAGACTGTCCCCTCCAGCCCAGCGAGTCTTCATGAGTCTCCATTTCTAAAGACCACTTCCCATTTCACCCTTCATCCATTCTGTCCAAAATGAATTTCCTTGCAGCCACACTTCTCCTCTTCAGCACAAACTTTTTGAATCGCTCAGTATGGTGAAAGATTCAATTTGATTCCCATACAATAGCCTGCTATTATCAAAAAGTGACAAGAGCCCCTTATGGCAAAGCTTAGGAGGCCAAGTCAGTTTACAGTAAACAGTTGAACAGGCACAATCCCCTCCCTCTCAATATCAAGGCCTGTTGGCTAAATAACTAGTTTCCTCTCAAAATTCCCCTTTTTGAAAGAGATGATCTGCTGCCAAATCAATTAAGCATCACAAATAAGGTTCGTTGAGCTCAGCTTTGAATCCGTCAAGTGGTCCATCTCAGTTATAGCGCCGATTCAGACCTTCCCCCTTTTCTCTCACTCTGTTCAGCGTCATTCAGAGCCGGCCTCCTCCAGGCCATGTGTTGATGAGAAGGATACAGTCTGTTATGGAAACTGCAGCTCTGGCACTGCCGGCTCTGATAGAGTTATAGGCTGAAGGAGAGAAGAAAGAAGAGCCTCTGTGAAAAGAGGGGGTTGAAATTAAGTGTTGACGTTAAAGGATTTCTGGTTTGAATCCCTCTGGGGCTGCACACGCTATGAATGTTTACACTCATGGTGCTGTAATGGATAAAAGTGTTGACTATTACACTGAAATTCAGAAGTCGGCAGGTGCCACTCTCTGTTACAGTGGAGTTCTGACTGATAGACGGGTTATTCTGCCATTTGCAGAAAAGTACACGATGCTTTTCAGTGTTGGGGTGTTATTTCTCGTCTTGTCTTATAATATCTAAAATAAACCTCTTTAGGTCACTAATTGTTTTTCTATAAACAGTGTGCCACCTACTGTTGATTTATTTTTTATTAATATTACATTTTTTTATGGTTTTATGATACTTATGGTTTTATGATACAGGTGTTCATTTTCACACTTTCACAAGCATCCAGCTCAATCCATTGCCTCATCATGTAGACGAGTGTGCAGGTTTCTGTGCATGTGTAGATAAATAACCGTGTCCATCGTCATCCTTTGCTGACTGTCATTTGTCTCCTTGCATTGTAGGGTTGAGTATTCATCACCTCCAAATATAAATAGAAACATATCCATTTCTAAAGGATCATTTCACCCGAATTATAAAAAGAAAACATATTCTGTCCATGCAGATAGTTTTGGTTTTATCTGCAGACTTTGAGATTTCTGTCTGTGAGACTTCTGCCTCCACCCCAATACAAAGACATTGAATAGAGTTTTGTCTGTAGCGCTCACAGCATTGAAAAATGTAATTTAAACAAATTCAGTAACGGTGTGTCTTTCCAGGATTAGTGTTCCCATTAATCCACAGAACAATTTGTCAACAGTTTTGAAAGGACCTACTTTGTACCACCAAAAATATTCTGATATTCGTTTGAAAATTGTTTCGCTGTGACTTGGGTGAACCAACCCTTTAATCATTTATACGTGCCTGTCAGTAATTTATTTTTATGCTATAGGTGAGACAGTGTATGAAAGCTGTTTGCCACTTTGTATGTTTAAAGCTGTCAAATTTTGTAAAAAGTCCACTCACTCTGCAGTCTTTCCTCATCATCTCCACCATACAGGTTTGAAATGTTTCCTGTTACTGATGTGTTCACTGACTTCTCTGTACTTCCTGTCTTTTTATATCCTCTACATCTTTCTCTTTTCTCATCCGCTCTGCTTGCTTTTCTTCAAATTTTCTCCTTTTTGTCCTCTGCCTCCATTAATCACTCTCTCCATCTTTCTCTTCTTCTGTTCTTTCTCCATTTATGTTGTGTCCCATTTCTGCCCTCTATATTCTCTGCCACCACATCTACGTTTGTCCTGCTCTTTTTCTACCTCTCTCCATCATTTGTCACTTTGTATTCATCAATTTTCTTTTTCTATTTTATCGCTTTGCTTTCTCTTGAGTTCCTTCTCTTTATCTTTTCCTTCTCCTCCTCCCCTTTTCTTCTCAACCTTTTTCTTATCTCTCTTTCCATCTTCCTCCTTCCCTCTCCGCCCTCGTCTTCCTCTTTTCCATCCCTACCAGCACTGGCAGCCAGCAGCGGTCAGCTGCCCATCTCCAGCCTCGAGGGGGGAGCGGGTCACATGCTTCTGGGCGGACCTGGGGGTCCTACTGTCCCCCCTTCCCTCCGCTCCTCCCTCTTCCTCAATCGCCCCACCCTCCTCCCCATGGTGACCGGCTCCATGGCCACAGCCTCCACGCCTGCCATAGGACTGGTCAGTGGCAACAGTGGAGGGGGATTCGGCCCAAGGCCCTCCTTCTCCCAATCTCCGTCCCACGGCGTCAGCGGCCTCATGAGCCCAACCTCATGCCCCGAGGAGTCCGCATCTCCTTGTTCAAGTCCTGCCTCTTTCTGTTCCTTCAGCGAAGCCTCGCCGCCGCCCCTGGGAGGGGCCATGGCCGAGTGATCCCTGACTGACAGCCAAAGTATTCTATCAGAGGAGGACGAGGAGGAGGAGGAAGAGGAGGAAACAGAGCGTTAAAGGAGCTTTAAAAATCTAAATTTACAACCTCGCCTTTCAACCAAAGCCATCTCTCTGTCTGATCCATCTCTGATTTCGTCTCTCTCTTTCTCTGTCTCCCCGCTGAAGTCTTCTGAAGCCAAAAATACACACAGATGGATGAGGGGAGGAAGCAAAGAGAGAGGGAGGATGGAGAGGATAGAGAGAACTGCAGAACAGAGGGGGAAATTTGAAACCAAATAATGATCTACAGCTGGAGAGGTGGCATTGAGGAGTGTTTTTGCTTGGCATCAGGAAACGAACACCATGCTTTTTATTGGCTGGAGAAAAAATAAACTCGCTGAGGGCAGGGATGAGAAGCAAAACTGTGTGTGAGTAATGGGAGGCAAAAATAAAAGACTTGTTTAACAAGCTGGGAAGGCCATGTGGTTGCAACCAAATTTAAAAAAGAAAAGATGCGAGACGAGAAAGACACACTTACAAAGATGAAAACCAAAATCTCCAAATACCAAAAACTGAAAACCAAAAAAGACAAAAAGACAAAAAAACAACAAACGGAGAGAAAAGCTTTAGTTCAAAAAGACTTCTGCATTCTGACCTGTCTAGGATCAGTTCAGTACTCCATTCTATGTCATGCCAAACATTTTCCATTTCAGTCAGGATTTCCATTGTTCCCATTTTCAGTTAAAGATTTACAAATCATCTATTTTTCTATTATTTTGTATTCATCGCTCTTTATGGAATTTCTTGCCAAATGCGTAAGTTTAATCTTTTACAGCTGATCCCACATGCAGGATATCTACCTACCTCTCTCTTTACAGCTTTACAGTGTGAACCTACCTTACATTAGAACAGGCAGTGTTTGTTTTATCCAGCCTGGAGTGGCAGACAGGTGGGGTTTACTACTATAACTACTATAGCATCAGGTAAGATGCCAATCCATACATACTGTAGATAAAAATAACTTTAAAAAGTCTGCATCCTGTGAATGCCTGAGCATTAAATCCTCCTCTGTGGCAAAACCCACCCTTCTGGCACATAAATAGGATAAAACCGACCATACATGTTGACATGTATGGTCGGCCCAGGTAAAAATTAATATATTGGTCAATTATTTGGTTGTTTAGCTGTTATTGTCAATTTAAAAGGTCCACAATGATTCTTTGGGATTATTTCAATCTTAATGTTCTGTTCAAAAAGAACATTTCAAGATTTTCATCACCATTATCATCATGATTATCATTATCAATATTCTCATTGTTATCTTTAAAGTTTGCTCAAACCGAAGTATATACAGTCAACAGTATTTATACTGCCTACAAAGAGAATACACACAAGCCACAGGCAGATGTGAACAGTCTCGGGATTTTTTCAGCATTATTTGCCTTCTTTTATTTAGTTTCACCCCATACACACCCATACCATCATCATGTCATCTTCCAGACTGCTCATCTACCACCAGACAGTCACTCTTGGATACCAAAGCATTGCCTCTGGCAGCATTGTCTCTGGATTCGCCCGGGAGACGAGTGTCCAGACAAAACCTCAGCAGTGTCAAAGGGAAAAAACACACACACATACACACTACAAGCATAAGAAAGAGTCCAAACCAAAAAAAAGAACAAAAGAAAGAGGTGAAGCACCGGCGTTCCTCTTACTGCCCCCAAACCCCTGCCCTCCATCCCTCCCTCCCATCTGCCCCTCTCCTTTGTCTCCAAAGATCAGATCAAAGGTCCAAAAAAAAGAGGAGAAGAAGAAGAGGAGGAGAAGGAGAAGCGGTCAGGAGCAGAGGAGCAAAACTTATGAAAAGCTGTAGGGGAAAGCAAGAAGAAGAAGAGGAGGAGGAGAAGAAGGAAGAGGAGCAGGAGGAGGTGCGCTCGAAGCGGCAGACCAAAAAACCAAAAAGTAACCCAAAACCAAAAGCTAATACTACTGCTACTAGTTATGTATGAGTGACTGAACCGTAACTAAACCAAATACAAACAAAGAGGGGGAGGACGAGGGGAGAAAAGGGGGGAGTAAGGCCCTGTCTGTCTGTTCGTCTTTAGCTGTGATTGCTGTTCTTGTATTGACAGACAGAAATCGTTCCCTCCCTCCCTCTGCCAGCGACCTCGGCTTTGTTCTCACTTTCTTTTTCATGGATGGATAAAATATGAAATAACCTCAACAAACTGACTTTGAGAATATATATATTTTTGTTTTTGCTTTCCATAGTGTGTCTGTTAATGATGTATGGATTTGTCTCATTGCTTTCTACTTATTATGCGGCGGGAAGGAGGGAGGGAGGGGAGGGGCGGGGAGGTGGTGGGTTTTGGCGACGTGTTGCCTATTTTCATATCTTCTTGTCTCTTCAGTTGTGCTCTTGGTTTTTATTTTTGTTTATGGTTGGAAATAACTGTGAAAATGTAGCTTCCAAGATACAAAAAAAATGTTTTTTAGTTGATCCAGAATGTTGTGAAAAAGCCAAAACTGAAAACCAAAACAAAACTTTTTAGACATACAACCAAACCAAATAGAACAACCAAACCAATGCACAAGTCATACGAGTGGCTCAGCTGAAGTGGGTGCGCTTGTGTGTACGTGTGTGAGTGTGTGTGTATACGTGCATGTGTGTGTGTGTGCTTGTGTGAGCATGTGTCGGTATAAAGGTAATTCTCTTGCATACAAACCAAACTGTAAAACACACAACACACTCTTTCTGTCACATAAACATGTTGGACAAAATAATATCACTCTGCTTATTTTAGACAGTTAAAGGCAAAACTGTGGTCATTTTCAACCTGGACCCATTTTCACACAGTTTTCCCATCATACTTAACGTCTCCAACTTTCTCTCCTGCCGCTTGGAGTGCAGGGATGCAGATCATTTCTAATAGAAACTCCAAAAAAATCAACTCCAAAAGTGAAACCCAAAGCAGCTTTTTCAACCCATTTGTCACCTTGTAAACAATGCACAGATTTAGTTTTTAGTTTATTTATGATCAGATAACTTTCACTTTTTATTATTTACAGTCGGCTTCTGAAGCTTGACTGTACAGTAGCTGTCATTCATACCTTTTAACAGATGTTTCTTTACAGAGTGAGAAGTTAATACGTAAAACCTTCTGGCCACTTAGAGCTGCGTTTTAAAGCAACCAGTGAAGGAAAGTTCAATGACTTTAGTCCATCAGCTAATAATTGCTTACAAATTACATACATTAATTATCAAACTGCCAATTCTTGTCCAATTATGCCATATGTGTTGTTTTGCTTTGTATTGTTTTTCATACTTTACCAGCAGCCACTGGTTTCTATTCATTACAGCATGAATGAAAATCAATTTACTGAAACTTAAAAGATACTTGACACTGGTAATCCGTCACCTTAACATCACGTCACTTGTTTAGTGTAAGGAAGTTGAGAGCAGCACATATTCACAAGTTATGTGACCAAGGGTGTAACTTTGGCTTGAACATTGGGGGGGTTAAGATCTCCACCCATGTAGGGGAATCCGGGGATTTATTTTGCAGACAGGCTTTTAAATGTCTGTTTCGCATTAATTTTAAGGGGAAGAGACATACCAAAACAATATGCTCTACAAATCCCAACTAGCGTAGTTGAATAGCATAAAATCATTCACTTTGTATAAAAGCACCAAATTTGTAACGTTTAAATTTGTTGTTCCAGTATTAGTAAAATTTATATTTATCACTTCCTCAACATATCTTCAGCCATTTGATAGTTATGCCACAATTTAACTGTACTTAATCCATATTATTCTGTGATAATTATTGAATTATATTGAGTTGAGAAAACAAACCACTTTCTCATGTTTTACAACAACATCAGGATGATCTTCAGTCAACTCTAAAATCTATAATTTTCCTTGAATGCATCGCCAAGGAAGAGTTTTTAAAGGACCGTCTCTGATTACAACAGTATTAACGCATGATAACAAAACATTGCCAAATAAATATGTTCACTGTGATAAATTTCCAAGTAAAAAAAAAAAAGTTGATTTTCACATCGTACTGACTTTAATAATGAAAGCAAACCAGTGGTCACCTGGAAGGAAAGAACCGGTGGTATACTTTGATAAATTATTACCAATAAAGCATGTTTGATTTTAATTTAAAGGTCCAGTATGTAGGATTTACTGGCATCTAGCAGTGAAATTTCAGATTGCAACCATTTGAATACTGCTCGCATTACACTCCTCTTCCAAGTGTGTAGGAGAAACTACGGTGGCCGTGAAACTAGCAAAAAACAAAAAAGGCCCTATCCAGAGTCAGTGATTGATTGATTGTCCGTTCTGGGCTACTGTAGAAACATGGCGGTGCAACATGGCAACCTCCATGGAAGGGGACCTGCTCCCTCTTTAGATAAAAACGGCTTATTCTAAGGTAACGAAAACACAGCGATTCTTATTTTCAGGTGATTATACAGTAATGAAAACATACTTATACATATTATATTCCATTTCTGCCAATAGCACCGCCTAGATGTTACACACTGGACCTTTAATAGCCTAAAACCTGCAAATCTGCCAGTAAGTTCCTTTAAATAGCTCTACAGTGAAGCAGTTGGTGATATTTTTGTGAGAATTGATCACTCTGAGTTAAGCTTTAATGTAACAGACACATGCAGCCAATGATAAAGATGACATGGGGAGGGAAGTGAGGGGTGCTGACGCCTAAGGGAATGTAACCTATAAGAACAAATTTCTTATAGGTTTTTGTAGGGGGAAAATAATCTATGTTCAACTGCTCTTACTTGTTGCTGATGTATAAAGAGGCTGGGGCTATTATCCTTTGATGATGACGACCGAAGACGATGACTTGATTTAAGAACCAAAAGCTTTAAAATCTCTCACGGGCTCTTTGTTGGAAAAAAAAATATTTGTATTTATTGTATGAGTGGAGGTTTGTGCTTTTTCGGGGATGGGAAAAACGGTCAGTTTGTATTTTATGAACTTCCTTGACTCTCACCTTGTTTATTTATTGATTCTTTATTTATGTATTTATTGGATTCTATTTATGTCTTTCTGGATCTTTGTAATAGTTTTTCAGGGGTTGTTGTGAGGCTTGTGTCTGCAGAGAGGGGTGTTCTTGAGATCAAGACAAGAAGAGAAGATGCCAAACGAATGTTTCAAAGCAAAACCAAACCTAAAGACTGTTGTAACCTGAGACAGAGAGAGAAAGTAGCAGGGAAACTGTGACGGAGGAAAATGCTGTTTTTAAATTAGCTTTGTGGGAAAATTGACTCTTGAAGTTCACTGTCCCATGTTTCCCATCATGCAGAACCTGGAGTGTGTGTTGCTGTTTTGTAATCTTCAGTCAGTGATGTTTACTTCCCTGTAACACTGATTTTTTTTTTTAAGAAGCTTTTAAAACGTTCTCATTATAGATCAGACTGTGCAGGATAGTTTTCATCCATGTTAGGTGTCAGGTGCAGTACAGAGCCAGTTGCACCAGCTCATCATTAGTTCAAACTTAGTCTAGTTGTAACATAAGTGTTTACTAAGTGGAGATTTACACATTACTAAATTAAAATTGGTTGCACCACACAAACTAGCTCTTAGAGATTAGTTGTTATTAAATATTTACACCCAGTAACTGCCAGGTGTAGCTGTAACATAGCTAACAGAATTAATGTTAGCTGACAAAGCTAACATTAGCTTGCTTATATATGACCTGTTTAGACTGACGGGTTAAAGAGCTAATATACAATATGGTCGACATAACTGACCTGAGTTGATCAAATGCTATTAAAAAATCATGTAAACTTAAACTTTTAAATTACATTTCACAAAAATAACACGAAATAGCTATCTCTCATTACAAAACGCTATGCTAATAACGTTTGACTAAAAGACTAGAAAGATAGCGTTGGTTAGATTAGCATAATTGAATATGAGTACTACAAACTCTGAAACTATTTCTTTATGTATGCAGATATAAATAAAACAAAGTCATACCTACATTTACAAAGGATTAGCAGTTAAGATTAATATATTTTTGCCAGTTATGTCACAGCTTGTGATTTTAATGGTGACTTCCTGATTAGATCACGCTACGGATATTTCCTCACAACTGATTTACACATTACTAAAGTCTTTATTACTAAAGTCTTCACTACTAACACATTTCTTTTTTATGGTGCAACCTGATTTAGTAAATCACTTTTACTCTAAATCTAGCTAAGGGTTGCTAAGAACTTAAGGACTTAACACACAAACTTAGTGATGGATTTTACAAATAGTTCATGCAACCCAGGTGGATTATATTTGCTGCTTTAGGACATGTCAGTCACTGGAAAGTAAACTAATCTGACTATGAAATACTAACTATTTGACCCAGCTCAGTTTCACACACTCCAAAGTGATTAAATGGGTCAGTGGTCAGTGTTTTTGTTTAAAATCCAACATTTCTGTCCTGTTGAATGAATTTCCTCCGTTCACGTCTGCTCCTCTGCTCTCTAAAAAGCTTTCTAATTCCCTCTGTCCCGCTTCAGGACGAGGGCTTTAACTCATACCTCTGATACTCTGATTTAAAAACCAAATAGACATTCAAGCTTTAATGACAAAAAAAAATACAAATAAAAAAGATGTGACTTGTCTGAACTCAGGAGTGAGGGATGTGAAACTGGCCCTAGCAAGTTAGTTTGATGAAGGAGAAACAAAGATTTTCATTAACCAGTTGTTCTTATGGCTTTAACCTACAGAATACACCACCATGTCCTCTTGCTGTTTGGAGTTCAATGAAGTGCTGAGGATGTGGCTGTGCTTTGTAGAGAGGAAGGTGTGTGTATATTCATCGCTGCTGTCGGAGGAACAGAACAAGACTGAAACTCCAGGTTTCGTGTTTTTACTTAAAATACACATGCTAATTTATGTTTTTAGTGTGTTGCTCGAGCATTGTGTTGCTTGGGCCGTTAAAAATCCATTACAGAGCTTAAAAACTGTGTGGATGTCAGACTAAACTTAAGAAAATTCTAATTTATATTTTTAGGATTTGTGGGGGGGTTTTCTCCGACAGCAGTGCAGCTCTGTCTGTATGTGTGCCTGTGTAGTCCGACTCGGCTGTGGTGGACAGAGAATAATACCAAAGTTAAAACTACCACAGTGAGACACTACACTACAAACACAACACACACACACTCACAGTCATTCCATGTGTATATAAACATTCAGGATTCTTGTTAGGGACTGTAACTGCTAAAATAAAAGGTATCCAGCGCCTGACGTTAATATAAAAACACTGTCAGATAATAAGAGCACTTCAGGCCTTGACAGTTTTCTACTGTAGTTCTTCTGTGGCTGTGAATGTTAATTTTACTACTATGCTCAACTTTCCAAGTCACCGTGACATATAAAAGACTTTTGGCCTTGAGAACACAAAATGTAATACCTAATAACAGAGTGGGAAAAAAGGAGAGAATAACTTCAGTCGATATTGTTTGCCCCACGTTATTGTTCATTTATTTAGGAGAAATTTAAAAGAAACATTTTCCTTTCTATTTTTTCTACAATGCAGCTTAAATCCAAAGGTTAAGAGGACAGCAAAGATAGATTTTACTGCTAAAGAAAAAACCTCAATAGTGAAAACCAAAGAGCTCCACTGTATCTTCTCACCATGATTTTCTTTTTCTCTGCATTGTACGACTCCAAAGTATTCTTTAATATAGCCTAAAGGTGATGATGGTGGTGATGAACATAAACGGTGAGACAAACACTGCTCTGTAAGCTTTAGTATCTGTTTTTTGGGTCCTTTTTTCTGTTTTGAAGTATGCTTACAATATGCTGTTTTTTGACCTCGAAGCTCTCTCTGTCTGAGTTGATTCTATAACCTGATTCTGTTGGAAACGTTTGGGTTTGAAACTGTTCTCTACTGTCCCTTAACTCATCGCTATCTGTGTGCCTGTTGTTTTGGGGGCCAGGGAAACGGGGACAAAACAAACCTGTAAGTGTTAGGAATAAAGTGCGAATTTAGACCAAAGTCATCTCCTGTGTCTTTGTTTGTTTTGTATTTATTTTTTGCCGTATTCAAGAATGATGATGTCGAAATTGTAAAAGCAAAAATAAGACCGGACATAACAAAAAGCAAGCAGAATACATCTCCCAGAATAAACACAAAAATATTGTAACATTTCTAGTGTATGAACATGAATATATGAGTTTAGAGAGTTTTAAATAAAGTTTTTAAAGTACATTTTTTACATAGGTGAAAACATAAATAAACCATAAAAATCTTCCAATGGATACAAATATCTGTGAATTGCTGCAAAGATGGTAAAGAGGTCAGTATTGTTGAATTATTTTCTAATATTTATATACTGTGTGTCTGTTATTTAGTATTTGTATTATTTACTAGTTATATGTCTATATTAAAGCTGCATTACTCAATGTGTTTATATCAACAATTGATAAACTGACTATTCATAATGTGAAAGCGGTTGTTCGTATTGATAGAGAATTATCCCTTGTAGTTCCCTTCAGCTCTGCAGAGCGTTTTAGCCTCTTTCAAGTCATTGTTTTGGTTTTCTGGCCCATAACTTAAATGTTTTGGTTCAGTCTCACAGTTCTCATCAACCTCATTCCCAGCTGCAGCACGCAGCTGTTTTCAGCAAAAAAAAGGCTCAAATACACCCAACTGCATGCCACCTGCATCAGACAAAGGTAGCGACTAGCTGGCGAACATAGAGGAACATTTAGCAGCTAAAGAGCCAAATGATTTTCTCAAAAGATGTAGATCAAAAACAAAGCCAAAAAGAAAGAGAATACAGGCTGGAACAATCGTGGTCATGCTTTACAAAAATAAATGTCATTTTGAAACAGGAAATGTACAGTAGTGTTAAAGTCTGGTGTTTTAACCGGTAAAGGAAACATCGTGGTTTGGGTTAAAATGACTACTTCGTTAAGGTTGGGGGAACTGCATCGTCATGGTGACAATAATAAACACATGGTTATGGTTATGGAATGATAGTGGTCATGCTTTAGAAAAAAACACAAAGTTGACTCTCAGTTTGAACAGGAAAAAAAACTGCAAACAGCATTAAAATCTGATGTTTTGTTGGCCAGAAACACAACTCTAACATATGTGAAAAGGGATATATAAATAGGCAACTTTATATGGTGATAATGTCAATTTTGTGTTTCCGCTGCCCACAAGTGGCCAAAAAAATCTTTTAATGCCGCTTTAAATTTCAGTGAATACATGTAACTTTTTGGGATTTTGGCATGAAAATAGTTAAACAACATAATTTAAGTGGAAAATTTGGTGTCCTCCAAACACAAAAAGAATTCTCAGGCCAAGTACTAAAACAGTTTCACATCTAACTAAAAAGGAAGGAGTCTCTATCTGTATGTATCATTGACTGTATACAGTTATGTATGTATCTAAGTATGTATGTCTGTCCTTCGATTTTCTCGAACAACCGTTCGTCCGATCGACTTCACACTTGGTGGGTGTATTGCTGAGGACCTGAGGAAGTGCAGTGTCGAGTGTGAAGTTGTTTGGAAGAGCGGTTCTTAAGAAAGCTTCGAAAGAGCAATACCGGAGGCCAAGCAATCGGCCCGTTACGAACAGGCACGTTTTGAACGGGCACTGCACTAGTGCAGTAAATTTGAGGAATGTTAAGGTGCTTTTGAAGATGAAAAAACTAGCCACAAATAAGGAACTAGGCAAAGCAAGAACAAAAAAAGCCAATTTTTTTTTTGCTATATAAATTGGTTAAAAACGCTGACCCTGATGAAGACACTGAGGTGGAAACTGGTAAACCTTTAATATTCCCTATTAAACAAAGGCTTTTGATATACTTTTTCTCCTTCAGTGCAAAGGAAAAGTGCAAAAATACTTTATAAAAGTACTTTTATATTTCAAAACCCCATGGTGCAGATCAGGTGGTGTGTGGGTTACAAGGTCTTAGAAAAAGAAATCCTATTTTAAAACAATATGGCAATTTTACTCTCAAGCCATGCTCAACCAGCGGAAAGACAGTCAAACATCAAAACATAATCTTTCTGCTGAAACTATATTAATGCGGTTTTGAAAGTCTTTCACTCTCCCATCTTTCCTTTCTCTGCACTGTTTCTCTGTGAATCTTCTCACATTTTTTTGAGGTTTGTCAAGAGTTGCTGACATAGCAGGAGGATTTTTAGCACACTTGTGCACTTAGCTTTACATTACATGAGGGGTGCCATTGGGGAGGGAAACCCCTGAATCATTCAAGCCGCCTGGAGCAGGACAGGAGCCCTGCAACCTGCCAGGGATTACAGATATTTAATGTATTAGTGCCCTTGTTGAGCTCAGAGGATCCAAGATTTTTAGCGGCGCCCCTGCACACATTCACAACTTATTTAAGCCCAGTAGTACCACAGTCCTCCATGCTGAAGCAGCTGGAGCTTAAAGCGTGTTGTTGTTGTTTAGAGAGAGAAGATTGAACTTGTTTTCTTTCCAAAAACTACATCTTCCCAGCCAGTTTCTACATGCCTCCTCCTCCTCTCCCTCTTCTTCGTCTTCTCCTTGCTCTTTTTTTCATGAGTTGGATTCAGAGTGGTTAGCAGCTTTGTAATGTCACAGATCAGCCAAACCAAAATCCCCCATAACTCCTGCCATCTACAGTAAATCATACTAGTGCATCCAACTCCACATACAGATAGCTTCAGGGCAAAAATTAGAACTTAGTTTTCTCAGTTCCCTTTCCATCAAATTACTGGGTGCTGAGCTATACAGTCAAATCTATTGGATCATGGCATGGTCACCCATTTCCACCAGCAACATAAAACCTAAAAAAAACATACACTGTTTCATCTGAAGTTTATTTTCTTCATTTTCAACACTGTCATTTTGCTTTTTAATATCACTATTTTTTAACCTGCTCCCTTTCTCAAAGACCTTACACTGTATTTAGTTTGACTTTGTCCCAGTCGTATATGAAACGTTTTCACCCATCAGCTGCCAGCTGTGGTGAAATAAAAGGCAGATATGAGGCTTCTGTGTGAAATTGATGATGTGTAGTTTTGACATTCAGCTGCCTCCCTCATGAACTAATCTCGTGAAATAATGATGGTGCTATTGGTCCTGGGTGGTTCAGATCTGGGTGGCCTTGTGTGCGCGTGTGTGTGTGTGTGCGTTTCCAGTCAGTCTCATTCTCTCTTCTGGGAACTAACATGTTGTAACCCACAGGTCCCTCAGGACCAGCTTCGCCTGCTGCAAGGAAGAAACTAACTCTGTCTCTCTCTGTTTAGTCGCTCTCAGTCTTAACTCCGTCCTCGCTCTCTCATGCTCTGTAACCATGAATGAACCTCTGTGTTTGCACCTTTACACACTCTGCCTGCCAGATGTGAATGAGCCAAATGTTTGGGAACCAAACTGAAATACCAGGTGAGAAGCAGCCGTGAAATCAGCAGCTTCAGTCTGACCACAGCACCGACGCTGAACATCGAGGTGTAGAGATGGCAGAGCAGCAGGAATGACCTCCTTTTTATCATTAATGCTTTTGATAAGGAATACACACAAAAAATGAAATATCACTCCCCTTTATAATAATTCATATTATTATTAAGTTTCATAGGATATCCAAGTCACAATAATAAACAATCATATACATCAACAGTGAACACACTCTCAAAATAAGTAAAGAATAATAGTAAAATTAAAAACAAAATGCCAAAATGGTTCTTTAATACTGTTTGTCTTGTGTTTTCTCATAGCACCCTTTCAGCAACTGGATTTGGTTTTTCCATTAAATCCCCCAAACTTTCTAAAAAAAAAACTGGGGTTTTCCTTAAATTATATGTAATTTCTTCATATGGAACTCATTAAACTACATTGATACAGAGGGGGATTGCTGTCTTTCCAACAACAGCCAAATACTTTAATATTAAACATTTTCATTCAATATTAACCCTTCCTTTAAAAGTAATTTAATTTGCCATCATTTCCATTTTTATCACATATTTCATGGCATTTCTTTTAGACTAGTTGTGATATTCTCTTATCTTTAAATGACATAAATTATATTAAATTTTGAATGAATACTCATTGTGAGAGATAACTGACCTCTAGCAGTCAGCATGGGCAGTATGTTGAGTTGCAGTATCTCAAAAACCACTAGATGGCGCCCCTTCATTATAAAAGATTATGATGACACAGGAGACTTCTACTTCAGTGGGAACATAAACAGGTCACTTCACTTTTTTTGCTCGTTATGTACTTGTTTTTCATTTTACACTCGTGACTATCTCGAGTGGCAGAAATTAAGTGCTGATCATGTTTCTTTTTTTGCCTTTGGAGAAATATTTCCTAATATTTCCTAATTTATAATAATTTAAATTAGTTCCTTCTCCTAAACCTTTCTCAGGAAGCACAAAGAGATGCATTTGAGTACATCTGCATTGGGACTGAGGGAAGAGCTTGATACAAAAAAGTAAAGTGCAATATTTAATTTGCAAACTGCTACTGTTTGTCGTTACTGCCTCATTTGCGACTTGGAGTACAAATTAAGATGTAAATAAAATTAAAGAAATACATGAAAAAACTCATTGAATTACCACAATGAGGCAATGGAAGGGTTGTTTCTTAGTAGCAGGATTTCATGACAATTTTGTGGCTCAGACAAACAAGCTATCTAATGTCAGGACTTGAAAACCATAGATGTGTTAGCATGTTATCCTATTACAGTCAGAAAAACAAAATCACTCTCCATCTTCATCTGAAGGCTGAGAAATCAAAAAAAAAAAACTTATGCCCCCCCAAATCACATTCCTTCTACCACATTTCTACTAAAATACTCTCCTGCATTACATAAAAACTGCCTTTTACACATGATCATAAGATCTTGTCACAATATTATTTGACTTTTCTCAAAATCACAATCAATCTGATGTCACAAGACTCCTGCAAACCTTAAAACTTTTGGTGGCATGTTATTTTCAAGGAAATGAATCATATTTTAATGTCTGACTCAAGTTTTTGGTTAAGAGCATTAAGTAAGATCTCTGCGGAAGAATTGTTGGGGGGTTTTCTGTGAAAACCTTACATTTCCAGTTTAGTAGATTTTTATATTTCACTTCAGCTGAAGGATGACTCATTTCTTTAAAACGTCTAGGTCTTAAGAAACTGAATACCTCCCTCAGTGGTCAGGGAGGTATTTTTTTACTTTACTTAAGTAAAAGTACTAATACCACATTGGAAAAATACTCCATTACAAGTAAAAGTAGTTGGTTGAGGTGGAGCTAATTTTTGGCTGTTTTATATTGGGCTGCAAATAATGATAAATTTAATTATGGACCATCCAGAGTTTAAAGTGACACCTTCAAATGTCTTGTTTTGTCCGACCAACAGTCCAAACCTCAAAACTATTTGGTTTACTGTAATTTTATACACTGTTTGGTAGTTACATTTTTTTATAATGCATCATGTTTTAAAAGTTCTTCATAAGTTTTATATGTAAAATCTTAATTTGTAAAGTAAATAGTAACTACAGCTGTCAGATAAATGTAATGGCGTAAAAGTACAATATTTCTCTCTGAAATGTAGTGGAGTGGAAGTAGAAAGTGTCATGAAATGGGACTACTCAAGTAAAGTACTGATACTTCAAATTTGTCAGATGAACTCAAAGCACGATGGTCAATCAAAAAAGACACATACTTGTTAAAGCTGTCATCTGCACAAATGCTACTGGAGACAAACAATCTCTTCTATCTGCTCTCAGTCTGTTATAAATGTAAATGAGTTTTTGCCTTGTTTTGAATTGGAGAGTCATGTTGTAGCAGTTGGCGTGTTTTGCTACATTTCACATGTAAATGATGTCTCAGCAGTTAAACTGTCTGTGTTGTAAAACTGGTTTGAGTTATTTTGAATAAATATTAAAATTATTGGGCCAACTGTTCACACTATATGCTTTCATGCCCCTGGACTGTTTTCGTATTTGTTTAGTCAATGATGTTAATTCAAGGTAACCCTTAAATTATTTATATTGATAGCACTCAGCCAATTACTGACTCCTCAGGACCTATCTGGATGCCATATGTAGCACTTTAGAAGTATTCAGTTCCTTTGCTTAGATAAAAGTACATAAATGTAAAAATACTCCATTACAAGTAAAAGTCCTGGATTCAAAATACTTAACCTACCTACTTAAGTAAAAGTACATTAGTATTATCAGCAAAATGTACTTAAAGTAATAAAAGTAAAAGTATTTGCTCTGCAGACTTGGTTCTGTAGTTTAATGGTTTGCAACCCAGGGGTCGGGCCTCTCCAAAGGGTTACAAGATAAATCTGAGGGGATGTGAGATCATTAACGGAGCAGTAAGTTCTGCTACATAAAGTATTGATTTTTTTTACTTTTCTCTGATCATTTTATACAAAAATGAAACTGAAAAGTTTAGAGGGGAAATGCCTCTTTGTGGAACTGCTAACAACTCACAGACATCTGAAACACCACAAGGGGCCCCAACTAGAAACAGGTTTTTTTGTTAGGGGTCACAAGTCTAAAATGTTGGGAACCGCTGGTTTAATCTTTAATAATGCATTGTATTTTAAGCTTATCATATGTTTTAATGTAAAATCTTAATCTGAAAAGCAACTACAACTTTCAGTTAAATGTATTAGAGTAAAAAGTGTAATATTTCCGACTGAAATGTCGTGGCGTAAAAAGAGTATGAAGTTACATACAATTAAGGTAAAAGTACCTCGAAATTGTACTTAAGTACAGTACTTGAGTAAATGTACTTTGTTGTTTTCCACCACTGGTCATGTGTGAAGTAGTCAGAGTTGCACAGATCAGTCTGGGAGCAGACCGGTTTGGTTACAGTGTCAGAAGACACTCGCCCTCAGATTGGGGTTTCCCCTCCGGACTGTCAGGATGGATGGATTTGGTGTGAAGTGGCCGCCTGATTTGCCCCTAGTCTTCCTGTCTCTGCATGCGAGCACATGGCTGCACGCCTAAAATGTAAATAGACGAGCCCACACAACACCACATCTGCTTCTGACGTTCGACTGTCTCTCTGAGGTTCTATAATCCAGACACCTCCAGACACAACGTCCCCTGGTAACCGCGGTGATGCACACAGTCACTCTGTAGCTATAGAAACAAAACTGTGCTCTCGGAGTGTGTGGTAGGTGGCCGGCTGCTTGCGGTTGGCTGGATGGCTGGTTGGTTGGCGCGTTGTCGGTCTGGCTAATCACCGCAGCCCTGGTGTGATGTCTGTTGCCATCACGCTCTTGACTTCAGCCCAAAGGAGCGGGACTCTTGCATACTGCTGAGCCTATAGGCTGCTTCCCACCCGGCCAACCCCACCAACCGGGCCAAACCTACACAAACACAGTGCCAGCCAATCTCAACCCAACTCAGACAAACTCAGTCTCAATCCAAACCCATCCAAGCGTAACTGTGTGCAGCCAAGCCCACCACACTCCACCCTGCCCTAACCCAACATTTGATATTTAATACTCTAGACATCATTTAGCCAACACTCTCCTCCATAGCAACTTATACTGCAAACAGTGGAATAAATCTCCCTAATTGTAGGTGGCAGGATCACCCTGTGGGTAGAGGGAGCGTCTTGTAACTAAAAGGTCAAAGACTTGATCGTATCGACGACTGATATGTCTGTCAGTCTACTGTCAAAGTGTTTTCCTAAGACACTAAACCGCAAACCACTCAGTCTTAGTTACTTTGGATAAGAGTGGCAGCTAAGATCCAAAACCACAAATATATCCGAGTATAAAAGAAGTGTAGAAGATAATAATTTAAATGCAAATAACTAGAAAATGATAGAGAGGTTTTGTCTTTGAGTAGAGGGAAAAACTAAGCAGCCAAACCTTCTCTGTGATGCAATTTTTCAGTTTTTATTTCAGGACTTTTGTGGGTCAGAAAACAGTCTTGTCTTGACTGTGAAACTGGCCAGCAAAACACTTTTTTAGACCCAGGATTTAAAAAACCTATGTTAAACTGTTTTTATTCAAACATAGAAAGTAGACTGACAAAAAGCAATCTGAATCACAGTCACCTTAATCACTCAGTACAGTAACTATAATTTGTCTCAGAGACACACAGGTACAGACAAGTGATGACTAACAACAGGGCCTCACATGCCTGTATAGTACAGGACAGTAGACTATACATGTCAGTCTTTATATATACATTATATTCAAACAATAAAGACACGGAGGATGAGAAAAAAAGGGGGGAAAGAAGGCTGCTGAAACTCAGATCGGTTTTCTTGTCAGTATGACATGTAGAGAAGGAAACAGAACAGAGTAAGGACTGAGTGACAAAGAACAGGATCAGAGGAAAAGGGAACATGATGTAGAAAAGGAAGTGAAGAGAGAGAAAGTGAGGCAGTGAGCGTGAGTTAAGAGAACTAAATGTAGGAGACAGTGAAGTAGGCCTGTGCTGAAAGACAACAAACCTTGCTGATTGGAAAGGTTCAAAACTTCTAACAGAGATGAGAGTCGCAGCAGGAAAAGCACAAGTTACACACGCCTGCAGCTTTGTATCCAAGCCACAGACTTGAACCAAATCTAAGCACCTCGTTAGTATTTTCATTGGCCTGTCACTGAGTTAGTGCTGTCGACTTTTACATACTTTTCTGTCTCTGCTGTCAACAAACAGTAAAACGTATGAATGGACCACTGTGAGATTCTGGAGGGCAAAGAGCCTGTTAGCATTGCAATCTCTACTAAATTAAATTTGACATCTAATTCAGTTTGCTGAGAGTGATTTACAGTCAGTTTCGATGTAGATTAAGCATCCTGAATTTATCGCCCTCCTAAACCAGCTGGCTCTTTCTTGTTGGAACTTATCCAGTCTTGTTTTAAATTATGATAGAATTGTTCTTTGTGGTGATTTTAATATTCATGTTGATGACTCCTCTAATGCCCTTGCTGCTGATTTTTTTAACTTACAACATCGTGTGTCTGGCCAAACTCATTCCCGTGGCCACACCTTAGACCTAGTTTTTACTTTGGGCCTGAAAACTCCATCTGTGGAAATCAGGGACACATTTGTATCCGATCACCTATGCATTGTTTTTAACTGTGATTTAGAGGCTGCTAGGACTGTCTTATCCCGCTCTAAGTACACACGCGTCCTTAATGAGCATAGTGCCTCAAAATTCTGTACACTGTTCAATTCTGCTGGCAATGTGTTTCCTGATTCCTCCAACACCAACGATTTGGTTGATTCTTTTAACTACCTGTGTTCTTCAATCTCATAGCTCCTTAAAAATAGACCAAACCCAAAGACTAGAAAACAGCCATGGTTAAATGACAGTATTCGAAGCTGTAAAAGGAAATGCAGAAGAGCAGACCACAGATGGAAGAAATCAGGTCTCCAGGTCCACTTTGTGGCTATGAAAGAGTTATTACTCCTTTATAATAGGATGGTGAAGGATGCAAGAAGATGTCATTTCTCTGCACTTATTTCTGCCCAACAGCACAACCCCAGATTCCTATTTAAGACTGTGGATCAGTTAGTTAACCTAGCCTCTCCTTGTGCCCCTGATTGTGATGCTGATTGTGAAAAGTTTCTTTTGCACTTTGCTGGAAAGGTGGAGTTAATAAGATCTGATATCACCCCCAAACCTGCCTTTTTAGATGTGGATCACCCGCTCAGGGATTCATTGAGCAGACATCATGTCTCTTATGAGAGTATCCTCTAGCCCTCTGGACAAAATCCCAACTAGGTTTTGGATTGTATTGCGCCCTTTTACAAATTATTTTTAACAGCTCGCTGTCTACTGGCTGCGTCCCAGATTACTTTAAAACTGCTTGTGTCCAGTCAGTCCTAAAAAAAACCTGGGCTTGACCCCACCCTCCTGGATAACTATCGCCCAATCTCCAAACTGCCTTTTATTTCAAAGATTCTCGAAAAACTTGTATGTAAGCAGCTTCTTGCTGCTGTGGAAAACATAATACCTTTGAAAAGTTCCAATCTGGCTTTCGTCAGCACCACAGCACTGAGACAGCTCTTCTCAATGTCACTAATGACCTATTAATGAATGCAGACGCAGGCATGTGTTCAATTCTTGTGCTGTTGGACTTAAGTGCTGCCTTTGACACAATTGATCATGGCATTCTTTTAGATAGACTGAGGCACTGGGTGGGCATATCTGGCACTGCACTAGTCTGGTTCTCATCTTATCTGTCCAATAGGAAATTCTGTGTCAGCATTAATAACTTCATGTTATCCTTTTCCCATATCAAGTACGGTGTGCCTCATGGTTCAATTCTGGGACCAATACTGTTTTCCTTATACATGCTTCCCTTGGGTGATGTCATCCGCAGACATGGTATTTCTTTTCATTGTTATGCAGATGACACACAGTTGTACCTCCCTGTCAAGCCCACTGACCTTAGTATGCTGAGTTTTCTGCAGGACTGCCTGGCTGACATAAAAAATTGGATGTCAATACATTTTCTTCAGCTCAACTCAAATAAAACTGAAATCCTTGTTATTGGGCCCCAAAACATCACTAAACAAATACTGCCATCTACTGGTAACCTGTCACAACATATCAAGCCTGTTGCAAGAAATCTTGGTGTCCTGTTTGATAGCAATTTATGTTTTGAGCAACATATCACTAAGCTTGTCCAATCATGTTTTTATCACCTCAGACACATTGCAAAAATCCTATCTATTTTGAATCTTAGTGATGCAGAAACTGTGCATGCTTTTATCTCCTCACGCCTCGATTATTGTAACAACCTGTTCACTTGTCTTAATCAAAAAACTTTGACACGACTGCAGACTGTACAAAACTCAGCTGCTCGGCTGTTAACCAGAACCAAGAAGTACGACCACATCACACCTGTTTTAGCCTCTTTACATTGGTTCCTTGTTTGTTTTAGGATTGATTTTAAGATTTTGTTGATTATTTTTAAGGCTCTTCATGGTCTTCTGTCTGTTCCTGAGTCCAGGATGAAAACTAAGGGGGACAGAGCTTTTGCTGTCAGGGCCCCGAGGCTCTGGAACAACTTGCCTGAAGAAATTAGGTTGTGTGAGTCAGTGTCTTCGTTTAAGTCTCTTCTCAAAACACATTTTTATCTGAAAGCATATCCTGATTTTACTTAAACTGGCTCATTTTGTTACTTGATGGTGTCATTTTCTTATGCTTTAATTTTTGCACAGCTACATATCACTTGCTACTTGGTTTGTCACTGTAATTGTCATATCCTATCCATAATCCTATATTGCTATATGTTTTTCATTTTGTGTGCCTTGGTTACTCACTGCTTTACTGTGTACAGTATATTTCTACTGTCTGTCTTACTAGTTGACAGAGAACTGCGCTAATAAGTTAGTGTTTGATTGATTGGTAGCAGAAAAAAAGTTTTAAAAAAAGAATAGTAAGGTTTTGGTAACAGTTCAAGAATATTTGGGGTTCTGTAGTCATACAGGTTTACATCTCTGTTAGGAGTAGAGACACGTTTGCTCTGGCAATAGTCTGACAATAGTCTCGATTGTTGTATTAGCGAGAAATTGCCTGTAAGCTATAACAACTTCATAAGGCCACATTACAACAGGTGTGTCTGTTATCTTGTTTTGGATTTCTTCTGCTCACTTATTTATTAGCTGCAGCTTTAAACTTGTAATAGCTGATTTTTGGCCATTTGGCAACAAGCTGTAAACACAACACTGATGTATTATCACCTTTTAAGTTGATATGTTGAACTTGTTAGCAAACCGTTGCTTATTTACACATCCAGCTGTTACAGAGCAACATTATCATTCATTTGAAGTTGTGCTTCTGGCCACCTGATGAATGTCAGTCCAATATTCATTCTTCTTTTAGCTCTGTTTTGGTCTCTACCAACTCCTGAGATAAAAACTGGGTCTTTAGCTGCTAGATGCTCCACTATGTTCACCAGTTAGTCACTAATTCTGTCTGCCGTTTGGTGCTGGACAGATTGTGTAGATTAGTTTAAGAAGGGTCAATGAGGACCCA
The DNA here is from genome assembly GCF_020085105.1 of Siniperca chuatsi. Taxonomy (NCBI): domain Eukaryota; kingdom Metazoa; phylum Chordata; class Actinopteri; order Centrarchiformes; family Sinipercidae; genus Siniperca; species Siniperca chuatsi. The sequence continues at coordinate 5,953,786 of NC_058058.1, forward strand.
GAATCTCAGATGTGTAGGAGTTGCTGGAGACCTGGAGTTTTTCTGCTTCCTAGTGGCCAAAGATTTATTGATGCAGCTTTAAAATAAGCAACATGGCCGCAACCATAGTGTTAACAATCTTGTTGGCTAATCAGCATACTTTATATACTGTACATGCCCCTATAACCCACCTGACTGAACTCAACAAGTTCAAGCATGTTCCCTAGGAACTGCTGAACGTAATTCTGGGAAATGTAGGCGATCACTTAATAAAGTAGACTTACACTCAGCAGACTGAAGGAACATGATTGATGATATGTAGTCTTAATATACAAGGTTGCAGTTTTTCTTTAACATACAGGCAGTGTGATTCTATATTGACAGAGCTGACGGAGTAGTCTGGGTATTTTGGGAGTGTATTATGGGAGGAAGCGGTGCATGGTGCCAATAGGAATAGGAAGAGGGAGTTCCTCCAGAGATAGACAGAGGAGACTGTTAACACATACACACTGAGCTCTATATAGACTGACACCGTTCCACACATACCTCACTCTCACTCTGACTGGCTGCTCCACTTTCTAATCCCCCCTCCGCTCTCTCTTTCACTCTTTTTGCTTCCTCTTTCACTGTCGTCCCCTTCTCCCCCTCTCTCTGTCTTGCCAACTCACACTTCTCTCCTTCACTTGCTGATTGCTCTCATCCATGTACTCTGCCTCTCGGGTTTCCCTTACTCATGTTCTTCTTCTCTCTCTCCATTACAGACTTGGCACAGGGCCACAAATAGATCAAATATAACTCTCACATTCCTCTCTGCAGTCACTCTTCCTCCTCAAGGACTGAATGTGGCCTCTATCTCTCTATCTCTCTGCACATTAAAGGTTTATTGAATGTGTCTCTGAATGTGCCATGTCTCTGACTTGCACCTAATTAAATGCTCACTTTTTTTCAAGTTCCCACCACTTGGCCATGTAGTGAGTGTTTGCGGATCTCCTGTGAAATTCATTCTTCATTATTATTAGTTCATTAGTGACTAAACTATTGAGTGCGCACAAAACATATTCAAGTGGGAATCATTCTGCAAGTCAGGAGTTCGTAGGACAGATTCATAAAGCGTTAAGTATGTTTTAAGCATTCATTGCTGAGTTCAAGTGCACTCCGTCATAGACTATGTCCACATTTAATCGGCTAATTTTGAAATGCCAGGTACGTGTGAAAACAACACACTTGCATTTTCAGGTTGTTTTGGTAAAGATCTCCGACCGCACTGAAACTCTGAAGCATAAGGAAAATGGCTAAATCTCTTCTTCGTCCTTTTTCTGTAAGCAAACAACAACATTGTGCATCACAGCCAACATTTGATCAGGAGTGGGACAGATAGTCTGATCAGCGGTTTAGACCTCCGTTCTGTCCCCTCCTGCTCTCTGTGATCATAAATATACCTTAATGACAATGTCTGCACTGTGTGATCGGCTATATTGGTTATAATGAGTGATCGCAGACAGGGTTAGAAGCGACAGACTAAAAGCTGACAACTAAAAGCGACTGATTCGGTCAGTAAAAATGGTGATACAGTATAGTCATTTCAGTTTAAAGATTCGCTGCTAAAGATTAATTCATACATGCGCTGAAGACCTGTACTATTTCTTCAGAACTATCCAGAGTAAAGGGAACACTGTTTCTGTTGATTTTTTTAAGTATAGTTTTGGGGGAAATAGACAAGAGAGCGATGACAGGAAATGAGAAGTGAAAGAGTTGGAGAATGACATCCAACACAGGTCCCCAGCCGGACTCATACCAGGGACGTTGTGATTACATGGTCAACACCTTAAACCCCTATGACACCAAGCTGCCCTGTTGCATTTATCAATAATGTGAGTGCAGCAATCGAAATTCCATTCACCTCAATTGTATTGGGGTTGCAGCATGAATCTTGAGATTGATATTTAAAAATCTGGACAGACACAAACCAAACTATCTGCATGGCTAGATACCATTAGAGGTAACTAAGAAAATAATTTGAACTGCCCCTTTAAGACTGACAATAACACTGCAAAAAGTGACAGCACTATAAAGTCAGTAAGCAATATCAGCTCTGTTTTTTTCAGTCAAATTGAGTGATTCAACATCTTTTGTGAGCTCAAAACATCCAACACTCACCATTCTGTCCTTGCATGTTTTTGTAATTAGTTTTACACCGACAGATCTTCCCTTTGCATTCTCAAATGTTGATTTGAAGATTGATTCTCACTGATTTGTCTTCAGCTTCCTCAATTTTGACTGATAAACTGCCACAAATGATCAACTCAGGATGATAATTTTAGCATATGAGATGGCTATATATTGATTATTGCAGTTCATTATTCAGATACTTATTGGTCTGACTGTATGCAGATAGAGCTTCAAAGGGGGATGTCCTCCTCGAAATTCAAATGAGCCTGAAATGTCCCCTGTGACCTCCTATAGCCTAATAACAAGCTGATGGAAAGAGCCCTGCCACCCCTCTTTCTTTCCACTATACATTTGTTTTCCTTTTTCAGGAACCCTGCTCTCTCCTCCCCCTCAACCTTCCCCTCTTTAGCCCCCTCTCTCTCATTCTTTCTCATTTCTCTCCTCCTCCTCCCCCATTTCTTCCATGGCCTCATCCTCCGCTCTTTCCTCCATTTCTGTTCTCTCTCTCCTCCCCAGTGCAGGAGCGTGTTAATCCCATTACACATGTGTGAATACCAGCTGGAGGAGAGCAGCAGAGAGAGACAGACAGAAAACAGAGAGAGAGAAGAGAGGAGAGGAGAGGGGGAGGCAGAGGGGGAGAAGGGAACAGAGAGTGTTTGTGTCCGAGTGTGACTGACTGCTTACTCTACGACCGTGTCTGCCTGATGCAAAATCCCCTCATAATGTAGTGATGTTTACGGTAATATAATGTAATGCATAGTAATGAAGTGTAATTTATGTGTGTGTTTTTCAGTTTTCAGCTCTATTACTGCAGATGAATACTTCATCATACAGGCCCTAGACAAAGTAGTATTTATTTTTTGTAAGGTAGTAAAATCCTATTATTGTTTTTTTTTCAGTTTGTGTAATTTACTTACCGATATTTATTCTTTGGACAAATGCTAAAGTTTCTGTGTCTGCTCCTTATGTGAGCTAGCACTGTGTTCAAATTTGTAATATTTAAAGTGTTAAACCTCTTAAGCCCCTCTGACCCCAAGTCAAACCCACATAACTTTATTTTAAATTCTAGTCCTGACCCTTATATTTCTAAAAATACCAAAAATGTCAGGATTAATTTGGGGGAAACTAAACAAATCCCTGGAAAAAGCTAGTAAGTGCCCCTTGAGTTAAGATTATTTTGTCCCAAGGTCAAGAACTCTCTTGGAGTTTTAATATTTCACTCAGTGTAAACATCATATAGCTTCATTGAAAAGCTGGAACAACATAATACAGAATATAAAGTGTATATGATACTGTTGGACAGAGTGGAATTAGATGATTTTTCAAAACTTAAAGCTACGTTAAAGGGAAATAAAATGGGAAACTGGCTGTTAAAGGCTTGAATGCAGTGCAGTTCAAGTTTGTTTAATTAGAGTATAGTTGTTTTGTACCATTTCCGTTATACCTGATTTAAGTGCCTGTGTTGTCAAACCAAAGATTCCTTTTTGCCTTTTTTTGTGCTCCCTGCTCTCCATCACACGTTTTTCAATATAGCTGAATTTTCAGTTTGGTTGAAAGAGGCTAGGTAGCTTAGCACAGCCACAAGGAATTGTTGTTGTTTTGGCATTGTTAAAAAATTAGTTGGATATGAGAAATGTAGTTCACATCCTGGCTCAAAGTGCTTCAGACATTAAATCACTGAAGTGTAACATGGGAAACTAGTTCTAAATGTATGTAGTTTTGACACGTAGTTGAAATGTTTGGGAATTCAACACTGTTGAAAGAAGATCCTTCAGATCAAGTAAAAGTAGCAATACCACAGTGAAACTACCCCACTACAAGTATTATTAGTGAAAATGTATGTAACGTAAGTACAAAAGTAAAAGATGGCCCCTGTGAGTGTTGTTTTTATGTATTATTTGATTCTTATTATTATTGATGCATTAATGTAGAGTTTTAATGTTAGCTGGCCAGAGTGGAGCTGTTTTAAGCTACTGCTATTATATACTGCTGTGTATTTAATTCTACAACAGTGCATCATATTTTCTAAGCCCATCATGTGTCTTCAATGTAAAATATTAATCAGTAAAGTGACTGGTAACTAAAGCTGTCAGATAAATGAAGTGGAGCTCTGAAATGTCGTGGAGTAGAAGTATAAACTGGTTTAAAATGGAAATACTCAAGTACCTTAAAATTATACTTAAGTGCAGCACTTGAGTAGTACTTTCTTTCCACCACCGGAGTAGGTACACATAGGAAGCATTTGAATTTTCTCTTCTTCTGACTACGTTCAAGTGCCCAGGATGTTTAACCAAGTGCTTCTCCAGCAGTTTAAAATGACATTTTCCGTGTTTTAGGTGCTTGTTTTGGTTCTGACATGGCCCGGCTCCTCTTTGTGATTCAGGGCCGGTTGCTGGGATGTCGGGGAGGCGATGAGGCCGCAAGCTAGACAGTGCAGACAAGCCCAATGCGCTCCTGAAGAGTTCAAGCGCCAAGAAAATAAACAAGCCTTTTGATCACAAAGGGCCCATTCACTCCCTCTCTCTCTCACTCTTTCTTTCTTTCTCTCCCCCTCCACTTATCCTTGGTTGTTTCTCCTCAGCTCTCCTCTCCTGACCTTCTATCTTTTTATCCTTTTTCCTTATTTTAAAACCTCTCCATGTGTCTCTTTCTTCTACTTTCTTTCATTTTCATCTTACATCCAAGACTGTCCTCCTGCTTTGACTGAAAGGCAAGAGCAGCAGAGAGACAGACCTCCACAGAGAGACAGACAGACATCATCTGACCAGCCAGAGGGCAGACAGACAGACAGAAACGCAGACAAGGACCTCCTTATTCCAGAAACATACGCTCATGGTGCAGAGCAGAGGAACACAACATGGAAAATGTCTTCACTCCATCTTTAGCACAAAACACGAACAGGGACGCAGGCGAAAACTCCCTCCCTCCGGCCAATCAAGCGTTTTCTGCTGTCACGAACACTGTGAGCTGCCTCATTTTGACTCTACTACTGTGTGTGAGAGAGTGTGTTTTCTTATGCATACAGATGGTGCTGGTGTGAAAAGGCCTCTCCCATTACAGTTTTGTTGTTGAGAGTAAGTGCTGCTCACTCTGGGTGTGGCTCGGTTACCATTTGCCCCCTCAGGCTTATTTTCCATTTTAAAAACACGCCAGATTTCCTCAGATAGAAAACACTTACCTAGAAAAAACAAAGACATGAACTTAGCTCTACTCGGGGCTTTGCTAATGGGGCAAAACCTAAAAAATACCATATCTTCACATTGTAAGCCATTTATTTTACAATTATGCAGCAGGATTTGAATTTCATGCTTTATTCACAATATAAAGGTACATTTCAATGTTTTTCCCCCCACACAGTACAAATCACTGTATCAAAACAATCCCAACAACTCTACTTTTAGTTAGCGTTATTCTTTTTATATTACTGTTAGGTTATTTACCCAAACTAAAATATGGTATGGTTGTGAAATGTTACAATCTACTCTAGCTCTTTTAAAACTTACATGTCGCTATTTGTTACTGATTGTAAATAATATGTCTCCTTTGCAGTTTTGAATGTCATATACGCAGAATTTTGTAACCAACAATGCATTTTTTAAAGTTTTATGGTGAAACTTGAGCTCCAGTGTCTAAAATGGGTAAAAAAAACCTTAGTTTGTGTAAATACCCTAACAAGGTTAAAAAAAAAATTACCTGGGTCAAAACAACCCATTGATATTGGGTGAAGTTAGCCCAGTACTGTGTCAGTGCTATATTGACCCACACTGGGTAAATGACCCAATGATTTCTAGTGTGCAACAGCATTATCACCAAATTCCCACTGATCAGACGTTTTTAAATATCATCATTTATTAATCATGCAATTCTTGTATTTCTTCATCATTTACCAATCAGTGGTGATTGATTGGATTGCTCCTGTTTAATGATGAGGGTCATTACCACCTTAGTAATGAAGTGATAGTGACTCTGGTGATCAGTTAGTCCCAATCACCCCACCGATTCACACATATGTAGCCGTCAGATCTCCTGCTGAGCTTTTGTTGCCATTGCTTTCACATGCAGCCGGTGTCTGCATCCCCCAACCAGGCCACCGTCACTGCAGACACTCGCTCTGCGTCCCTCCTGTTTCATCAACAAACTATTATTTCCACTACAGCTTTTCACTGCTGGCTTCTCAACACAGTGTCAAGCCAGTCAGACACAGCTCTGCTTAAAGTTGTTGTGTTGTGGGTGAAGAAATTGGCTTAAAAATTCGATGAAAGTTATTTAGCGCAATATTTCAACCAGACTCATCACACTTTTGAGGATGAAGTCTTGCTGTGAAACATAAGGTTGTATTTAGGGCGACATTTTTCCCAAATCTGTGTTTTGTTGTTGTATTTTGGAATCGAACCGTCTTGCCAGGAGTGCTTTCTGCAACATTTTTTTTAAATGTCTTTTTTACAAACAAAAAGCTAACAGTAAACAGTGACCCATATCTAATGATCGTTTTAGTCTGAGTCAGAAAACTTAACAAATGCATACACAAAAACAAAATATTTGCATAAGACAGACACGTTTTCCCCTTTCGTTTGCTAAGAAGGGGGACCATATTGCAATAGAATTATCCAGGGAGCCTGTATTAATAGATATCAAAGTAAATGACTCTTTCAAGTTTAACCATTTTAAACCAGTCTTGAATTGAATGCACTAATGCAAAAAAAACGACTTTTTGGCAACAACAAAAGCTATGAGCAGCCACTTGGTATGTTGTTGATTAGGCAGACCTCCTATTATACAAAGTACTGAATCAGGTTTTGCAGGGAGTCCAATGATACCAGTCTAAAGTTTGAGCTGTTTTAGTTTTAGTGAAGCGTTCGATGATTGGTCACTTTATCCTGTCTCTTAAATACATTTTGTAAAGAGTCAGAAGTTTTTAGCAACAAAGCAAAGTACGATGAGCATGTAAAGAGGATGTACATCTGATTCTCAGGGATTCAAAGTGTTCACCAGCACATTAAAGGACTAACACTTTTATCTGGTTAAAAACTACTGTTTTTTAATGAAGGTTTGGTGGGAAGTTGTCTTTTGATTCACGTTATTTGCCTTACAGTGGCATCTCCCCACCTACACAGCTACACGTGTCTGCGGTTGCTGAAGACTAAAATTACAAAATGAGAGACAGTTTAATTTGCATTATGTTATTATTCACTAGACTTTTTTCCAGTAAACTTGGTGTTTTCTTGCTTTTAGTTTTGCAGTTGCGAAGCAGAGTGTACAATGTGAGAATGACCGTAAATCAAGTTTTACCCTAGCAGAGCAAAATCTTCAAGAGTATTCGTTCTTCTTTTGGTGCGTTTTGATTTCACAAACATGTCATACTTGCTGATGTTGTCATGCTGAGTAGATCAAACGCAACAGGACTGTTCACACTTCACTCTCTGGAGGTGTTTGTCTTGACGTTTCCTCAGGTGGAGCAAAAGGTCAGCAGCAGAGCAGAGAGAGGAAAAGCTAAGACCCTACAAATACATGCACACTAGAGCTGAAACAATTAGCAGTAGGCCTTTTTCACAGCAGACATTTTGACTTGTCATGGTAGGAAAAGCGCAAGTGTTACTAATAACATTAACGATGACTCTGTGCTATTTAAGTGTCCCAGTAAACCATGACAGTGAGCCAGCATGCACAATACAGGACCCTGAAACTGAAGAAGCTAAATGGAATTCAGCCATCATTAATGTTATTATTTACACCTGTGCTTTTCCTACTGTGACATGTCAAAATGTCTTCTTTGGAAAAAAAAAAGTCCTATTAATCTATTAGGTTTTAGGCAAAAATTAAACTTCTCAAATGTGGATGTGTGCTGTGTTCTTAGTCAGTAAACTGAATATCTTTGAGTTTTGGACATTTTTAAGACGTCCCCTTGAACCTTTCACAATTTTCAGACCTTTTGTTGACCACATGATTAAACAATTAAAGGAATAGTTTGACATTTTAGGACACTTGACACTTTCTTGTGGAGATTTAGATGAGAAGATTTATACAACTCTCATATCTGTTTGTCCGATATGAAGCTGGAGCCAGCAGCTGGTTAGCTTAGCTTAGCTTAGGGCAAAGCCTGGAAAAAGCTAGCCTAGCTCTGTCCAAAGGTAACGAAAATCTGCTTACAAGCACGAGCACAGAGACAAGACATAATATGAAATGAAATATAACTTTATAAATAAATAGAGGTGCTGGTTGACGTACTTCATTACCTGTGGACAGAGCCAGGCTAGCTGTTTCCACCTGTTTCCAGTCTTTGTGCTAAGCTAAGCTAACCAGCTGCTGGCTGTAGGCTTGAGTTGAACAGACAGACATTTGAGAGGCATCAATTTTCTCATCTAACTCTTGGCAAGAAAGCGAAAAGGCATATTTTCCAACACGTCAAACTGTTCCTTTAATCTAGAAAATAATCAACAGATTAATCAATCATGAACATAAACGTTAATTACACCCGTGGACATGCTTGTAGGAAGAGAGGGACATCAGAAGTTTTGTGGTGAAGGTGTAACAAAGCATCAGATGGAGGCGAGCAGGAGGAGAAGAGCTCAGGTAAAGAGAGGAGGAAGTTAGGTAGGCGAGGAGTAAGAAGAACATGAGGAGGTAGAGAGCACTTGAAGGAGAGGAAGAGGCGAAAAGAAAGTAGGAGATGAAGTTATAAAGCTGAGGATGAAGGGCCTATGCAGAGATAAGAGGAGTAGAAGAGGCGGAGTAGGAGTGTAATGTGTGGGGTAATGCAAGGAGGAGGAGGAGAGGCGCTCACAGAGGCGGAGGAGGTTGGTGGAAGTGAAGCGACAGGCGAAGGAGAGATATTTTCTGTTGTATTGTTGAAGTTATTGTGCCTCTGTGTGTGTGTGTGTGTGTGTGTGTGTGTGTGTGACAGTCACATTAAATACTTCACCCACCTGCTGGCCTTCACTTCCCACACACTGCCACTCAAAGTAAATGAGCAGAGCAGAGGAGGGGACGGAGAGGGATGGATGGATGGATGGATGGATGGATGGATGGATGGAGAAAACAGTGGGATGACTGATTGGATAGAAAGAAAGGAGAAAAGGGCTACTTTCGATCCACACACTTATTCTCTCCACTTCATTTCCTCCCATCCGCTCTTCAGCTCAGCGCGCTCGCTGCTCTCCAGTTCAGCCTCTTGAGTAATTACTGCTCCTTTCTTTCAACTCCCCTCTCTCTCTCTTTCTGCTGCCTCCTCAGAGCTGATGTGAGTGCTGAAGGGCCCTTCATTAGAGAGGAAGAAAGAAGTGTGGGAGAAAAGAGCTGTGTGTGAGTGTGTGGTGAGCCCATCATGCTAATAAGCGCCTGATAGGCTGCAGGCGATGTCCTCTTGTAATTATAGTCTATGTAAATTTCAGTGTCTCACCGGCCACCATCCATTCCTGTGGGACAAAACACCTGTTGATTGGCCTATCCTTACTTCCCCGAGTATAAATGACGGATGGCGGCTCCCTGGCTGCCTCGCTGTCGCAGTTTACAGGTAAACACGGCGCCTCTCGTCACCCGCGGCGGTAAACGGGTCTCCACAGCAACGCCGTGACGCGCCAACCGGGAGCGAGCGGGGCGACTGGAGGCAGCGGCGACAGCCCCGGCCGGCAGCTACGCTGGTCCTCATCTAAGATCGTCTATTGAGATGATGAGTCACTCGAAAAATAAAATAAAGTTTTGTTGACTTGTTGAGCTGTCTGCTTCTGGTCTTGTTTACTGCAGCAGATATTTTTCCCCTTTTCATGCACAGTCTGTAGGCTATATATATGTATTAATTAAATTATTATTTTATTGAACTGACTGGGTCCTTAGGCAGCATCAATGTTTGCCACTTGTTCATATGTCAAAAAAGCTGAAACAATTAGTCGATTAATGAAATGGTAGATTGACACAAAATTAGTCAGTAACTATTTTGATAACCAATTAATTGTAATGTATTTTTTAAGCAAAAAATGTGAATATTTGCTAGTTTTCTTAATCTTCTATGATATTAAACTGAACATCTTTGGGTTTTGGGCTGTTGGCCGAACAAAACAAGACATTTTAATATGTCTATCTGGGCTTTGGGAAATTGAGAGGAGCATTTTCTGATATTCTGTGGCCTAAATGATAAATTAATTAACAGAGAAAATTATCTGCAGATTAATCAGTATAAGAAAATGATCATTAGTTGCAGCCCTACTTATGTGAAAATATGTGAAATATGACGCCGAACGCGATATACCAGAGCCTACAATTGGCATATTTAACAGGAACTTAGACCAAAATAAAGTTTCTAACAAAAATATTTTCTTGATTTTGATTTTTAACATTTTATTTATTCAGAGAACATTATTATCCCAGCATGAAGGTCCAAAAGCTGTGTCAAGGCCCTCTCTACACTGCCAGGAATAAATGTGTGGCAGAAAAACACCGAATTGTTTTTTTATGTACTTATTTTTGTTTGTCTGAACGTACTCAAATTTAAATATTTAATTTGAATATATAATTTAAATATAGTCGAAAAGTACTGGAATCAGCAAATAAAATGCATCTAATGTGTTGGTTTTTAATTATAGGATGTAAACTTCCCCTTGGCTGCTAAAAAAAAAACTAATTCCCAGGAAATAAAATCCTGAGGACGTGACCTCAGTGTTCAGTAGCTATAACCCAGTTTGGAAAGCAGCTTTAGGCCTACATCTGGTCTGATAGTTGATAAAATAAGTGTAATTAAATCTAAATAAACGTGGGATATTTTAATGGAGGTTAGGCACTGCCTAACCTCCCATGCATTTGGTGTTTTTATCTTGATTTTTGTTGGGGTTTTTTTTTTTTTTGGTACCTTGATTTTACCCTCATCTGTATTTTTTATGAAATAAATTTTACTTGAACAAAAATGCGTTATGTCAGTTGTGTTTGTTCTTTTGTAAATGCGTCTAATTAATCATGCACAGTCTACTGTGAGTCTATGATTGTGATAATTAAACTGTAACAACCAATCGTTGCACCTTTTGTGCACCCACAACACTGTCGGACTAAAAGGAAAAGGAATCTTTCCAAAAACATAGACGATCTTTGGCAACAAGTGGGCGTTCAGTTCCTCTCCCCCTCCCTCCCTCCGTGGGTCAGCGTGGGCGGCCCCGTGTGGCAGGAGGAGAGCGAAACACGACACCCCGACAGAGGCAGAGGGGGGGGGCCGAGAGAGAACACGAAGTGAGTGAGTGGAAAAAGTCCGTGCCGGAGAAAGAGAGGGGCAGAGAAAGAACAGAGTTGGCTTTGGGGGTTTTTTTTGTTCCTTTCGCCGCTGTTGTGACTGTCGGTGAGGATGATGATGTGGAGGAGGAATCGACCATGCGACACCGTTGCAACAAACGGGATGAAAATTTAGACTCGTCGCATTCCGTTGCTCCAGTACCGACCAACGGCAGCACGGTTCCTCCAAACTTCGACCTGCGCCATTCAGTCCCGGGCGACTGGATTTCCCCCCAGAGCCTCTGGGCAACTTTTCGCACAAGAAGCCCCGTACTTAAAAACAAATATTCCGGCACAAAACTTTTTCAGCAAACGCCGACGTGTCGAGATAAAAAGCAGAAGCCCATACGAAGTTGATTTTTTTTTTTTTTTACTTTAAAACCGAGCTCGAAACCGGGGCAGGTTCTTTCTAACAAGCCACTTGTGAGAACAACACCGGAGGAAGGAGTGGGGTGTCACTGCTAACTTCGCTAGCTAACTTGGCTAAAGGCTAGCTAACTTAAAGTGTAAAGTTACCAGTCGACGGGGAAAGTGACCGAAGCAGCACGCCGAAGACGACAACAAAGATGAAAACCCCGGCAGACTCGGGTAAGTTGACGGCCACACTTATTAAATTAACTTTTTCAGGCGTTCTTCAGATGAAAACAACAGCGCTTAGCTTCGGTGGCTAACTGGTTAGCATGCTAACAAACTCTCGACTCCAGGGAAAGTGTGACAAAATTATGGCGCTAGGGTGGATCCATCCGAGCCTCTTGTTATTGTTTCAGCAAACCTACAGTGAGTCCCACTCACGACCACGTTGTTTTTTCAGGCACCGTGGATCGATGCAACCACAAATGCAAACATTTTTTTTTTTAACTTATTTCCACGACATTTAACTTAAACTCATGTCTGAAGCTACTATGTTAAGCGATTTACAGTGAGGGCAGTAGAGTTAGCCTAATTTCCCGGATCAGTGGTAAGGAGTCAGGGTCAGGGCCAAAGTGCACTGACCCTGACCGCGACAGCTTTGTATTTTAGATATAATTGATGCCCCAGTACAGGACGGCTTAAATTTAGTGGAACAAGCGCTTAAATTTAATTTAGCCTTAAACCAAAACACCACATGGACCAAGTAGTGAGTGAGTGGAAGTATCAGAGCCTTGATAGTGCTCTCACAATACTTCTTAAATCTGAAGAAGAAAGGCAGGGGAAGAGGGTAACACTGTAAGAATGGCAAACTAAAAGAGTAGTGCTAGAAAAATAGTGATGATGAGAAGTACTGCTTGTATAGATTACTTTTCTGTGTATGAACAAGTATGTTGTATAGGGTAAATTAAGTTAAATGCAAAGTTTATCCAGCTATTTGACATATATTTATTTAAAGGAAAGTGACAGAGAAAAGTACATGACTTCTTTTCTTTCTTTTTTTTGTATTTTCATTATTGCAAGCTGGAGATCACTTTTCTATTTATCACTGCATCTCAGCCTACAGTGAAAGTGACTGCATGATTGGATCGGAAACTTATAAGTTTGCGGTTGTAGTGGAGATCAACTGAGACAGTTCTCACTGGTTAACACAGGCTGTGTGAGATTCTAAAATTAAATCAGGAAATGTAGTTTGTCCCTTTTGTATACAAAGTTCAGCATGATCTTTGCTTCTTGTAATGCACTTTGTAAGCAAAGCAGTTTGACCTTTGACACATGCTTGATTTACCAGTGTAGTTAACAGCTTTACTAAGCTGCCGCAGGAATTTAAATAGATTTCAACTCAGAATTCTTTGGTGCTACTTTTTCAGATTCCACTCATTTTTGAGCTGTTTTTGTTGTCATTGAAATGATTATGATTTTCCATCCATAACTCATGATTTCTCCTCCATTGTGCATTTAGGTGCCCATAAACTCAGTTGTGTCTCGTACGGTAATCTTGGGAAGACAAAGATCCAGTACACATAATGGGTGTTTAAGAGGGGAATGCCACAACACAACATCATAATTAGAAGTATGACTTTTAGATCTAAGCGCTGCTTGAGATAACTTTTTATATCACAAAACAATTGTGAGAAAACTCAAGTAACGTTTTTCATAATGCAACCTTTTTGTTAGAGGTTCTGTAGCCACGTGGGTGTGTAGATATCTTATACTGGAGGGAAATACAGTGCTGAAATAAGCTTAAATGATCAAAGTCAGCTGTTAGATTTTCTGCTGGTCTTTTTTGTTTTCAAGGTGCTTATAGGTGGCATAGCCCCAAAATACTTGAGGGCAGTACTGTACGCCATGACCCGTTAAACAACCTTTTTTGACCACAGAGCTCCTCATGCAGAAAATTCCCGGGCAATAACACATCCCTGATGTACAACCCAACAATAATTTCTTGTCGGTAATACATTCAAACATAAGTTCTTAACTGTAGGAAACAGTTTTATTATTTTGTTTCATGCAGTTGGATCATAATATTTATAATTATTATTATTTACAAGAATATTTTTTAGGATATGCCAAAGTGACCATTTCATTTTTAGAACACCATTCAGACTAATATGTCACTCTGGCCTATTTCAGACATCTGAACATTGTATTCTCTCCTAATGACTTCCATTATACAAAGGATCAGATTAACAAGGTTATGCTGCACTTCCCTTTATTTCTAAAAGTAGATGGCCTTGTTTTAGCCATGTGCCATGCAGCAGAGGATGGCTCCGTTTGTCCATCTATAAATTATTGTCTGGTTTGGGTTTACTATTGTTGGTGTGTCTGCTCAGCTTTTAAATTAAAGCCAACTTGGTTTTTAAGTTTTCAGTCGTCCCTATTTTTCAGCCTTTATTGTGTGATTCATACCAACTTCCTTTAGTTTCTGGGGATTGAGCGCAAGTTGTTTTTTTCACTGGTGAGTCACAACTCTAAATGAAGCTGTGTACATTCTGCAGTGACATCAGTATGATGTAGGTCATTTTACTTTGACAAGAAGGTTTATTTTGTTTGGAGGCCCATGCTAATATCAAAGGATCCCATTGGGTAACCCTGATCTGTATCCACAGTACATTATACATGGAGCTACACAGACCCTTTGTCTGTCCCTTTTATATTTCCCTTGGTGTTGGAGCCTGTTGACTACTTTATGTATATATGGGTCAACTTCTACTCTCTTCCTATCAGGAAGTCAGCAGTCTGGCCCCATCAGCTCCAATTTTCCACTTGTGTTACTCCTTATATCAACACAGAGCCGCATGTGAGACGTCACAGCTGTAGACGGCCAGAACCAGCGAGCCAGCACGCTTTGTTGCACTCTCTGTGTGTGTGTGTGTATATGAGCGTGTGTGCGGAGTGAAAGGAGCCATAAATGAGCAATTAGCTGGTGTTAGGTCTGGTAAGGGCTGTGCTGCTGTTCCTAACTGAGTGTATTTGTGTGTGTGTGTGTGAGAGAGAGAGAGAGAGAGAGAGCCGTGCATGCATGCCTGTGCCCATATGTCTGTCACTGTGCGGCTCTACCTGACGTTGATGTGGTCACATCAAAGTGAGTGTTTGACTTTTACTAGCGAGGCCAAATTGCCCTTGAGGAAGACCATTTGGTTGTGGCCAGTTGACTCAGCCTATTGTAATTGCAGGAAGAACAACTAGACGTCTTTATGCAGATTCAAATAGCTCTAATAACACTGGGTAGACCAAAGCTAATGAACCAGGTGCTCATTTTGTTTTTTAAAAATGACGCTGTTGGTTTCCTTTGGGAAGGACTCTGTTGTGTTACTGTCTCACTGTTATACTGAATTATGCTGTTGGCACCAGCAGCATAGACCGCACAATTACACTACAAGTTGAGGCCAAGTTGTTTGTCTCAGGGAAAGTTTAAGAGGTGCTGGCGACTTAAGCGTACAGCGATGTGGTTGTGCAGTCTGTGTGTTTTAGGACACCCTGTCTCTCTGTGATTTAGTGGAGATGCTGTAGTGTCATGTGCTGCTAGTCGGCTGCAATTTGTGTAGTGTTTATGTCACTTGACATTAAAGAAGAATGGATTATTGGCTATTATAAGTTACTTGTGCTTTGTGATGTTGTGCCACTGTGCCCTTTTATAATGTGTAAGTCAAATACATAATAGAGTTCTAATATGCGTTTTATTTTATTTTTTTCTTTGGGAAAGCCCTTGTTTTCCAAAAGCAAGTGCATATCTATCATTTTTAGCAGTAACAGTCAGGCACGGGGGTACGGGCCAGGTTCAGGTCTTTCCAATAGATACTAAATCATGACAGAATCCATTTAGCAGGGAAATGCCATAACCAAAAAAAAAACTAAATGCCAGTGATCCTCACAGGATGTACATTTTCCCTGGTTTTCCTTTCATTATGTGGTTACTGTGAGTGATCAGGTCAGCGCAAAGGTTGACCTGATCACATTCCTGATTACTACTGAGCCGAGCCCGGGCAAGCAGACCTTGGAAAAAGTACTGCAGAGTGACGTCAGCATTTCTCTGGTGTGTTGTCAAGTGGTGGCTCAGGTCAGTGTTGCTATGATCATCGCTCGACATTACGGCAGGCCTCTTTTCCTGGAAGTGTGTATGTACAGTGGCTCTGGTGACCCATACAAAGCTAAGAGAATAGACAACAGGTTGCACGAGCTGGGACATGCTGGTCAAACAAACACTGGAGCCTCACGCACAGGAAAGCCTGACAGTCAGTCTGGGAGTTCAGTGTTGATACACATCCGTGCCTGCAGTTTTATTTAGTTTTTTAAATGTAGACGATCCAGTGGTGTAATTATATCAACTACAGAGTCACATTGCTAGCTGTCCTTGAAAAAGTGATTTCACTTTGGTCCTATTCATCGTTTTGTGATTGTAGGGCTCACTGATGTCAAGTTATGAATATCTAATTTAGGTATTAAACCTTCACACACAGGTTAAGGCAAGTGCGAGATGGAGCTGCATACCACCTCCATTTTTAGGCTGTTTCAGATTTTTATTTTTCAGGATTTTGGATATTTTCGTGTCTCTATCTAGTGGATATATGGTACACAGAATTATTTTGACATTAGGAAATTCATATTACTCAAATTTTTTAAAACAGGATTTGCTGTATATCAGAGAGACAAAACCTGATTGTGAACAGGTTGTTCTAAATTTTTAACAACCTGTTCACAATCAGTTTTTGTTGTCATTCAACACAAACATGACACATGTATATTTTAACATTTCAACAGGCACATTAGGAGCTTTTAGGATTTAGGTGCCTTGCCTAAGGGCACTATGATGGTTGTTGTGTAGCAGCGCAGATATTAAAAGCATAATCCATCCTCTTGTATTGTGAAACCATTAGGCATCACCAATTTGTAATGTTGCACTACACTAGTAATTTTGTGTTCTTGTTTGTATACACTTCACATATACCTGCCTCATGTGCTCCTACAGCAATTCCTACATTTCCCAGGATGACTTTTAACAATACCATAAACTGCTTGAACATGTTAATGTCAGCTGTGGGCTGTGGAAATAACAATTAAGAAATCTTTTTCCAGTGGAGAATAAATGAGTATTGCATCCCTTACTCTAATTGGACTACATCTTCGGGCTGTAGGGTATTATGGTTTATTGAGGCTACTGTTGGAGGAGACACATTTTCTACATACATACAAAAAGAAGGGCACACCACCAGCTGAGTGTTTTTAAGATCCATTTTTCATGTTAAATGGTAACTTCCTCCTCTGCCCAAGCATGGGAAATTAAAAAAAAAAAAATTGTGACGCCTAGGTGTTCATGAGCAGTATCTTTCTGTGTAATTTTGCTATGAGGAATTCAGTTTTGGAGCTCTCAGAAAGCAAAAATACAGGCCTGGCGTAGACAAAGTGCTGGTTAACTCTTTATCTGTGCACTGTCATTTGTAAAGTACAGGCAGCACCACTTTTTAGTTTTCCTCATCTTTGTCAGCCGGCCTGCTTGCTTGCTTGACTGGTATATGTAAGTATTTATGATTGAGTAAATTTGTGTTGGCTCCATGACAGTCGACCCCCAGCAGGGCAGATGAAAGGACAGAGCAGGTCAAGTGGAACCAACGACTCACTTCACTGAGCAGATAAGGAAGGCTTCTGCAGCAGGACAGATATCTCTGAAACACCTGACAGGATACCAGGTTTCCGGCTTCAGTGTTGTTTCGTCACACACATACAAATCCCTTTTGCATCTTGTCATTTAATCAATATTTACAGGTAGAGGCTATACAAAATCCAGACACATTTAGAATATTTTTAGTGATAAAATGTTGAATAAAGCTCAGAATCTGAACCATTTAACCATCAGACTACTAGATTTATCGAGTAGGCCTTCTGAGTGAAGCTTGTAAAGCCTTTATTCATCAAAAAATGTAGACAGACTTTTTTATACTATTTGTGCTTGGAGTTTTTTTGTTTGTTTTTTTTTTAATCACATCAAGGCTGAAAGAGACCGAAGGTGTAGAGGTAGGTTTGTGCTTTGTCTGTGGCTGTTTTGGCTGGAGTCATCCTAACTGAAAGAGGTGTGGAGAGTTGTGCTGTGTGTTATGGCTATCATCTGTGGTTCGTGGAGAATGAAAGGGGGGAGGGAGGGGTTCTTGGTTGGTTTGGCATTGTTTATGGCCAGAAGCATCGAGGAAGGCCTCCACCAACATGTGAGTCTGCAGAACGGATAAGGGGACAGACTAGGTGTGGTCCTGTATGTCTCTGTATAATACTGCCCACATTACCACTGCCACTGCCAGTTCTAAAGTAGTTACAACCCAGTTGCAATCAAAGCAAAAATATCTACCAAATGCCATATGTTTTAGGGAGTCTGTTTTAGCTAAGAGGAGTGGTTAGAAGTAGCCTGCCAGGTTATGTTCTGGCAATTAGACCTACAGTAGGTGGCAACATCTAGGCTATAGTGTTTTTTTACTGTGAAAAGGGAGCATGACACGCACTAAAATGCAATGGTGGCATTCATTGGCAATGCATTGCTATACCAGTGGAAAGTCTTCAGTACGAAAAAAACTCAGCTGATTTTAGAAACCAGTTGTAAAAGAATGCAAAATAAATGTAATGCATAGCTGCATTTCGACCGCTGGATCTTTCCCCAGGGACTAGGAACATTTGGAGGAACTCAGTGCATTTCCACCGCAAGGACCTAAATTAAGTTCCGGGGACATTAATTTACCCCCAAAACGGTCCCTGCTCAGGGGTAGTACTTTTCATAAGTACCGGGACTTTCGGGATGGGTCTTGCTGCGCTGAACATTTCTGATTGGGTAAGCTCCGACCGGCGGAGCAGCAAGTGGTTTGAGAGTCTGGATCGATGTGTTGCTGGGTCACAGGCCAACCTTCTCTGGCTCAGCTACTGTGCTGTTGGAAGCCGTGGTGGAAGACATGGAAACAGATGACCAGTCAGTTGAAGGTAAAACACATAAGGCCCACATGATGCTTCTTAAATGTTATAACAGCAAACTGTTATCATGCTATTGCTACCTTAGCCAAAAGCTAATGTTAGCTACATGCTAACACCGCTAACCGCTAATGGTGTAGAATTATAGTGTTCCTTTAAAATATCTTGTTAATGTTGTCGCTGTGAGACACATTTTTTTTTTTTTTTCAACGTGTTTTTCAGATGAAATGGGCAGGTACGCTGAACTGCAGGCTGCAGAAAAGTAGTGTGTTTACCAACAGCAGCCCTCGTTCCATGCCTCCTGCTGAGGCACACAAACGCTGTATTTTGCACATTTATATTTCTGCAGATAAATAAATAATTGTGGAAGTAAATGTGTATATAGTGGCTTTTCTTGTATCTGAAAGCAAGTATATACTACTACATATGTAAAAAGACATGTAATACTTATGCTACCAAATTCTAATATTTACAACGCTCTGAGAAAGTAGTGGCTCTCAGTTGCACCATTATACACCGGTAAGCTCAGTATTTAAAACAGGTGAGAGTGCATAGGTTAAAATAAGCAAAGGTCCTTATGTTGAATTGCAGGTGATGTGTTTTATAAGTTAAAACAATAGTTATGCAGCTGTGTGATGGGTGTAACCTAATGGGTGTAATTAGCCTTATCTTCACAGCTCTTTAGACTGCGGTGGAAACGCACACAACAATGGGCTGAAGGAACTTTTTAGTTCCTTGAAAAGTAGTTCCTGGGTATAAAAGTTCTGTGTACTTTGGATGGAAACGCAGCTCTTTTTTTTTTTTTTTTTTTTTTTTTTTTTTTTTCAAAAGAGACCACCTCATGAGCCACTGAGGGAAAACCCTGCCAACAGGTCACAGAGAGAAAAAGAGCACATTTTGGGTTTTGTGGTTGTTTGGATGGGGTTGATCCAACCCAGACTTTTCCTGCCTATACAGTTGTTGGCGTTGCACCTGCATTTTGAGCCCACACTGCTTACTTGAAAATGTAAAATGTCCAGCTTTCAGAAATGCCAAGCAAATTTTTTATTCATATTCTCACAAATGTGAACCGTGGTACTCATTTAAAAACTAATTTCTACAAATCCCACTCTGTTGGATATGTTGCCACCTAAACCTCCACGAAGAGGCAGGAGAAAGTCAAGCTAAGAGCATAATTGAAACCAAACTGTTAGCTTTTAAACCTTGCTAGGCATTCATTACAAATGTGTCAATGTCTCTCAGTTCCGTGTGGTGCTTTGCTGGGTGCAGTAGTAAGTACTGCCTAAGGCCTCAGGGCAAGTAAAATATTGAGCTTTATTTGACAGGGCAGACACTGTTTCAGGTGGCTGTCCAATGCTTTAGTGTCAGAGGTTTGTCTTAATACTCCGTAGTTAACTATAACGTCCTACAGTGCAGGCAGGGATACTTTTGTGTTCACACTACATATGTCGCCACATTATTCTCTGGCCACCCCTGAATGTGTCTTCAGCACGTTTACATTCTCAGGCTTTCTGCAGTAACCTGATTCCCTAAATGTCAAGTAAACAAAAAATTCATTTTCCTTAATCAGGGTAAAAGATTGAAGAAGCCTAGTTAATACAGCTAGATTTCTGCTTTAAGTAACTTGCTTTCTTGCACATGCACATTAGGGATGCCACGGTGAAGAAATGTTATCACTGATTAATAAACTTGTGACAACACCGGTGTTTACACATGACTATTTACAAGAAAAGACATTCGTTGATGACGCTCTATCTGTAGCGCTGCATGGCCCATTTTGGCATCCTCATTCCTGTGGTGCGTTTGAAGGTGTGTGTGTAGATTAGAGGTGTTGCCTCCACCTGCCACCTTCATCAGACAAAGTTTACAGAGCAGTACCGGAGCACACATGTAACGCCCACGGTTAAATTGTGGCCCGTTTCGAGGGTTATGTAGTTACTGTTCCTAAGGTGGCAAGTTTACATACCTTAGTCAACTGACCACACAATCAGATGTTAGACTGACTTCATGAATAGTTTCATCATGTTAAGAATATTACGTGGCAGTCAGCCGAACACCTAGCTAAGTAGTATTCAGCGATACCATGGTTGTAGTAGGTTGTAATTAGCATGGCATTAAGCAATAACTTGTAGGCGAATGAACACGTGTTGTGTTGATAAATGATTTAATTTACTTACTTGTGCCACGCAAATGAAGCTGCATTTAAAACATCCCATTTAAAACATCCATTCTGAGGAAAAGTTGCAGTACATGCAGAGGTAAGCTCATCTAATAGGCTAGGCTATGAAAATGTAGCTAAGCAAGCTTTCAATTCCTGCAGGCGCTGTGAATGCAGCACAAGCTAGCCAAGTTTAACAGACTGGCTTTGTAATGTTTCTTTGCAAGTGCATCACAAATACGCTAACGCTAGTTAGCTACTGACTGCCGCCCAAAGGCTACCGGCAACGTTTAAGGTGGAATGTTTTTTGGCATGTTACTCAATGCACAAGTTGATGTGAATCAGTCAACACACCTTAATTGTCAATATGACAACTTTGACCATTCCATTTGTTTTTATTGGCTCTCTTGCATGACATACGCTAAACTGCTGCTGCTGTATGGAGCAGACACACTTTTTAATTGAAGCTCCGTATTCCGACTAAGTATTGATAACATGACATGGGCACTCATAAGCAAAAATAAACTAAATGGGTTTTATTTCTATTTTAAAAAAGCAAAACGACGGTGGGGTTGGTGGGCAGGTAATCTGTGTATGCCCTAACACTATGTAACGTTAGTAACACCAACTATCGCTGCAAGCCCAATGCACATGTGCAAAGGATTTTCTAGTTTTACAAGAATGCATGTACATGACAAAAAGGTAGGACTCAGGTATCAATGTGGCAGCAGTCCGCAGGCTGAAAGAAAAGATCATTACTTGTAAAAGTGTGCTTGTATCCAAAGTAATAAAATTCAAAGCCAAGACACAGTTTCCTCCAGCTGATTTTTAGTGATTTTAAGCACCACAGAATGAGATGGATATTTTTTCAACAGCAACAGGATTTACCCTGAACTCCCACTTTATGCCCATGACAAGAGGTAGCTGCATGTTGCCTTTAAGTTGGCATTGCATATATATTATGACATTTCATCAAATCCCATGTGTTGGTCAGTCATCATAAATCCCTCCTCTGGGTTTTACTGTTTTTTTTTTAATTGTTATCATTAAATTTACAAAAAGGTGCACAACTGTAACTTTAATAGGTTTAAATGCCTCGAATGACTACAACAAAGATAAATTATGTCATGTTTTAACCACATAAAGTCAGAGATCTGAAGAAGGATTTTGCTGGCAGTGGTTGTCTTGTCTGGGACCTTCAGAGTCAATAAAACCTGTTGGGGTCTGTGGAGGGGAAAAAAGCGAGCGAGAGAAAGAGATGGATTCAGCAGAGCACAGTCTTTCTTGTCTGTTGCGTTTGCTCCAGTCGTTGGTCTGTTAGGAACCCTGTGGTTTTTTCTCTTTATGGCTTTCACAACTTGTCCTGGGACTCTGGCTATCTGTAAAATATGTGAAGTTTGCGTTACCTGAAGGCTAATTGCTTAAAACCGTTTTTCACACCCCAAATCACACGAATGCGTATCGGCACCATACACACTCACTCTCTTTCTCACATGCGCCTTCACCTTCTCACACACCCACATTCAGACAAGCACAAAAGTTCAGTGAACCCTTTTCTTCCAATAACAAATAGGCTATATACACTTGTATCTTTTCTCCATCTCCAACACACCTTAAATGTCATACACACACATAGCGGACAGCTGACAGGCTCCAACACATATCTCACCTCTAGACAGATCAAAAAATTACAGGTCGATGTCGAGGAAAAGATTTAAGACAAAAGACCTGAAGACGTTGGAGGTTTTACAGGCTACATTATGATGACATAGTCTGTTTCAACCAGCCAGTGACGTAACGTTGACCAGTTGCAGGTGACTGTGTGCTTGGTGGCGGTGAACCTGATCCAACACCAGCGACCAAAGCCAAACGTGGCTCTTCGTTTTAGTTTAGAATCCACCATTTTGCTAATCTAAACCTGCCAAATTGACATTCAGACAAACATGAAACAGAATGGAGTTTTGATGATGTACATCTACTTTGTGGGTCTATAAGATTACAATAAATTGTCATGAGAGGGAGAACCAAATTTGGCGTCTAAATCATTTCACAACAGGTATATGCACTTCCATTGTTGAGAATAACTTAAAGCAGTTGCCAAAATTGTTAAGGGGAATGTAGGGTTTGGGCTTGTCGTGTTAACTGCTTCAAAGGTAGGCCATAAATTACATTAGTGATAAGAATGGCACCATTTGATCAGGTCAGCCATAAAGTTGAGTTTGCGGTTTCTCCCTGTCTGTCCTTTCTTTATCAACCAACAAAAACTCAGCTAATGCTCTGCATTACAACATCAACTTAAAGATGAATTCTTTACAATTTAAACATTTTATGTATACTTGCTTGAATGAAATGATGAATGAGCTAATTGAATGACAAATGATCTGAATGAGAAAGAATGCTGAATCATTAACCATTGAATAAAAGTATTACTTTACATGTTGAATTTATTAAGTTGAAAGCGCTGCCCTTGTTCATTTGTAAACTCATAAGAAGTAGATTTGTGACCCATTTGCTGTCCCTGTTGCTTGTTTGAACCCCCCAAGCTAGTGGCATTGATGAATGAGTCGGGACTCTGTTTTATTGAAATGTGAAAGTCAGTTAGTCCCTCAGACACTCACTCACTCATCCATCTCGCCACTTACACCATGCACACTTTATTAAGGGTCCTGGACCCCCCACATGCCATGAAAATGGGTGACGTCTGTCTCAAATTAACACACACACACATAGACACACTCTTTTAATTTTCTCACTACAGCTAGCGAGCATGGCTTGCTCATTTGGGCTGCCATCTCCCTGTGGTGACGCCGTCGTGCCTCTGTCTTAAATGTTTTTACACAGGGAACGAGCCACTCAGTCTAGAGACTGGAAGATCCAGCTTTAATGCAATAGACTGAGGAATTAAGACTGCGGTGGCTCTGCCAATGAGGAAAGACTGACTAACGCACCCAGACATCACACATGGAGAAAGTCCCTTGCTGGCTGTCTTACATTTTAAGAATTTCACGGACACACTCATCCAGAGCGAATTACTGTTACTTGTGACTACAAGTGGTAGATCAACAATATTATGAGCCAATATTGAACAGTGGCAGCTCGGAACCACAGTGTTCTAGCAGTAATAATAAGTATTCATGTTTGAGTTGAGAAGAAAATATAGAAAAAGTTTCTCTCTATTCAGTGACAACCTTCAACATTAGCATGCAGAGCTAAGAGAAGAGTTGAAGGTTGTAAACGGTGTCCTTGATGGCTGATGTTCCGGATTAGTTTGATGTTATTAGTTAGGGTTTATTGCAGTTTGAGTCTCCAAGTTGATCGATAATTCCCACAGAGACTAAGTGAAAAGGAGGTTGATCGGACATGTATTAAAAGTATGTTTAATAGCACTTTCGTTGGGTATTATCTTGACTATTGAAGAGCACATAACACACCAATTAACTAACTAGTTGTTACTTGAGCACTGATCTATACTTAATATTAAGTGGACCACATTCATTAATCATTCATTCAGTCAGTCATCTAGTGCCACAGCTATCCCTGGCCCCATGCTACCTTTCATTAAAATTATCGAAATCGGTATAAGGAGAGAAAAGGTTAGATTGGTACATTGGTACTTGTTTGTTCTTTACTATTTATTTACTATAGTTATTTCCTTACCCAAGTATAGAGGGCGTCATGTGTTGTACAGATTGCAGAGCCCTCTGAGGTAAATTTGGGATTTTGGACCATACAGTTTTGTTAATCAGTGCACAAATATGCACATTCCTGTCTGATATTTGCTCTTGCCACACTCCGATTATAAAAGTCGGTATGTGGTTACTCTGCCGGCTATTACTGAAGTTTTATGATTTCAGGAGTATTCACATACTATTACAACTTTGTTGAAATGGAAATGCAGAAAGGATTTGTTTGTTAATTCTTTACTCCTTCCCTGTTTTGTCACATCCCTTAACTGAACCTCTAGCATTGTCCTGCTTGTTGTCCTACTACTTTTAATCATCTGTGGAGCCTCTTTGTCTGTGTGGAAAGATGCTGAAAGGAAAGCGGCATTATGGGAAAGAAGTAGGGGGAGGCGAGAGGAGGAGATGAAATTTGATTGGCAGGGAGTACGAGAATGAGTCACTCATCCTGCTCCCTGGATTTGGAGCTACGGTCCTATTCTGGGCTGTGGTGACACGTGTATGTATGTGGTTGTGTGTGTGTGTGTGTGTATGCATGCACACTAGTGTTCACATGGCTCAATCCAACAGCTGAAGTCACTAGATTTTCGTTGTTGGCCTAGCCACCGCTCTTGTGCGTGTGTGTGTGTGTGTGTTGGAGGAAAATGAAAGTAATCTGGCGAGCAAACCACAACACAGAAGCCAGATTTAAACGCAGATATTTATCTTCTCTCTCTCTCTCTCCTCTCTGAAGTCCCCTCTACTACACCACCACTCTGTAAATCACTCCAGTTCCATAGTGGCCTCTGTCAGTTTCTGACAACTTCAGTTATAAGTTGTGTTTATATGGATTATTCTCCAGTAAAGTTTGTCAGTGGATTGCTAAATTCAGGGCCTGTCTGTCAGAATGTTTTTAATGATTACTGACAGTGGTGCAAGTACAGGACACCTTATCTGATTATGTCATTCAGTCTTCATGTAAATACTTTTATAGGAAAAGCCACTGAGATTGATTTTATCTGTTTCCCTTAGTGAAAAGAGATTCACTTTGGTTCGTGGTTACGTTTCCTCTTCCCCAGATATATTGGTCTTTCCCTTCCTCCTGAAACAATATCAATCAGCAACAGCCAATAACAGCAGTAATAGCTTGGTAATACTTCAGGAGTTATGGCACTTCTTCTCACAGTGATTTGAACCAACGCTTTCCAGTTAAAAGTCTGGTCTTCTTGTTCAAGCAGACTGCCCAGTTTGATGTTCGGCAAATCAACTGCCTGACTGTGGAGCTGGCTGGTTTGTTGGGATTAACATTGGTTGACTTCACTCTGCAGGGTGCCAGCCTGCCTTATTTCCTGCAGACAGACAGTGTGTCATAAACATGTACAAATTAGGTGTCTTTTTGTGTGGGCACGTGTATATGCACGACAGTGTGTGTTGCTGCGCAACCGATAAACCAAATCAATGCTGCCTCGGTGCACCTCTGCATAAAGCCAATAGAGTCATATTGCTCTCTCTCTCTCCTCTCTTTATTTCTGTCTCTCTTATTCTATTTCTCACTCAATATCATTCACACATTTTCACACATTTGTGCACACAAACACACACGCAGTTCCTTCCAACCAAATTCTGCCCTGACAATAGGAAACAAGCTTGAAATCTCTAGCAAAGCAGTCAGTTAGCCATGAGCTCATTACAGCTGAATGTTTTACAGGGTTGTCATTTTCTGGAAGGAAAGCATGCTCAGACGAGTCTCAAAGCACGTGTACATGCATGTATCTGTTCTTCTTCCTCTCTGGGAATATAGGCCCGAAGCTGATAACTCTCCAGCCTTGGCTCAGGTGCTGCAGATTAGGAGATAGAAGTTTGAGCTCTGTGATTGTTTATGTTGTTTCTCATTAACACAACAGTGATAATCCTTTCCTATGAAGCTGCCTGCTTTCCTGCATTTAATCTGCCTTTTTATTTTTCCTTTGGGGTCATCAGTACTTTAGTTATATATCTTAATAAGATTGAAAGATGCACCTATTAAATGATATGGGCAAGTGACCACTGTAACATGATTTTGACATCCTTGAATAAGCTGTATATCCATGAGGGTCCTTCTAAATGCCACAGGAGCTTCCCCTCATGTCGGAGTGTAACAAGTGACTCTTGCATGCACACACACATAGACACACACAAGCACACCAAGCCAGGGCTGGCTTAATCACAACCTTGGCTGCCTCCAAGGTGCTGCAGAGTTCTCCAGGACGTGACGGGTTTCTGTCTGGCGAGGTTCAGGCAGCCGCTGTGTCACAGATTAGAGTGGCTTAGCTGTCTCAGTTGTAGCAGAGATGGTTTATACACTTAAAGGCTTCGCTTTGCAGTCCAAAGCTTTGCTGCAGTGGCAAACAGTCAAACTTTCTACTGTGTCTTAACTCTTTTCTGCAGACTTGAGAACACAGCAGTGCAGCTGTCTGTGCTCTAAAACTGCTAATCCCAAATGGTGAGGCTTTGTTTAGTTTGGATTGTTCACAGTCTACGGGAAGCATCGTTCACTATTTGGAAGAAGGATTTCTGAGATGGAAAGCAACCACATCATCCCCAAGAGAACCGGTGGGCTATACTTCAACCTCCAGCGGTGTTACCAAATCTGCCAACAAACCTAGCATTGCTCATTATTATCTGCACAAATTTAAGTCATTAATAACAAATCATCTCCTGGCAGCTCAGCTCATAGAAAATTGAGCATCTAGCTTTTAGTCTCACCACCATAAATATTTGGAGACTTCAGCCATTAAAACCTAACACACTTGACTACACTCCCATAGAGCAAATTTGTGTATTATGCCCACTGTTGAGATGATCCTACTTAATCTTGATCTAGTTTTTTAGCAGACTATCTACTGTTGGTATTCAGACAGCTTTTCTTCCTGTCTCTATCCATATACACTTCTCAGTTCCTCCATTGAAAACTCATTCACACTTCACACACATTCATACTTTTCTCTTATTTCCCTATTTTCTGTCATTCTCTCTTTTTCGGTGAAGCTTTCTCTTCAGTAGCAAGACACTTATTTCTGTCTGCATTTCTCTGTCTTTATCTCTCCTCCCTAACACTGACCCTGTCTCCCCTCCTTCCTCTCCTAGTCTCTCTGTCAGTCTGTTCGTCCGTCTGTCCCTCTTTAAGCCTTTTGGAATGGAGGGATCATGTGAGAACTGAGGTGAGGGTTCACGCCATGCACCTGCGGATGGCCATCCTTCTTTCCCTTTGATCTCTGCTGGATTCTGTTGCTTTTTCTCCTTTTGCCCTTCTCTTCCACTTTTTTTCCTCATCCCCTTCTCTACCTTTCCACCTGATTTCCTCCTCGTCCTGTCTGTTTCTCTGACTCCTCCTTGGCTTTAAGCCACTGGCTCCTCGAATCTAAACTCCATCCTTTAAGGGTAATTATGAGATCAGCTCAATGAGGAGCAGAGGGTTTTTAAACAGTAGTTTGAGGCTCAGGACTCCTCAATAAAGCAGTTAGATTGTGTGTTGTGATCTCAGTGTTGTAGACGGGTAGTTTACACAGCGAGACAAAAATGGAAACCCAGACAACCAGATCTGCACGATCAGTAGTTCATCATCTTAAACATTTTATACAGATTGTATAAAGTGCAGGACAACAGGTATTATGTGTTAAGATTTTAATTTCAAACAAGTTGCATTTAAATATTCAAGCGAGGTTGGAACTTGATCAGAATTTTTTTCCATTTGTTTTTTATTTGTGTATTTTTCTCCAGCATTTGACTTTCTGCACATGCCAGTACCGTTTACGCCCAACGGAGATTCCCCTTTTCCTGCTCTGTACCCA
This sequence comes from Siniperca chuatsi, assembly GCF_020085105.1. Taxonomy (NCBI): domain Eukaryota; kingdom Metazoa; phylum Chordata; class Actinopteri; order Centrarchiformes; family Sinipercidae; genus Siniperca; species Siniperca chuatsi. The sequence goes on from NC_058058.1 coordinate 5,982,183, forward strand.
TTTATTTCCTGCCTTTCTGTGTTGTCCTGATCCCATCCCTGATAAATCCCATCCAGATTTCAGTAGGCAGCCAGCCCCCGGCCATTTAGCCTGGCCTGTTACCTCTATGCGTCGCTCTCCGTGCCCCTGAATCATTACCTTGCAGACAGACACAGACCGACCTTTCCAATGGCTAAATATAGATCCACTAAAGAATGGGAGGAAGGGAGGGAAAAATAAACGGGGGATAGATGGATAGATAGAACAGCATGTTAAAGAAACTTGTTGGGGAGAGCAAGAGACGTAGAGGAGGAGGCCATTCGTGTTTAGTCTCAGCGGCTGCAGGCCTTCTCGACAATACCCCAATGATGGCTATCTGTTATTAAGAGCACTATTCCAACTGTGGTGACGTCAGAAGAAAAGCAGACCTGCGTGTTGAACCCCCTCACCCACCGGCTGTGGCTGCACAGATCCTGTGTTTCTCTTGGAAAGGAGAACGCAGGTGGCCTGGGACTGCAGGCTAATAGTAAATGAGTTTTTCTACCCCGTACTTAGCTATATATAGAATCCAGTGAGAACTGAAATGGTGTGTTTCACCTCCGCCTGACAATCAAAAATTCTTCCTGTCTGGAGTAGAACTTGCCAGATAGTACAAAGGGCTCTGGGTTTGTTTGTCTACTTAAGTTTTCCCTGACTTGTAGTTGTGCATCCAGACCTCTTGTGCCATCGACCAGTGCCATAGACTAACTTGAAGTAGCTGCAAAACATGCAGTGTAATGTAGCTCACATTGATCAGCACTAACACTTAACTGGCTACTGATACGGACCCATTCAAGTGACATGCACATGTAATCTGTAAAAGCAGTACCAGTTTTACATGGTGGCAGTATGTTTGAAAAGGGCCCCAAATAATTTTTCTTTAAAAGGTGCTCTGGAAGATTTCCTATTTACAACCCAGTAACACTTCTGTAACACTTTCTACACGGCACAAGTTTAAATACAAAGTTGCATTGCCAGTAAAATCACACAAAAGATTATTAGTTTTATACATATGATGTTTTTACATGCAAACCTAAAACAAGAGTCTAGAAATACTAAACTTAAACTGTGCCTTGATCTCAGATTTCATGTTGAAGCTGCAGATTTAACAATTGCAAGCCACAGGAGGAAAAAAAAGGTTGGAAATTGGCCCGACCCAAAATTAGAGACCTGCTCTCCCTCCACGCTTAGGACGAGATAACAAGTCGGCAAATAGGTAAATTCCTGTGTTGCCTAGTCTCACGTGCCAGATGCCAAATATCATGCAAGCTTTGCGGCTGTTTCAATAACAGTCCTGTCATGTTTTAAACAGAGTTAGCAGAAATTAAGTAATAAAGGAGGCTTATGTATAGAAGCTAGTAGCTACAGATACCCAGGATATTTAGAGATTTCAGGTAAAAAAATAAAAAGGGGGGGGCTAATCTTCATTATAGGTGGACTTCTGCCTGAAAGGAAATGAGGGCGGCTTGTGTCTCAGTTTGTGCAAAAAACAATTGGCTATAGGCAGTAAATTGCTAAGGGCTGACACTACCAAACATTGTAGGTTTCTTCTAGTTATGATAGTTTGTATGCAACATCAAAGTTTGACTTGGTTTGTTCGGTCTTGCTGCTCTTTTGATGTCCTTGTCCCTCTCCCACTCTCTCCTGCTTTCTGTCTCAGCCTTCTTGTATATGTTAATCTTTTTACTCACATTACCATTACCACAGTTGGTGGTGAAAACTTCCTCCTCCAGTGCTTACAAGACAGGGCAACGTGTCCTTTCCGTTGTAAAAACAGTGAAGCCGGCACTGTAGCGAGAGGTCTCCGCTGGTCAGGCAGCCTTAGACAGCTCACACCCTCACACTGTATCTCTCTGGATCTGTGCCCAAACTCTAAACTCTTTTGGCAAGTTTTTGTAATTGAATCATATTTTGTCTTGTCTGTCGTGACTCGGCCATTTATTTTTAGAGCTAAAAGCTTTTGTTGCTAGGAGACAGTGTGTCTTAGGAGAGGCTGAGCGAGGGAGGGACAGAATGAAAGAGAAAAGAAAGAAAGAGATGGCAGTGGTGTTGAGGGGGAGAAAGGCGGAATCTGTGAAAGCTGAACGACGAACGAACAAGCTATGAGTCAGCAGGGACATCTGTACCACACACACACACACACACACACATATGCAGTGGGCATAGTTGCTATTCCTGTGTTCTTTGTCTGTGTGCTCTGTACACCCACGCATGAACCCACTTACCTCTCCCCACTAACCTGTGTTGTGTGTCTGTGTACTTCGTGTGTGTGAGGGAGATATTAGCTCGCCCACTTTTATTTAATATACTCCTGCTGTGCATATGTGGAAGTGTACTGCATGTGCACGTGTGTATTTTTCTCTGGCAATCACCAGTGTACCCCATTATACAGCAGTGTGTTGTCTGTGTCACAACGCCTAACCTGTCCCCAGTAACAAGAGCCTTATTGTCTGGTGTATGAATCATATGCTCATACTATATTAGTAATCTGCCTTCAAATGGCTATTATCAACGATCATAGCCGGCTTGTCTGTCTTTTGGCTCACTTTCCGAGCACCATAGGAGATCAGCATGTGGTTTATTAGTCACCAGAAGCCGGTCTGTTTTTCAGGATTTTTTTTCTCTTTCTTAATATGACTTTTTTAAGATTTTTTGAGCGTGTTAGCTGCCGCCTTCAGGGAAAAAAGATGCGCTAAACTAAAGAGCCACCATATTTGCAGGTTTGAAGAGTGAACGTTGCACATCACTTTTTAAATGATCAATGTTTAGTCTGTTTCTGATAAATTCCCATGGTCATAGAAGTTTTTTAAAACACAGTAAATGCATTAAATACAAAGAAATGCACCACACTCTTTACTAGTCTTTTATCACTTTTAATTCAGATACACAGACATCCCAGTGTGCAAACAAGCATACTCTTTCCATTGTGGCTATCGAAAGACAGACATATCTCAGCACGGACACACTATTTGTGAATAACATACAAAATGCATTTGAATTCTATAGATTGAAATCCCAATTTTAGATACTTTATGCTCTTGTATCAAGAGTTGGTTAAATCTGATTAATATCAGGAAATGTCTCCAATTCCATTGTGAAGTGGCAATAAAAGGGGAAAGGCTTGGTGGTTATAGATTGTGCCTTCTTAAATATTTGTATATCTCTAAAGTATTCCCATGAATTGCAAGTGATCAGTGAATAAAGGATCAGTGTTTTCCATTGGGGCATTGTGAAAAATGGAAAGAAAGTTGAGAAAAGAAAGGATGCAACTTTGCTCCACTGGAATTCTTGCAAAATTTGGTGTCTGTTGGACACTAAAACATCAGCTTGAATCTCTTAAATCTATCCTAAAGGGAGAAGCAGATTGCAGTTACTCAACTTGTGTGTGTGTCCATTATTTAGCCAGACGTTCATCACAAGGGAGCTTGCAGCAATGTCAAAGGCAATGTGCCTGTGCAATACTTAGTTAGGTTGCTTGCTAAGTTTAAACTCCTGTGACAAAATGGACAGTTTTTCATGCACTAAAAAAATCTATTAAAAATATCCGCCTCCAGTGCTTAGTCCCTTGAGTTGTACTTGACCTTTCGTTGTTGTGTGGCAACACTGTGTAAGTATTATATTTGCAAGTGCATTTTTATGGCTTTCTCCCTTTGTATAAGTGGTGTTCTCATAGGTGTTAGTGTATAAAATGTCATTTGTTGTAGTTAGATTTTCCCACTACTACTACTACTACTACTACTACTGTTACTAATACAGATTACAACATTTGCAGACACATAGCTGCACTATGCACACCGAATACTGGACTTACCGTGTCTGACTTGGTTAGTTTTTCCATGACTCGCTTTGACTCGATTTACACTTGCTTTTAAAATGTGATCTGTATCTGGATAAGGGAAAACACATGTTAAGGTCGGCTGTAAATACACGCATCATTGTGGTCAGAGTTTGATCAAACACATCATTGCATTGCAATCAATGTCAGCTAATCAGTCAGCTATTTGTAAATGCAGTTAATGACAGTTCAGAGAGAATGGGGGGTTTTGGGGGGGGGGGGTTGAGAAAGCAACCCCATGTGGACAGGAATGTCGTGACTCACTCTGGAGTTTGTCCACTCACCTTCACAAAACTCCTGAGCCACTGTGAAGGAGTCATTAAGCATTCAAAGTATTCGTTGTCGCCTCTGCCCACATATAATGCTGTAAGACCCTTTACCTGGTTCCCCGCGGATCCTTAAAAAGTCTTTAGATAACATAATTTTGTTTTTGATATTCAAGGTCTAAAACACCACGAACACAATGCTGCGAGCAAGCGATGCAGGCTCAGCCATGGGTAAATGCAAATTCAGTAAGAAGTTCCAGATATTCGAATGAGGCACGATGTGAACTTTGTCGCAAAACATTCAAACTTGAGATAATGGTAAGCACGGATTCTCACATAAAATCTCAAAAGCACAAGCACTGTGCTAGCACTCAAAAAAGTACAATGCCCATCGAGTTATACACTGCTACAGGTAGTTTGGCTGTATGTACTAGAGATGATTTGTCTACTGCGAATATGTCCGCTTTGCAGTGGTGGAAAGTAAATAAGTACATTTAGGCTAGTCAAATATTGTACTTAAGTACAAATTCGAGGTACTTCTACTTCACTTGAATCTTTTCTTTTCAATGCCACTTTCTACTTCTACTCCACTAACATTACATCTCAGCGTCAAATATTGTACTTTTTACTCCACTACATTTGTCTGACAGCTTTAGTTACTCTTTTTCAGATGACTGATAATACTTACATACAACTTAAGTAAGGTTTTGAATGCAGGACTTTTACTTTACTTAGTTGAGTATTTTCACAGTGTGGTATTAGTACTTTTTTACTTAAAGGATCTGAATACTTCTTACACCACTGCTGCTCTGGCAAAGTCTTCAGGACTCGCTACCATACATCAAACTACCTCTGTACAGTTTTATTTTTGTTAATGAGAACATAGTTATGTTAGCTAATGTGCACAGAATATTTCAGTTATTCAAAGTCAATAAAACTCTTAACGGCGTATACTGTAGTGTAGTTTGTCGATTTCTTTTGCTGCGGTAATGGTATTATTTTTTTTCCTTTTTTAGAGTTATTAAAAAGGTCTTGAAAGTCATTAAATTTGTACTTAAATGTGCAGAAACCCTGTTTACACCTGTCTTGAAAAGTAAATATCAGGTATACGGTATCATTTCTAATAAACTGCCATTATTGTTTTGTTTACTTAACCATTTCCCAACCTATTCATAAATGGATTTAATCCCAATAAGCACACATTGCAGACAATGCGCGTACATATTGTGTAAATGGAAAAGTCATAATTGATTTAATTATCATCTGGGCACCATATCTAGATACAGTTTACTTTGCCCTGGGATTTAGTTACCAGGTGTGTCTTCTTTACAAGTCTTACAACTTTTACAACTCCTTTTTATTTTATTTTTTTTGTTGTCCTGTCTGTTTTTCATCTATTCTTTTGTATGGTTGTTTTTGTGTATTGTTGTCTGCTTTTGTGGAGCTGCCCCAAGGCGGTTTCCTATCAAATGTTGACAATGCAATAAAGTAGTGAAAAAATTAAACAATTCCCTGTTTAATACGTCAGATTAGTGGGCCTATACACAGATACCTTAGATGCCGTTTTAAGACCCTGATCACATACAGTATGATGCAACAACTTTCACATTATATCAGATTTTGTCATGTGCTGTCATTGCAGCTTGGGTCAATAGGCCACATCACACCAGTGTTATAGTCTGACAGCCTTGAGCACATCATTGTTAACAGTTCACTGTCATTGCTGTATAGAAATGACAGTCTTTGTAGAGTGTGGGAAACTGATTGTAACCTTGGTATTTAGGATAGTGTGTTTCTTTACAGTTATATAAACACACACACACACACACACACACACAAAATTCAGCATTGTTATATTGTGGCCATATGTTTCCCACCCTCAGCTTTCTCAGTCTGATTGCCAAGGCACATCTGGTCCTAATGAGGTGTGTGTGTGTCACTATGCCTTTGCTATTCAGCCTTTCAGCCTGGCCTTGTGTTGAAGTGGTGTTGAGTCTTTTACTGCCTCCCACTGCTTTACAACTCAAAGCCTATACTTTTATCTGTTGGATAATAGTGTGTGTGATTGTGTGAGTGTGTGTTCTGATAGTAGTTATAAAACCATAGCTTATATTTTGTCTGTACATATCTCAAGGCCTGTTAATCTGTTATAACACTGCTGATTTTCCAGCTTTGATGGTGATAGCAATGAAGTTTTGATATGACTGCGGTCTGTGGGAACAGATTTAGCCGAAATGCTCATCACCAGCTTTCCTGGAGGCGCTAGATCCACTTTGCACCGAAACCAAAGACCGAAATGTGTTAAGGATTTAAATGTACAAGTTTCATCCAAAGTTTCATCCTTGATTCTGTGATTCTTAACAGTTTCATGTCTTGTATCCTTTCACAAATGCTTCACTCTATTAAGTCATTGCTGTTTCTGTTTTTCCTCCCATATTCTTCTTTACTTAACTCTAAAAACTTTTTAACCTGATTCCACACATTTTTTGCTTCATGTAACTTCAGAGAGACAAAATACAACCTTCAAGCACAAAAAATGGATGCCAGTTGACAGGTTTTTTGCTGAATGCAATATGTCTTTAAGGACCAAGAAATTGCCATGCACGTAGTATAATGTCCTGACTACTATTAGCTGTTAACACAAGCATTTTTCATATATATTCATATATTGTGAAAAACAGCTGCAGTCAAGTAGACAATTACCACTTCATATAATAATGGTTTATCACATACAGTGCACCAACAACTTGAGACAAACAAAAGTCTAGACAGGATAAAGAGCTGGAGTAAACCCAGATTTTTCTTGTTGTATCCATCCTTTCTTTGAATTCACCTCTGTTCATGATTACGCAGCTGAACACCCCTCTTCTCTCTCCTCTGTCCCCCAGGGTTTGCCTTCCCGGATTGGGCCTACAAGCCTGAGTCGAGCCCAGGCTCCAGACAGATCCAGCTGTGGCACTTCATCCTGGAGCTGCTGAGGAAAGAGGAGTATCACGACGTCATCGCCTGGCAGGGAGACTATGGAGAGTTTGTCATCAAGGACCCAGACGAGGTGGCCCGCTTGTGGGGTGCCAGGAAGTGTAAACCGCAGATGAACTACGACAAGCTCAGCCGAGCGCTAAGGTGAGACTAAAGTGGGTGAAAAGGGGTGAAAGAAAAGAAGGATGACACTTCCACACTTAAGCCCAAATATACTTTTCAAATTGTGCCACACACGTGGCCGCAAGGGTCCAAGTGACGTAAATTTTGTTACCTGCCCATGTCCTTTTGTTCAGTTTGTTTTGGCAAATAAGAACAATGTCACTGAACACTGACATTTACATCTGAAAGCTAAAGGTCACACCTCTGTTAGGACACAAACCCTGCATATGACACAAGAAACTGAACTGAACGAAACTGAATGTCCAGCCAAAACCTGTCCATTCACCCCAGACTGTCGTTCACATACCTAGTTATTGTCATCCACACATGACACGGGTCTAAACCATATTTTCAGACTCAGTGTTTTGCCACCAAAAAGCGAGAGATTCAGCATGGTGGATGGTGCCTCCATATGATTATTTTATTCCTTCACCCTCTGAAAAGTAAATGCAATACACATTTCACTCTGCAATCGTGTTCAGGTAATCTTGTGATTGAGAAGAGCACAGTTTGTAACTGAAAGTTGTAGAAGTTGCCAACATTAATTACTATGCTAAGTTTAAAGTAAGCAGCTATTGATTTTTGGGTTTTGAGAAATTTGAAACCGGGTCCTTATAGAACCGGGTCTCGATCTCCATCCCAAATCAACACCAGAGGAGTCTGATAATGGCAAAGAGCCCAGACGGATCAATCTTAAGTTACATTATTACACAGCTTTGTTGAATACTCGATTCTGATTGTTCATTTACAGCATTCAATTTTAAATCAATATTTGGTGTCAAATTATTGATTTCTTTAGTAAGTATCCATGTAATAATCGGGATAATGTACAGCGAGCTGGTCATTATTGCGAAACTAACCCCTTAATTTTGCAATATTGACCAGCTCACTGTACATTATCCCTTACTGAACTGGAATCATGTTGTTTTGTACTCCAGATGAACTGTGATAAAGTCAGTAAAGCATACAATCATTTTATAGGGGTAAGATACACACAGACCACAGGGTTAGAATAACAGTGTTTCTTTCAACACAAGAACTCAAAACTTGTTTTTTGGGGGTTTTTGTTCTGTTTCTCTGCACTTTACAAAATGTAAAAACAAGCTAAAATGGCATTTAAAAAACAGAAGCTGAAGGATAGAAGGAGGGGAAAAGCAGTGATGAAAGCTTTCATCTTATTTCTTTGCCATGAGCTGTACACTTCGTATTTAGACTAACAGACTATAAAGCTTATGTTCATCTTCTTTTCAAGTGTCAATTCTTTGTTAAATATAGATTCACAGATCACAGGAACATTTTTAAGACACTCAAGCTTCGTTTCCCTCATTAGTGTTGATTGAGTGCAATGTTGGTGCAAACCTTGAAGTTTGAGCTTATTTCTTTCTCTTATTTCTTATACTTTTTTGTAACTGGCTCAGGGGTAAATTTCATCTTAATTACAACAGCATCAAATGTGTAAGAAAAAAAGAGTTGGTGTTTTGTCGTGAATTGTGCATCTGCGCTGCGTGCTAAAACTCCAGGGTGACAGCAGATTTAGAAACACACACCTTCACCCTCAGAGGAGCACATGTGGGATGCTGCAGAGTTTTATTTAGCTGCCAGTCTGTTCTCTCATCATCATGTACGTACACACACACACACACACACACTGCTAGTCATCAGAGTCGCCTCCTGTGTTGTAGGTTGGTGTGGGTTATAGTTTGCCATGGTGACTAGTTACACTGCCTCATCGCCACACACACACACACACACTCACACACACAAACACACCCACGTACACACACATACACTTAACACCTTGTTATATGTCAGCCCTCCTCCAGCCCATCTGTGTCTTGTTTGTTGCTTAAACCTTTTTTTGTGTTTGACTTACCCTCGTATGACTGCATATTTAAAGACACCAAGATAAATATTGTTACATAATGCAACAAATGTAATGTATATAGGGCGTCTCGCTGAAGCTGGTTAGGGATTAAATTATTTATTTCATTTTCTTCACATTTAACCATGTAGTTCCATCACTTAAAACGTCTTTTTCAATCATTACATAAGTGTCATAACAACAGTTGAAGTGTATTACACAACGTACAATTTTTATCACTCAGAAGCATTTTTAAAGTAAAACAAAGACTTAAAATTACAGATTTTAAAATGTGTGCTTAACGTTGATGCTGCCAATTATATGGTATAATTTCTGGTAAAAGTTCAGTATAACTGGGATAAATTTGCTTTTAACTAAAGAAATGTTTGATCTGTTTGATCTTCCATTTTTTGCGACTGTGTCCCGTAGGTTTTATTTGATGCCGCTAGTGGACGATTTGGGAGTACTTGGTGCTTATTTGCCCGTTAACGTATCAAACTTGTCACTAACACACAGAAATAGAAATAAACAACTTAGATCTCCAAATTAAACATGGACACTAAATGGCTTGTATCTTTTAAGATGTACTTAACCCCACAATGTTTAACAGTAAATTAACAGTCAATTCACTACAGGAGGAGTTCATCTTTCTCTGGACTCAGTGAGTATTTTACATCAAGGACCAGCTGGAGCCTAAATTTGTTGTCAGTGTCTTTTCTGTGGTTTTTAAACCTTTTATATGAATGAGGAGCTGTTAATTAATTCTGAAGTCTTTGGAAGGAAGTTCTCTCTGTTAGATGTGAAGTCTTTGATTGATGATTCTCTTCATCTTTGAAGTGTGTGCGCATTGGTGCACATGTGATTTCATTCATGCATATACAGTACGTGTGTGTGTGTGTGTGCTTGTGAGTTTGTGCTCACACACATCTAAGTGTGTGTTCAATGCATCGAGGTCGACTCTATATAGTCAAAGTCTTTTCTAGTTTATTTGAAGGAAGTTCAAATGGTCTTCAAAGAGCGTGAGGCCTGGAGCGAGCCTGGGCCCGGTATGTGAGACTGGCTGTCCCATATTGACTCAATACTGTTAGAGGGTGTGTGTTTGTTCGATTCACATGTATGTGCCTGGACTTTCCCCGACTCGTTCAAAGTGCCATCCATCTATCCACATGTCTGTGAACATTATGTCCCTCCAGCTTTTACTGCACATACAGGCCTGATATAGTTAACACCCACTCACAAATACTGCCGTTTACCTCCTAGAGTGCAGTGTAATATATATTGTTTCGGTACCGTGGTACCTTTTTGTGAGACTTCATACTTCACGTCAACTATATTTCAGAGGGAAATAATGTTATTTTAAAGCCATTGTCCTCAGGTGACAAGTTAATCTTGTCAATTTAACTTGTCAATAATTATAATAGTAATTAGTGTATGTAGTACGTGGAGCACCATAAACATTTAAATACTCTTTTTAGATGAATAATTTTACACAGAAATTCTAAATGCAGGACATTTTCCTTTTTAATGGAGTATTATTCCATTATGCTATTGTATATTTACTTAAACTTACTCAATGATTAGAGAACCTTTCCGCCACTGCAAGCCCCCATACATTTGAGTTTATTATTGAAATGACTTAAAGCCAATGTGTGAACACTGTGTGCTCTAAAATAGCTCAAATAACAGCTCTAATTTGTTCTGTGTGTGCTCAATAGTTTTTCCATTACTTTCATATGTTTTCTGCATGCGTTTTATGTTTAAGCCTGTTTCTTTGTGTGTGTGCCTGTATTATGTGTGATGGTGTGGGTGTGCGTAGTAGTCGGCTCTGTCAGAAGAGGCCCTTCACTCATTGAGTCATTGAGGGGCTGGATGAGCTCCTGGTTCACACACTCCTGCTCTACTTTGTTCTGTATTGTACCAAACTCCAGTGACTAATACTCTGATCACACTGAAGCAGGGATACAGCTGGGCACGGCTTCATCATTATGACAAAGGATTTTACATTCAGCCCTTTCTGCTCAATTATAACTAAGAGACATGTTTACAACTTCTTATTCAAGCAAATCCATATTTTTATGTACAAGTTTTGCCACTGAGCTCCTCTCCTTGATTCTACTGAAAATGTGGAATGACGTATTACATTTCCCAGAATGAAGTGGCCAGTCTCAATTGAATGACGAACACTGATATTGAAGTTTTTATGTAAAGAAATATGAATGTGGTTTTGTCCTGAGGCTATTGGTGAGTCACAGGGAGCCATTTTATCTTTTAGATCAGCTGTCAGCAGCTCGCTATTCACTCCTCTACATCTCTCTGTGTATTGACGATGATTAATGCACTCTCATAATGGAGCTGCCTGGGTAAGACTAAATCAGAACGGCTGTCTCGCCATCTTAAATGATCACAGTGAGACTTTGAATTTAACCGTGTGTTCACATTGTGAGCAGCTTGTTTAATTGTGTGCTGTACACTGAGTAACGTAGAATTACCATGCAGGTAATGCTTTGTAAAGTGACACTGTGGTTTCTGATGTTTCACTTTTGTCTTCTGTAATGTTACATTATTTTGTATGTTTTAATTATCCAACTAGCAAACACCAATTCATTCATTCATTTGTCTGTCATTGTCTGACTAACAATGAACAAAAAAAGCAGAGAAAGGTGTGTGAGCGTATGCAGCCCTGTTTATTTAAGTAATTTTTTGGGGGGGAAGCTGAGTTCTCTGCTGTGTTGTTGCTGTTAACATTATGTCTCCTGCAGTGGAGAACAGCCTCTTTGCTGCAATGCTAATTCCGGGGAAAGCCATCATTATCCAAAATGCTATGCACTGAGTTATTACCCGACCAGAGTTGTTTGAAGTTTTTCAAAGTGCTGCAGTGTGTGTTGGTCAGCAGGACTCTTTTGTTAGTGCTGGAGTTTGATGTTCCGCTAATGTTAGTCTGTAGGTGATTCGGTACGAAGTATTATACACTTCACTTTTGTCTTGCAAAGTTAATTATTAAATCATTAAATCCAAAATGCGCCCAAACGCTTGTCTTTTTGAAGGTTAACTACCTGATTACTCTATGTGTGCACTGTACACCGTCCGGGTGCTGCACCTGCCCTCACGGTGGAGTCCCGCCCTTTTTGTTAAATCAACATAACGTTATTAACTAGTGTTATTACAAAAATCGATTTTTGGCATTTGTGTAGAGCCATTTGCTGTTTTGTTTTGTTTTTTCACCGACCCTGAGTTCAGAGCTTACTGGTGGCCACATTCAGAGGTTTACTGCATGTTGCTGATGATGTGATAAGTATTTAAACACGGTAATTCACTGGGAGATAACACTCTGTCCATCCTTCTCTCTTTAGATACTACTACAACAAGAGGATCCTCCACAAGACCAAAGGGAAGAGGTTCACCTACAAGTTCAACTTCAACAAACTAGTACTGGTCAACTACCCCTTCATCGACATGGGCTCTGGTACGCACACACTCACATATATATTGTAAATCCACAAATGATGTGGTTAGCACACCCTCAGGGGGTGTGTAGCACTAGACACTGAAGAATAGACGTCTCATTGGAAAAGTTCAATTGTCTTAAGCTGTCTTTGTTATAATTTACAAGGCTTGTGTCAATGTATTAAACAAGCACCTAACCAAGGCTTTTAGTTATTGAAAGCAGAAACTGGATTTCTTTCTTTTTCTGCCCCGATGACATCCCTTGGCAGTTGAAATAGATGATTACTTTCGATTAAAAGAATGGAAATCACACTTGACAGCAAGGACCTGTTCAAGGAGCGTGAGTGCTCTAGGACAGACAACAAGTTAGCCTTCAGGTGTCTGTGAATTCGAGGTCCTTGTGTGTGAGTTTCTGGACTTTGCAATTAATTTGCTTACAGCTGTAAACTGTAACAAAAAATTACCTATGAAATATAATTTTAATCAGCCAAAATAACTGCTAAACACAGTTGGTGTAGATGTTCCTCTTCCCATTTTGACGTTGTTTACTTGTTAGCCAAGAATAGAGGTTTAGATGCTGCTACACTTACTTTATGTAGCATTACAGTGAGCAAATCATGATCTGATCATTTGCTCTGATTTTGTTTCAAAGAGTGTGCAATCGTCTGCAGAGACAGCTTTTGAGAAAAGACCCCAAAGATTGTATATAACTGAGATTTTCAAATGTTATTGTCTGAGACATTTTCCAGTCAGTGTGGTGGGCTACTTACCAATTTACTCGCCAAAGATAAACCTTATCGGTAAATACTTGGAGCAGTTTTGCGGCCAGGTCACAATCTAAACACTGCATTTAATATAAACGAATCATATTCACATCAAGTATTTCCACACCTGTTTTTGCAAAAACAAATCTCAGATACCATCCTAGTAAAAGTACAAATCAAATACACAAACAGAATTTGTGTGCAGTTTGTGTGCATGTATCTGCCTGGTTACGTGGGTGTGTGTGTGTTCTAAGACATCAGTGTGCCACGTCCCAGTTTATCCCTCTCCTCCCTCTGAAGTCGTCTCCCGTTCTGGTCCCGGCCACCCAGTGTAAACACAGCCCATATGGAGTGTTGGATACTGGGTGACATAAGTGCAGCACGAAACTTTAATTATAGCCTCCGTGTGATGTGGCCCACACACTGACATGTTGTGATATGATGGTTTCATATGATGGTTACACACACATGCCCACGTAAATCTGGATTGATACGCAAGCACAGACGCTCACACACATGCACATTACATAAACATGCATGCAGTTTTTTCTCCTTGTCGTTTCTGACACACATGGCTGTGAGATGTGTGCTTTTTTAAACAGAGACCCACACACACACAGACACACACACTCAGCGGTACTGGAAAAAACAGAGGAACCCAACCCATGTTTGTGATGGCAGTAAGAGCGACTTTTCCAATATTTAATTCTGGCACGTGCACGGATGCCAAGAATTTATTGCAGTGCCACAGTCTCCCTGGCAGAAGAGAGACTGGGAGGAGGGGTTGAAAGAGAAGGGAATTTGTGGCTTTGTGTAACCCAGTGTTTTCTTTCTGTGTGCCTGTGACCCTCTGGGTAAAATAGTTGGAGTTATGGGAGACATGTGACCTACTCTCATTAGTTAGTTTTCCCTTTCTCTTCAATTTAAAGGGCTGGTTCGTCCAAAAATTGAAAAAACATATTTTGTCACTTAGCCCCAGTGGTATCTAACCATGCACAAGCAATGTCCTGGGTACTCTGGATAATCCACAAAACACGCCATCAACAGTTTTCATTAGACCTGCTTTCTACCAAAGAAATAGTTCCTGTAAAAACCGCTAGGCTGACACTGTGTTCTATTGATAATGTAGAGCAGCATGATCTCTGGTTCTGGAAAAGAAAAAAAAAAACAATGTCCGTGTTACTGTTGAATTTTTTAATAGTCATTTTTCATTACTTTGAGCACCATAGATTACATCCAATACACCTACATTGCATTGGGGTGGATGCAGAAATCTAAGAGATTATCTCTCAAACCAAAACTAACCTCATACCTAGACACCATTAGAGATAAGGGAGAAAATACTGTATGTTTCTTTTATAAGTCCCAGAGAGCAAGTGTCCTAACGTCACCTCTGAGCTTGCGCTGTTCCTCTAGCTTCTGTAACTCAATACAGTCTCTCATTGAGGGGTTTCTTTGTGAAAAACTGAAGCGTGTTCTAGGTGTTTACTAACCATATACTAAGATGAATGAGCATCTATTAACAGCCCCTGCTTTTAGAAGGTAAACAACAATATCAATTTGCCAACTTTTAGCTGTAATCTCTGCCTAAAAAACATATACACTGTTTCGCCCTCTCTGTACTGCTATGACAGCCTGATGATGTTTCAATCGCGATAGTCATAGATAGACAGCAATAATGGCTAGTTCATAAAAAATGTACGATCACTGTCTAAAACAAAATCAATGAACTGCATGATGTACTGTTGGGTAAGGTTATGTTCCAGAGCTTTGAATTAGGTTTTGTATGTTTTTGGTTTCACTTCAGCTCTCTTTAAGATTATGAGCCCGGTTTTTATTTTCTCATTTCCTCATTCTTCTTCTTCTTTTTTTTTTTTTTAGGATAATTTAAACTTCATATTGTTGATTTAACTAACTCACCCCTCACCTCTTTTCTTCCTCACAGGTCGAGGAGTCCCTCAGAGTGCCCCTCCAGTGCCAACCGGAGGCACCCACTTCCGTTTCCCCCCTTCCACGCCGTCAGAAGTCCTCTCATCCAGTGAGGAGCTGCGCAGTCCAGGCATGTTCAGCAGCGTGGCTCGCCGCATGGCCCGCGGCTCTGTCAGCGACTGCAGCGACGGCACCTCCACTAATTCGGAGCTGGAAGAGGCTGTGGGGGGCGATGAGCGAGGCGTGGGGCCTGAGAGGGCTTTCAGGGGCCTGCTTCCTCACCGCCTGCCTCACGATTCTCTCTTCAGGGTCTATGGTGGGGCCCCGAACCCAGCAGGGCTCGGCAGACCTGCCCACAGGGTTCACCCAGAGCCTCTGTCTCCATTCCCTGTCTCCCCCCTGCCTGGCCCCGGGGGTCTTCTGGCCCCAACTCTGTCCCCAGCCCTGTCCATGACCCCTACCCCCCACCTGTCCTACACCCCCTCCCCCTCCCTGTCTTCTCCCATGATGGGCTCCCACTTCTCCTTTAACCCAGAGGACATGAAGCCCTTCCTGCAGGCCCACACTCAGTCCGTCTATAACTACCACCTCAGCCCCCGAGCCTTCTTCCACTACCCCAACATCATCATCCCTCAGCCCCATCGCCCCACCCTGGAAAAGCCGGCCACCCATCACCTCCACGCCCCACCTCTGCCGCTCTCTCATTCGCTTAGCCAGCAGCCAGGAGGCGGGGAGGAGGGGCACCTTCACCCGTCACCATTCAAGTTCAAGCTGCAGCCACCTCCCCTTGGGCGCAAACAGAGGGATGCAGGGAGCTCATTGGCTGCTTCTTCTTGCTCCTCTTCCTCCAGCCAATCCTCCTCATTCACAGGGTCTGGTCATATAACAAACGCAGGGCCTCCTAAGATCAAGGTGAGACTGCTAACGCTAACACACACACACACACACACACACACACACACACACACACACACAGGTTTTGGTGTTTCCACTTAAGGATGGTTCTCTTTCAGACATTTGACATCTGGCCAGAGTCATAAATAAAATGTCGTAAAATGTTGTAAAATATTCTTCCTCTCCAGGTGGAGCCCATATCAGACATTGAGTCAGAAGAAGAGGTGGAGGTGACTGACATCAGTGAGGAAGATGAGCTCAATCACAATGACGAGGATGATGAAGGTGACATCTTCACTCCGACAGCTCATCACCATCATCATCAGCTCAACAACCATCACCAAGCTAACGGAAATGGGAGCAGCCTCTCTGCCCCTCCACACAGTAACCCTGATGATGACCCTGATGAGGATGAGGAGGTCTTCAAGACTCCTGCCACTCCTCCCATTGGCAGCAGCAGCCTGGCCTTCCCTCTGATTGGCCTGAAGAGTGAGCCGGGTCAGGCAGCTCCCATCAGCCCCGGAGGCACGCGCTGTATCCCACTCAAACTCCGCTTCAAACGCCGCTGGAGCGAAGACCAGAAGATGGAGGCGGACGGAGAGAGGGACGAGGCAGAAGACAAGAAAGTGAGGGCTGAGGGAGAGGAGGAGGTGGAGAGGAAGAGAGAGGAGGCAGGCAGGAGAGTGGGGGAGGTGGAGAATGGGGGAGGAAGAGGTGTCATTTTGGGGTTGATGCTGCCATCGCCTCCCACCCAGCGCAGAGCGAGCTCGGAGCTGCAGAGGGCTACAGCGCAGTTGTCTCTGGAAAACACTGGCTGCTGAGCACACACACACAGGGGATCCTACTTAGATACAAAACACACACCTGTCGGAGTCTTGTCAACAAATGTAATAGTTTTATGTAGACCATAAGGCCTTGTGATTTCTTGCCAGCAGTAGTGAACGTAGCATGTTTTGGTTTGGCACAAGAGTGTGCTTAAATGGAGACAGTAACTGAAAGGTGATTATATAAACACACTTTAATGTTGTTCTTTAGTGAATATCTGAATATGTACATGTATCGTATGTAGGAAATAATGGTTTTAGTGCAATAATTAGGAGTTATTGGACACTTTTTACCGACCTCACCGCCCCCACAAGCCCCTTAAATTACTTGACATAAAACAAAATATTTCCCCTACATATGTTACATGTGCATGCTCACGAGGTAGTAAAGAACAAGATGTTACTATAATTACCTCTCAGGTTTTGTCACTGTTTTTGCAGTATCAACACCTTTTCCTTTGTACCATCGTGTGGTCGGTACTGTCAGCAAGCAGCCGCTAGACGTTATGGCCTATGTAGAACCATAAAACACAGGTGTGCCTGTGTAGCCTCTAATGTACTGCAAGTCAAGACACCGTTGTGCCCCTGGTACCCTATCAAACATGAACACAGTAGAGTATTTTTGCTGTGACTTACAACATTAAGAGATAACCAAACTTCTATATATTGACTTCTGTCCCATTTTTAAAATTAGAGCCATACAGAGAGAGAATCTGCCCTTAATATCTCTTAGGAATTGCACATTGCCTTTTCAATGCCTCCTCACCCTCATAGTGCCAGTTAAGCCATAAGTCTGCTAGGGATCACCTCACATCACACCTGTGCCCAGATTATGTCTTCAGTGAGTCTATTAGTTTATCTGGTGCAGTGAAACGAATCACATTCACCCTAAAGAGAACACAGGCAGACTGAATTGTACAGCAGTAGATTGAATGGATTTTTCACCCATATCTGGCTCACTTGAAGGTGGTGAGTCCTCCTCCTTACTTCCCCTCTCTTCTTTTTCCTCATTTGTACTCACCATAACAGACAGACAGATCTTAATGTTACTAAAAACACTTTTAACAGCCCTGATAGAGATTACAGAAGTGCCTCTCTGTCTGCACCCATCACCATGCAGTCATTTACAAGATGGAGGGCAGTGAGCAAAAAAAAACGTAGACTTTGCTCTGATGGATCTTACAGACTGAAGGGGGGGAGTGTTGCCCAAGAGGTGATTAGAAAGAACTCTCCAATCAGTCTTTTCTCCAGGAAACAACTCAGACACTATCAAACTGCATCAGGGCCAGACTGAGTGGTCCCTTCATCCTCAGCTAAAGTCACTACGTGTATAAAGACATGAAGTGAGGGTGGAATTATACATCTTAAGGACAGTCAAACTAAGCCTGAGCAGGAGAGGAAGATTTTGATGAACTGACGTTGACCTTTCAACCTCTGACCTGTCACACGGCATCTTTAGACATTTGTTAGCCAGCGAATGGATGTAGTTTCCGCTGTACAGAAAACCCACCTGGGTCTTTGAGGAAAGCGCCGGATCTTTCTCTCCTTTTCACTTGTTGGGGAAATGAGGAAGCAGCTACCAGCAAGGCTGTAATTATAGACACACTTGTTTCTGAGTGTGTGTGTGTGGACCGAAAGCTGGTGTGAAAACATCAGGCCTGACGGATACAGAGAGTGTCTCAGCTATTCGTGTCCCTGCTTGACTTCGCACAATCTTCGAGGGGTTTGGAGGTTTGAGGGCATTCGAAGTGTTTTCTCCCTCAAACATACAGATCAACAGCTCTCTTCTGCATTCCCCGTTTTTTTTATTTTTTTTTATTAAAGACTGTATTCTTTCTGTCAAAGGATGTTTGTGCCTCATAAGGACATGGACAGTATTTTAGGGCATTTGCAGTGATCTGAGGACTTTCTGTATTTTGGAGAGAATAGCCGAATCTGTTCATGTGATGTTTTGAGAAGTGACGATTGAAGCGAACTGATATGTCTAGGGGAGAGCGGGAACCATGTAATGAATGTCGAGCATCAAGGTTAACTCAGGCAAACCTTCACTGAGATATTGATAAAACAACTTATTTTTATGACGTTTTATTCATGTCGTTTAAAAAGAAAAAAGACATTGTGCCCATTTAAACGAACAAACGATTCCAAATAAGATGGTGCCTTTTTAAAGCCAACATGAGTTTTATCAGTACCCCCAGCAAAATGTTTTATCACACTCACAGAGTACCACCATGCCTTCTGTTTTTGTAAGAGAGATGCAGAACAAGTAAATCTACACGTATATATTTTATTCAAATATATATTGAATTCAAATATTATATTTCAATATGGTCATTTGATACATACCAGGAACATCCTACTATTTTTAATGGTAAAGATATGTATATATTCTTATGGGCATATTATTACCAGTATAATTCAGCCTTTGCCTTCTCACCCTTGCCTTCTCTTGACCGTTGAGCTGCAGTGACAAAGGCCACCAGTATCAGAGTTTTATATTTATATTGTAAAAGTAAAAAAAAAAACAAAAGTTATTGTGTGTTCAGGGGACGGAGGGTGTGAAGGGACGAGGACAAATGAGTGAGCAGAAACTTTTAACCAGACCTGGGTCAAATCATATTTACCTTGTTAGTGGGTGTGTTTGTTTTAACATCCCTGGAGTAGCAGCCAGGCGGGGTTTACCACCTCAGGACAGAGTCCTAGAAAGGTTTACATTTTGGCTCTCCTCACGTTGTCCCGCATGGTAAACCCCACCCACCGGGAACAGTTTGACCCCGATCTGCTTAAAAACCGTGGAGGCGCAGGTTGTAATGGGGAGCTGGTAACGGACTCGCGTGTTCAGAGCAGACTGATTCTGATTGGACGACACAGATATGCAGCAGGTTTTCAGCTCTGCATCACCTCACAAAGCCAGCAGGACCACAGCAGCTGATATGACTGAACTTTGGTTTGAGCATGGACTGTGGACTCGAGCAGCTTTGTGTGAACAGAGTGTGTCTGGGCTGGTCTGAACCCTGCCCATATATACACACACACAAACACACACACACACACACACACACCATCCTGGTTAGAGTAAGGCTTTACTGTGGCTAGAATAAAGGGAAACATGACATCACACGTGACATCAAATGCCCCCACAGTCTCTCTGGACGGCAAACCATAGCAACTACACACACTATTACACACACACACAAACACATACACACAGAGGAAATGGCATCACAAAACCTCAGAGCAGAGTGGAGAGAGAGGGACTTCCCATAATCTGACTCGCGCATTCTGCTCGGTGTGTACGTGCACTTGTGTGTGTGAATGTGTGGTTCCTATGGTTATGCCCTCTACATACACACACAGCCTTTAAAAAAACTGTCCAGATAAAGTCATGGCCTGGGTTATTTAGTCACAATTTTCTTGTCCAGATTGTCCAAGAAGCTCCAGTCTCGTGTGTTTATCTTAAGCACACATTGTCATTTTAAAAATTGTTATATTTCTTCACCAGGCACAAAACAACTCTTACATCTATCCTAATTGGCTTGTTAACATCATCAGCATTCCTCATTTTAAACTTTTTGTCATTTATGGTCAGTGGAGATTGCTAAAAGTGCCAGCAAAAATATTTTAGGGAATTTTAAGGACAGATGTAGCAGTTTACAAGTGTCTGGTAAAGAAAAATACAAACGCCGAGCTGTACCTGAACTGTTGCACCTGTGCTGCCTTACCTGTCGTGGCTTCAAAAACAAAACACAAGAACATAACTGTTTCCCCAGCGGGTTGATATTTTCACCCCTCGATTTCATCGATGTTGTTCTTATCATTTTCTTCTGTATTTTTTCAGACGTATTACTGTTACTCTTGTAATTATTATATTATTAACATTTTTGATGATTTTGTACCCTCTTTGCCATGGCCCGGTCTCTGCTCCATGAATTCCTGGTTTTCTGTGAGTTTTTGTTCCAGTTTGCACTCTTTCCCATGAACTTCAACTAGTTAGCTTCAGTGCAGTCTCTTTCTTTTTTCAATTTATTTGAACTCACACTGATTTTATAACCATGTTACCATGGACAAGAGGAGGGTCACATAATCCCCACATGATATACAGCAGGGGAAGAAACAATTGTTTTCATTTTTTGATGTTGTGTATATATATTTTTTCCATTTTGGAGGGTTCTGTAAGAAAAAAAGAGCTTTGTACTGTTTAACCATTGTATTATTTGAAACGCGTCCCCCTGTCCTCTCTCTGGTCGCCTCTGTCTCTCCTCTCATGTCCACTTCGACGGTGAGCTGTCACTCCAGAGGAGAGATGGAGACTTTTGTTTTTATCATGGAGGAACCACCTGTACTTCTGTTTCTCTTCTATCTGTTCATCTTCATTTGTAATTAAACAATAATCAGGGTTCATTAAAAAAGGTAAAAATGGATATCAGTTTCTGTGTCTTTCTTTCGTTTATTCACTTTCTTCATTCCTTCCTTCAAGCTACATTTGAGAAAAAATTAGCAAACCAAAAATATGATAATATGTTAATAATTTTCCCTACTTTTGGATTTTACTTTGAGTTTTAAGGTGCATTGTACTGGCTTAAGAAGACATTAAATAGTACACTAACAAAAATACAAGTATTACTCATAGAGCTGAACCATTAGTCCATTAATCTAACTGTCAACTATTTTGATAATCGATTAATCTGTGTTATGTGATAGTAGAGTAATTTTGAGTTTTGGTCTGTTGGTTGCAATTTCAACATGTTGCCTTGGGCTTCAGGAAATTGCAATGGGATTTTTTTTTTAAACTTTGACATTTTATAGACTAAAAAATCGATTAATGGAAAAAGTAATGCAACAGATTAATCGCTAATAAAAAAAATTCGTTATTTGCAGCCGTAATCAGTCACCCACAGGATAATTTGCGTTTAGTTATCAGTGCGAGGAAAAAAAACTTAAACACACATTGGCCAACCGGTATTACTGAGTCAGATCTCTGTTCTTTCATGCTGGTGGTTTTGTATTCAACAACCTGCAGCCTCGTTGTGCCAGACCGCCTCTCTGAATGCTTCATGACTCAAGTCATGTCAACAGCAAGTCAAGTACTTTGTACTTGTCAAACTCCTGGCACCATTTATGAAAGAAAAGCCATCCAGGGATAAGCATTCTCACTTCTGCTCACTATAGGCCTGTGATAGATTTTCCTCTTTTTTTTTTTTTTTTTTTTTTTTCTCCGTCTGGGAGACAGCTGCAACAAATGTTGATCTTGATGGAAGGGATTTGGTTATGACAATGGAAATAATTCAGGAGGAAGGAGAAATGTTTGTGTCAACCTTCTAGTGTGAGGCAGACCTGTGACTTTCTATCCAGGTGCAGAAAAGTGTTGGGAACAGATTAGATGTAGTTTCAGATGTAAAAAATCACCTGTTTTTCACTTCCATTCTCACAGATGTTTTCTTTACATTTTATACCAAACTTTAAGCGTTTAGCTGATGTCCGTGAGTACAGCAGCAGAATAAACATGTTTCAGTTCTTAGATCGTCATGATTGCCCTGACAAAATCGCTGAGAACTTTAATAATTGTGATGCTAATTGTGTCCCAGATGACACCTCAGTGGTCCACCCACCCATGTTTTTACTTCTGCCGACATGGAAGTTTTAATTACTCACCAGACTGGCAAATCTCTTCCATACACGATGTGGGTTTATCTTCTGCTTAATCTCATGATTTGAATCAGACTCATTTCTGTGCCCCCTCACAAATTTTGGGTGCTGTGTGCTCTATGGTCCTGGTTTGGGTTTGATTAAAAGGTCTGAATTTATGCTCTAGGGTTTGTTTTTTAAGGCTGGTATTTAGAATTTTTTTTATCAAAACTGCTGATAATGATGAACATGTTTTTTTTTTTTGGTATCTTTTCATTTTTTATGTGGCCAAACTAGGCCTGCAAGTAAAGTTTATTTTAGAAAGTAGTGAAATACATTCCCATCACAATGTCAGATGATTTCTTCAAATAGCTTGTTTTATCCAACCAACAATAAGACCCCCAAAGACATTGAGTTTACAATCACAGAAGGCAAAGAAAACCAGAAAATCTTCACATTATAGAGGTTTGGACCAGTAAATACTTGCTTTAAAATGACTTAAATGATTAATCTATTATGAAAATAGCTGCCAGCTCTAGCCAAATCATCACAAGTTCACAGTTTGTTGTAGAGGAAAGCCTCTGAAACAGCCTTTAGACACTAAATTCCTCCACTAATAAAAGATATATATAAATATTCCTGTTATTTTCCCACAAATTCTCCTCAGATGGGTCTTGGTCTGCAGGTGAGACTAAAATCTGTGACTTAAATAACACAGTACAATAAATGTATGTGTAAAGTTGACTGAGATTTTTACAATCTCACTCTGTAGTCACATGGACAGATTTTGGACCTTGTCTAACCAAAGAACTTAAACAAAGCCTTTTATGTTTAAATATGAAGCTCATTAAAACAAACATACAACCCGAGGAGCTGTTTAAACAAGCTTTAAAGACTGCTGGAGCCAAAGCCTCCAGTTGATTTCTTTCCCACTAAAACTCTGGCTCCCTCTGCCGTCAGGTTTTAGTAGTACACCTTCAGCTCGGTACTCTCGCGAGACTTGCCAGGGAGTCGTGTGATGGCTCTTGAAACTATAACGGCTTGGTAATTGAGTGTTTGCCTGAAGTTTGTTTACACAAAAATGTAAACACACATTTACGTGTAGACTGATCTGTCCCGTCTGGAAACTTGTACTGAGGGAAAAAGTCTCCATTATGGAAGGTAATGGAATGAGATAGTGCGCATGCGCCAACGTGCATGCTGCCTGCTGCCGTTTCTCTGTCTCGTTGTCTTACTTTACTTATTACTTATTACATTGTATTATTATACCGTACATACTTATCAACCCATCAACCTAAATCCACTTTGGTACTTACACTTATTTTAGTTTTTATACTTATATCCACTTTGTACTTAATTTATCTTAGCTTTATTATAGCGAATTATATTTTGATTTGCTTACTTCTCTTCCTGTGTGCATTGACGTGATAGTGATCTGCTGTCACAAAAGAGTTTCCCCTCGGGGATCACTTTAGCAGTTTAATTTGTTTAATTACCAGAAATTACAAAAACTAACACTGCTATTAGATATTTCTTTATAAACAATAGAATAAACTGCACACAAAATGGTATAAGTCCATTCGTCGACACTGAATTTGGTTGACACCAGGCGGTTAGCTTAGCTTGGAAACAGCTAGCCTGGCTCTATCTAATGGTAACAAAACCAGCCTACCAGCACCTCTAAAGCTCACTAATTAACTTTAAAGTTAACGTCCTAACCTATCTCCTTTGTTTAATCCTTACAAAAGTGTAAAAACGAACATTTTGCGGTTGCCAGGCAACCAGCGGAGGCTCCAGGAAGTCAACGTTACTGCTTCTAGCCAGGAAAACACTAATGTTTTTGTCCTGCTTAAACAAACAAGAATATAATGTGTGAATTAGTGAGCTTTAAGTGCCGGTAGACGGATATTATTTTGGATTACTTTTATTGAAAAATATTTTTTGCACAATATATTTTTATAATCATAACATCTTAAGAGCCATGCTAGCCCCCCCCCCCATTTCCAGTGTTTATGCTAAGCTAAGCTAACCAGCTGCTGGATGTAACATTAGCTGTTTAGCATACAGACACAAGAGTGATCTCAGTCTTCTCATCTAATTGTTTTTCCCAAAATGTTGAACCATTCCTTTAACTTGAGTGAAACAAATTGGTATTGTTATATTGGCCTAATTTATTAGGCAGTTTTAAATTATTTTTGTACTTTGTTTGAGCTTGCATCATGAGGCAGTTAGCGTTAAGTCTGATTTTCTGCGGGTAAGATGTCAAACATGGAGTGCCATACAAAATTGACTTTCAATTACTTTTCTGTGGTAGATTGTTATGCTAAATGGTATTCACGTAGCAGCTATTTGACCCATGACTGACTGCAACAACACCTCTCACTGTACCTACATTTAATTTCCTATATTTTCCTCTTTTCCTTTTACAGTCTCTTTATGTTCTCATTTTTAAAATCCTGCTAATCATTTCAGTATTTGTTTCATCTCTCTAACATTCAGCTCTCATCCTCCCCTCCATCGCTCTGTCTCTCCTCCTGCAATCTGTTATGAAGCATTCATTGGCTGCTGATCTTAACAGGGGACGGGCCATATTAAAAGGAGGCTGATTGACGGGCTGTTTGGCCTCCAGCTGAGAAGGATTGTTGTCTGGCTGTGGGACGAGGTCAGAGGTCACAGTCCAGAGAGCAGGAGACAGAAACCAGATCACAACAGACGGCTAATTATCATGCATTGTTGCTGGGCTCCTGCTGGGACTCCGCCTTCACTTTCACCAACAGGTCACAGTGAAAGCCCTAGACCTCCAACATTTAAAACCTGGTGAGACACGTGATTAATATAACATTTTTTTATTTTTTACAACATTATATGAGTTATACACTAACCTTCTGAGTGAAAAACTGGAGAAAAAATATCTGTGTACCACTGTAAATAAACAAGTCCAATAAGTTATATATCTATCCTTACTTTCCTGATGTATTGTTATTTAAATTTTTTCCTTTCTTTTCCCGTCCTTGTTCTACTCGATTACAGTTACTTTCTCTTAATGATTCGAGTTCACACTATTTTGTTTTTGTTAAAACATGATGAATTGGAGGTTATCTAAGGACATAATTAATGAAGTTAATTATTGACAGTAAAGTATAGGAAAAAAACAAGTTTAATTTTAAACACAGACACTTGAATATAAGTTTCATTAAAACAGAAGTGACTGAACACTGGTTGACGTAGTGCTTGAGTCAGTCAGTATGTGTGGAGGATTACATGCTGACAGTTGAGTACCTGTGCAGCAGCAGGCGCGTGAATGTATTTCTGGAGGCAGATTGTCCTCGTGGCTCACTGAGCCGGCAGAGCAGCCTCCTCAGTAATAAGGGATTCATTATCTGTGAGAGTCACGAGAAGAGAACGTCCATTAGCTGTTGTTATGAACTCTTGCATCGTCAATATGTTCTCATCCGACAGTTCTCAACTTGAGGGTGTGGACCCCCTGAGAGCTTCGAAGGATACCTGGAGGGCTCGAAGCCAACCCTTCATCACAAGCAGTGAGCAGCCTACCTACAGTAGATCAATCTCAAAATCAAAACCAAGCTCAAGACTCAGAATAACATAATGTTCTCAAGTGTCCTTCTCAGGCAAACCTCAGACTTTCAGAAATTCACATTATGATTTTAGGGATTCTAGTGATATTCTTCTTCTAATTTAAAAATATATCTTTATCTTTGTTATGAAAACCTCCTGGAAGTTACCTCCAATTACTAAGTGCAAATTGGCTGTAAATGTAAAATATCAACAGAAAATTCAAGTAATTGTAGTTTCCAGCTCCCTACTTATTTGTCTGTGAAGCTGACAAATATGCATGAATCAAATAAATCAGTTGTACTTTAACAATTTCTAATAGTCACAGAGGAAACGGCGCCATCTACTGAGCAATAGCAGTAACTGCCACAGATATTGTAGACGTGAATATAACTGAACCATCATCCAGAATGAATGAAAAGGTGTAATCACTGGCACTACTTTTCCACACTCTGTAAAAAAAAAACATTGTTTGATATCCTTCCAAGTATAACTAATGTATCCGCTCTGACATGTACGGGCGTGGCTGATTCATATCTTTATTAGGAAGTAGTTGGTTCACTTCTGATAACCAATAATGGGAACTGAAGACAAGCTTTATTTTTATAGCACCTTTCATACAGGTTAGTGCAATTCCTACTGCATTTCAGGTGACTGACAAGCTGATAAAAAAACAGAACAAATATAAACAGTAAACTATGATGGCGTAATAGGGCTATTGTTGGTAAATAAAATTAAATAAAATTACAGACCCGGGGGAGGAGTCGTAAATTTCTAAATCAGTATGTTGTTTTCTTCTGAATAGGCCTAATTCACGACAATGTATCATCAAAGTCCAGATGATTATGATAATATGGTGATTATGGGCTAAAATCACGAGTATTTCCTTATTGCTAAATCTGATTGCAAAGTATGATTTGATTAGGTGATCCACTGTAGGCATAATACACAGCAAGCGACGGTGACTGTGTTGTGATGAGGTTGATCCAACCTTGCAAAGTGAAGCAATGTGGTTCCTTGACCAAAAAAAACACAATTTTTCTGATTTTTTAAATATTTTTTATAATCTCAGAGAATATTCAAGTTTATTCTCGTAAATTTACAACTTTAATTCTGAGTTTTTTCTCAGAATATTACCCCCCCCCCTCCCCGCTTGGATCAATTTTCAAGTCATGTTGGAAGAGGACAACAGTTGATGTGTGCACAACAATGGTTGCAGTATGCTCATATAAAATAAATATGCAAACGGAGGTAAATAAATTGGTGTATTATTACTTGCTTTGGAAGCAAGTCACAGTGGGAAAGTAACATCGGGCCGCACAGGAAATGGGCATTTGTTTTTTGAAAGTGTTTACCAATAGTTACAGGTATCCATGACGAAAGAGAGGCAAACATACAAGCATTGCATGCAAGGCCTCTATTTCAAACCAAATATCGCTTCTAAAAATGTTTTGTGTGTGTTGTACTGAATCTCCACACTGGAAAATGACAAAATTAAGCAAACTTTAAAATGCCAGCATCCACTCTAAAAAGATATGATCAGTGTATAAAATATGATACATTGTTACAGATTTAACTTAATTAATTTAACTAAAATTAGTTCGACCTTGACCAGCTACAACATTAAAATGGTGCTTATATATCAGCACATCAATAATAATAATACAATAATATAATCGCTGATTTTATAAAATTATAATCCTCTAAAAGGGGCTGTTCTACATAATTTTAATGGTGTTGGGATTGCTGATGGGGTGTTCCCTAGTGGGAATTTAGTATTGTTCTTCTGTTGTTTGTTTCGTGGGGGGTTGTTATTTTTTGTTTTGTTTTTTAGTTTTAGATGTGGTCTTTTTTTGTGTCTTTTTTTTTGCAAAGTGGAAGGTTTTGATTTACTACAACTGATCTTTTATCTCTGTAACCTGCGTGTCTAGTGGCCTCCGCCCAGGGACTACAGATGAAAATGAGCTTTTAGCTATATCTGGTAAAATACATATATTGTGCATTGTCCCTGCTAAATAAACAATAAACAAACAAACAAATGACAATGTGAAAACAATGTGTAAGGGGTCGCTCATAATGATGAACCTACAGAGAATTATCACCTGAATCTGCAGCTCCACTTGGCTTTACAGATCTTTATAGTGAGTTTCAGCTCATTGTTTAGCTGTTTTGGTTCACTCTCACAGCTCTCATAGCGTCGTTTTCATTCACAGCAGGCAGTTGTTTTCAGAGAAAAAGCTCTAAAAACCCACTGTACACTACCTGCTCAGCACCAAACGGCAGACAGACACAGTTAGCGACCAGCTGGTGAACATAAAGGTGCATTTAGCAAAGAGCCAGATATTTCCCTCAGGAGTTGGTAGAGACCCAAAACAGAATTACATAAGGGTGAATATTTGACTTAAATTCATCAGGACTTCAAATGAATGTGTAAATAGGCAACTGTTTGCCATCGAGTTCACCATATCAACTTAAAAGGTGATGATTAGTACACTCTGCTGATAATACTTCTGTACTTTTACTGGAGTAAAACTGAATGCAAAACTGTTACTTGTAACAGAGTATCATTTACAGTGTGTTATTACTACTTTCACCACTGCTAGGTTGTTCTAGAGCTCTCAACCATATCACCCGGTCCTCATCAGTATATTGAGTTTGCTCAGTTGCCATGAAACTGTAGATGTCCATTTCCGTGACTCATGAGCACCTTTAGGACCTTGGCTTAAAAGTTTAGCTTGACAGTTCATTCTTGACCTTGGAAACAGCAGTTGACAACACAGTGTCACCTCAAGGTCCCCTTACACGCTTGGTCTGTAGCTTTCGACCCTGTCAACTACATGTGTGAAGTTGTGAAATTCCAAAGCTGCAGGCCGATATGATATAATAATATAATTTGCATGCCTCACATCCCTTTCTGTTTACTGTAAATATTACTATTAATACTAATAGT
Organism: Siniperca chuatsi; assembly: GCF_020085105.1. NCBI lineage: Eukaryota > Metazoa > Chordata > Actinopteri > Centrarchiformes > Sinipercidae > Siniperca > Siniperca chuatsi. Next base: position 6,011,307 of record NC_058058.1, read on the forward strand.
AATAGTATTTGTATAAAAATTAATTTGGGATACAACCTATTCATCTAATACCAGAAAGACATTCAAATTGTTACAGAATTACTCAGATAATTGCACAGGCAGTGGCTATGAGTGACTGCACACTCATCTCAAATTTCATTATTCGCAGCAGGTGCAGGCTGTTAAATCTACTGTACATCTACTCAACCTCAAAATGTTGGGTGGGAGAAGAGTACAGTACAGGACTCATCTGGTCCATCTCTCACTCTCGATTTGTTCTTTTTTTTTAAACACACAAACACACACACACGCACACACTTGAATTAGAGAGTGTTAGAGTGTTTGGTCAGGTGCAGTGCAGGGTCCCTGGAGCTGTTTAGCAGTTAAGTGGCCGTAATGCATTTAGTGTAAAGTGACTGGGATTGGGGGGCTTAGCCGCAGCTCTCCGCCTCATTCTTAGAAAGTGCTCAGAGGTGCTAATACCAGCCGGATTTATGGCACTCATTCATAAACAGCTCGACTTTTGCAGCAGAGTCACTCTCAGTCCACCTCTCTGGCCATTTCTCTCTGTTTCTGTCTGTTTCCCTCTTCGTCGCTGTTTCTGTCGCTTGCATGATTCATGTCTGTCTTTCTTTCTCTTAGTGCAATAACCTGTCTATCATCATTCCCTTCACTGTCTGTCTCCCATCTGCCTTTTACCACTAAAGTCTCCTTTGCACTTTTCTTTTCCAGTCTCATTCTAAAGCTTTTCTGAGACTTAAATCTCAGGTTTCTTCCTCTCTCTAATGTCTCTAGCGGCGCCTTATGAAACCAGCCACCCCTCAAAGTTGCGTGCTCGCCCTACATTTCTGAATACACCCTCGTCTACGGTGAATGAGCAGTCAGTTAGAGGGAGACAGAGACTGCAGTGCTTCACTATCAGGGGTGTGGAAAGATGTCTGGAGATCCCACTCACTCTGCACTTACACGTGTGTGGGTCTGCGTGTGTGTTTGTGGTGCATTTTCACAGATTTATGAGTCACAAGTTGTACATGTTGACAATGAATGTGTACAGTAAATACGTAAATGCTGAGCTTGTGTGTGTGTGTGTGGAGGGGGGGGGGTGTTGCATGTGCATGAGTGTGCAAACTAAATACTTAACCTGTGTTGTACTTGTGCAACAGTGCATGTTTGTCTGTTTGCATGCCCAGAGAGGCTATATAGTCTGCACAATATACACAAAACTGTGTATATGTGTGTTTGCTTTCACAGGGCTAGGTGCAGTGTGTGTGTGTGTACGTGTGCTCCAGTACACGTACAGCTTATGTAACGCCCATGCATGTTCTAACTCCACTGCGCCTGCTATGTGTGTGTATGTGCATGCTTGTATGCGTGCGCCCAGTTGTGTGTAACTGTGGTAAATGTACCCGTTCGCCTGTGTGCGTGCGTGCGTGCATGTGTGCGTGTGTGTGTACCAGGCAGACTGCAATGCCGCAATCAGCCAGCTCTGTATCATCACTGACCAAACTCGCCATCTGTGCCTGTAAGCTATAGAAACAGCGTGTCGCACTGCTACACAGCAATCCACACACCATTAGTGCCTTTGAAATCGCAGCGGGATGCCACTGTTTTTTGTGTGTGTGTGTTTGTGTGTGTTGTACAGGCACGTATCTGTGTGTAAGTTTGTTTGTTTGTGTGCACTCATGCATGTTTAACTGTATTATTTTTTTTAGCCTGTTTGCGTGATGTCTTGTATTCTTCAGTGTATTACAGCCTGTACCTGCACCTGCACGTGCACGCCTCCCTGCGTACACACAGTGTGTGTGTTTGTGTGTGTGTGCAGGGAGGCCCACAGTGTATATGGGTCACTCTCTTAGGAACCATAATCCCACGTTTGGACCAACTTACTCACTGGGGTTTCACTCTTCCTGTTTGGCCAAGCTGATGGCAACAAGCATAATGACCTCACCACAGCACTTGGTCATTGGCCTGCAGACCCCGGGCCTCTCAGCCAATCACACGCTGCTCTGGTGACGTACAGCCTCCAGCTGCTGTCCTGATTGGCTGTGGAGGCGGGACTAAGGGATGCTGTGCCGTTTAGAGCACCTCTGATTAGCTGGGAGGGAGAGAGAGTGAGTGAGTGAGTTTGTGAGAGGGATGGACGAGAGAGAAAGCATGAGAATTTGGGAGTTGGTGTTTTTTGTGGTTCCTCAGAAACTACACTCAACCTGTGGCTCACATGGGTCATAGTGGAGACACAGGACAGGGGATAGATACAGATAAATAGGTAGCACACAGAGTTAACTAGGCTTGTTAAAGCTGTTTTATAAGTGTGAGATGAAGCTATAATATATGAGACAGCTTGGGACGTGACATATCGATCTATATTAAATTTGATCATGTCATGTCAGTGTTTTTTAGTCCACTGAAACGTTGTCCAACGTTTCAAAAAAAGACAGACAGCCTCCCCTCTGTCTACGGCCGTTTTCATGTTTGTAGACAAATGAAGAGGGGATGAAACGAAGAATAAAAAAAGACAGATAAAGAGAGAAAGATTTCATTCCTGTCCTGCGTGCCTGTATAAGTCTCAGACGTGCCCACAGAGGAGCCCTATTGGCCGCCGCAGCCTCGCTCTCCCAACAGCTGTTCTGTGTTTTCCCACACTGTGATTGGCCGCAGCTCGCCGTCGATCAAATTTACTTTGACGCCTGGCTCCGCCCCAGCTCCCCTTCCGCGCGATCCTATTGGCTACTGTACGCGTTCGTGCTCCACGATTGGCCGCTCGGGCTGGTTGTCAAGGCTTTGGTGCTTCATTCACCATTTTGCGACTGTAGTGTAGAATGTACAGGGCAGTAGTTTTTCCTCCTTTTAAGTTGCTTTGCCGGAGAAACATGAACGGCCGCTAATTGGCAGCTGCGGACGACTGGCCACCCTGCCCTATTTTACCCGGCGGACTCAACAAAGAACCACACAGGGGTACTCTATTAGCTCTGGTGAGTATAAGCTGCCCACAAATCTTTCTCCTGCAGCACTGCAGTGGGGCTTGTTGTGCTTTTGCCGAGCTGCTAACGTTGTTCATGTTTACTGTGGCCATAAACTGTATTAGCAGTTGAGCTGATCAGCATATTTTCCGATATCTGGGTGGCCTACGGAGAGGAGTAGAGGGCGGACTGGGTGTCTTCTGTGAAAAAAGGGGAGCGGTGCGGTTAGACATAGTGAGCTTGAAACTTTTCCACTAGAAATAAATTCAACGCCATAACTGCCGTTGGACTTCCCAGAACAACTGTTATTTTTCGTGCGTTGTATCAAACCTCGAAAACTCCTCGCTTGTCATTCCTCCTCCTCTCTTACACTGACATATTTTCTTCCTCTTTTTCATGAATCAACGTGGCTGTCTGAATTAATGTGTTTTTGAGGGGCTCGAGGGCCTTCTCCTTGGACTAGTTTGTGGCAACATATTGACACTTTCTCCCGCTTGTATCGCGTTTGCAATAACGCAAATGACGGCGAGGGTCAATACAAAGTTATCCGGGCAGCTTTAGCTGTATTTTCAGACGACTGTCACTTTCGGATGGGCCGAACAACCGACTTTGTCCGCTGTTTGTCGTCGTGTTGTGTGTGACTGTGGAGTGGATTTTCAAAGTTAACGTGTTCTTCTGCTTGGGACATTTCACACTGTCATGCAGCACAGGGAATATGGGCCGTATTACATGGTATTAAGGGTCAATATGCCCGTTAAACCGGTTATTTCCCGGTGACAGTGAGTAGAGGATTTCCAAGGCCTTGTGTGTAGTTGAGGCCTGGTCGCTGCACGCCACGGCCTGCTGTGTTGTGGAGTAAAACTGGTAGTAATCGCGGTACTACGAGGGCTTGACACATACACGGTACTATCCAGCTAAACCAGAGGTGACGACATCACCTCCTGTAATTTGCATTTTCTGCTTTGGGTCTTGTCTAGCTAAAGTTAACAGCTGTTATCTACTCTGGATTGTGATTATCTCAATATATTTATACACCGTGGCCTGTCATTTATAAAGCACTGTGGTAATCCTGTTATACACCTTTAAAGGTGGTGCTCTGCTAATGAAAAAACTTAAATATGCAGTTTGGTGTGGGTCAGAAATATACCATTAAAAATTATTTAGCAACACCTCAGTAGGTTAAAATATACCACAAGGGACTGAAATTCTGTCTAAGTTCACCACAGGACTCTAGGAATCTCACAGGATTTTATATCAAGGTTGGCAAAATATTTGTGGAAGGCATATGTAGTTTTATCTCCATTAGGCCTATATGTTTATAACATAAACATTACAAAGTTAACTCACTTGTATTTCTCTTAAGCTGTTATTAGTTTGTTTTAACGCAGTTGTGTTTGGAAAAAGCGATTATCTTATGACCTTAACCTGGACAATCGCTTAGCCAAACTAAGTTATGCATCCAGGAAAGCAGCAGTTTATGTTTTTCTCACCTCACTTGACTTGTATCGGCTGAGTGCTGCCTACAGTCATGTTGAATATGTATTCATGTCAACCTATAAAACATGGGAAACGCTGTTCTGAAAATAAAATATAGTTGAACTTGTTACCCTGCACTTTGTATATACCTGAGACACACTTACTATAAGTCCCATATTGCTCCATATTTCACGGAGGGGAGTGTGGGTTGCGTCAGTTTGTCTTTAAGCTGTTATCATTAGGCCCATGACTCTGACACCAGCTGTTGTACACAGTGCACTACTGAGTAAACACACGTAGCATACCTCTATCGTGACCAAGTAAGGCCAGCTGCCAAATTATTTTATGGTGGCTGCTCTATGGCTGTCTGTCCAAAATAGGGATTTACATAGAGCACAGTGATGGCTGTGAGCTCTCTAGCGCTCTAGTGTGCACTATCAACTATCTTCACATAGATGTTTGCTGTGTGTGTGGCCTTGAGACAGGTGGCACTCATCTCTGAAAATGGATTTCTCTCTAGCCGATATGGTGTGGCAGATATTAAAAGGACCTGAATGAATGCAAGCCTTCACAGACAAACAGGAAGGGAAAAGAGACAGGCAGACAGAGAGAAAGAGACTGGTGGGAGGATGGATGTAGAAACAAGGACAGACAGGCAGACATGTAAGTTAACAGACAGTTACTGACAAGCAGACATGCCAAATGGTAGTTGATAGACATCAATCCAGAACATTTTGACAGTGAATATCACAGTTGGAGTGAGAAATTTCAAGAAGATGACAGAGCATATAGGGGATGCTTTGATTCTCCCTCTTATACACTTGTCGTTGTCATCTTTCTGGCACTCGTAGCTGTGTGGAGACTCTTGTATTGGAAGAAATGAAGCAGAGCACACAGCAGCTAGGACCTGAGGCAAGTCCGGCACGTATCTCCCACACAGCAAACAAACCAGTTAAATGACAACAGTACCCCGTTCAACAAGTCAGCAAAATCAATCTGTTTTACTTTCTAAATGGAGGCAGAACTGTGAATGAGTCCGGTGTGGAATAGGAGATATTCTGAATGACTCTGGCATGGCTAAGAGCGATACTGAATGGCTCTGGTGTGGAATAACAATTATTCGGAACAACTCTGCTTTTCTGGATGGCGACAGCACAAAATGAGGATAGAGACTTAGAAGAAGAGAAACGAAAGAGGGAGATGAGAGGTAGAAATCAATATTAGACAGAGAATGCAGGCAGGGGATAAGAATGAAAGTGTAATAGTAGCAAAGAAAGAGAGGGAGGAATAAAGTAACGGGAAGTTAGGTAATGGTCTTCCACAGGAAATGGAGTTTGTAGGGGCGGATTGACTCTGCTTTGAAATACATAGATAAAGGTCGCCACCGAGAGAGAGAGGGAGCGAGAGAGAGAGAGAGAAAGGGAGGGTTTCAGTATGCGAGCAGAGAAGGAATTCCCCCGCCTCTACTGCCCGGCCAAGAAGTAGTGTGTGCGTATGTGTGTGTGTGAGAGAGAGAGAGTGTGTGTGAGAGGAGTGCATGCAGAAAGGCTTGTCTGGGCAAATTGCTTCTCACTTTCCATACTGTGTTGTAAGTCGAAATTGTGTTTACCCTACAATATGGCCTCCTGTTTTCAATATGTACCTGGTATGGATGCAGGCCTTGTGTAATGTGAGTAGAACCTGTTATGCAATGAATTAATGTGTAATGAATTTGTAGATGACTCATATTCATTACTACTGTAGTACGATGGTGCATCATTTAGCAGGGAATACATTTATTAAAATTAATGTTTAACTGTTTATTACTATTATTTTTTATGATGCCTGCGATCACAAAGTTCCACTTTGCTGTGCTTTTATTTGGAATTACTTTAATATCACTTTAATGTTTTCATAGATGTTTGATTTTGATTCAATCAGTCACTTTTCCTCTCAAAGCCATGCAGTTAGTAGCTATCTTGCATGGTGAATAGGCTTTGTGCATGTCTGAATGTGTTTGCCACATGAGTAACCCACACTCCCTGTTCCCTTTCTTTCAGAGTTTCTGGAATAAGGTGGGCAAGTGCAGAAGTCGCGCAACGAAGACAGGACAGGATGAGAGAGAGAGGCCCCAGCAGAGGAGGAAAATAGAGAGAATAGAAAGGAGGGGGGAGAAGAAAAAAAAGGCAGAGCAAGAGAGGAACGCCAAAGAGAATCTCTGGGATAAATAAATAAAAAGACTTGTTTGGAGAAAAGGCAAGCTAGATGAAAAGATGAAGCCGATAAAAAAGCAGGGCCGGCGGTCTCCTCCCTCCACCCGGGCCAAAGGGGGGAAGCGTCGCGGAGTGGGGGATGCCCCAGAAGGAGGGGAGAAGAGAGACTCAGATGAGAACAGAGACAGAAGCAGATCCCCACAAAATCGAACACCCTCCTCTTCTTTCTCTTCTAATTCACACTCGGAGTCCTCCCAGGCAGACACAATCAGAGCACGTGACACTTCAGAGGGGGAGGGGCTTCACAGAGAAGGGCTGTCAGACACGACAGTATCACTTGTAATGGATTCTGGGAAAATTTCGACATCCTCGGATGATAGATCAGGGAGGTCAGCTGTGAGCGGCAGCAGCCACAGTGACAGTGGTGGTAGCAGTTGTAGTAACAGTAGTACACCAAGCGCCAACAACAGCCCAAACCCCGCCTCAAGCCGGAAAACAGCCACCTTCAAGGCCCGCGTTCCCAAGAAGAAGTACACCTCTGAACACTGCTCGTCTACTACTGGTAACCATAGCAACCCTTCCTCCAGCACGCCCCCTCCACTTCTTCTTAGTGGTGGGGTCATCGACCATGAGACAACGGGTTCAGGAAGTGACATCTGTGTCTCACACCCTGATGGCAACAATCAGAGTCGGAGCCTGATGGACAATTTCCACAGTAGGACCACTGGCAGGGATGGGCCTCAGGACGGCTCCCCAGGACCCCCTACCCTGTCGTTTGGAGGGGAGAGGGAAAGGCCTGGAAGAGGTGAAGGGGTGAGAGATGCAGAGCGAATGTCGCCCACCCCCCTGCCCCGCTGCTCCTCAACAGACACTGCCAGCGAGCACTCAGCTGACCTAGAGGTAGTCGGCGACACACACACCCTCACACAGATGTCTACACACGCACCGCCCACTCTCCCTGATGCACTGTCTGACGCCCTGGCCAAAGGGCTGAAGAATCAGCGTGTCCTCGCCCGCCAGCTCAGGAGAAGTGACGAGGAGGGAGGAAGCGAAAGGGATGAAGGGAGGAGTTCAGACTTGGTGTTCCGGGCTGGAGTGGTTCGTAAGGTCAGCGGTGAATTTGGAAGCCTGGAGGTGCAACTGAATGGGGAGAAGACGCTGTGCCGTTATCCGTATCAACATGATAGTCCCCCAGGGGTGGTGGACATTATCTTAGATGCCCCGCCTCCTGGTGTCCATCCAATACCTATTGGCACCCGTGTCTGTGTACCATTTGGCAATGAGGAGGGCAGCGAGGGCCAGTGGCAGTGGTACCGAGAAGGTGTGGTTACCCAGGTGGACACACACCCTGCAGTGGCCAACCGCTACCGTGTCCTGCTGTCTGAGGAAAGATCTCACTCTGTTGACGAGGAAGAGGATGGCAGAGGGGCAGCTAATGCTACCCAGGCAGTGTGGGTCTCCCGACAAACACTCCGGCTTCTGGTGCCACCTTGGGACCTGGATCTGCCGTCTGTAGGAGGACGAGATGGAGAAGAGGGGGTGAGAGACAAGGAAAGGGAGCGGGAGGACAGGGAGGAGATGGACGTGGAACAGGAGGTGTGTCGTTTGAGCCGGGGGATGACACCCGGGGTGGGGTCAGTGTTGGGAAGAGGAATGCCCTACCCAGGTATGGTCCCTATTTCCTCCACGTCGGGCCACAACATTACCTCCCCAGTAACCCCAGTGTCAGTCCTCAGCCTTGCTCCTGGCCGAGAGTGGGAAATTGAGAAAGACTTGGAGAGGGAGAGGGACCTCCAGAGAAAACAGGATAGAGAGAGGGAAAGAGAGCGAGAAAGGGAGAACAGTGCAATGCAGCAGCAGCAGCAACAGCAGCAACACCACCCGTATATGCCACTCACCCCCGAAGAAGACATGGAGGTGTCCCACTTTAACATGGTCCCAATGGGGGCGATCATACCTGGGGTCAAACCAATAGCAGTTCCCCAACACCGCCACATTGTCTCTAAGCCCCCACCTGGCTACCTCAATCCCCACCTGTCTGTGGTGCGGGGCATCGGGATCCCCCCTGCGCACCTGGCCTTGAACCCCCACCCCGCTCCTTCACCTGTCCTGTTAGGCCTTGACCCAGCAACCACAGCAGCTGCAGCAGCTGGTGCTGTCATTACCACCCCCCAGCTCCCTCCTCTCCCTCCAATCTCCTCTTCCACAGCGTCCTCCTCCAGAGTAGAGAAGGCCTCAGGAGGAGGGTCTTCCAGTGGAGGAGCAGGTGGTGGCAGTGGATCCGGATCAGGTTCGACCTCCTCCTCACGTTCCCGCACACCACTGACAGCTGCCCAACAAAAGTACAAGAAGGGAGATGTGGTGTGCACGCCAACAGGCATCCGTAAGAAGTTCAATGGGAAGCAGTGGAGGAGACTGTGCTCCAGGGAGGGCTGCTCTAAAGAGTCCCAGCGCAGAGGATACTGCTCAAGACACCTCTCAATGAGGACCAAGGAGATGGAAGCCAGTGGAGGCAGCCGGGAACGGGGTGGAGCCAGCAGCACAGGAACCCTGACGCCGTCTGATCTCCGACTGAGCGGTGGGAGAGCCAGCTCTGAGTTTGACTGGGATGAGACGTCACGGGAAAGCAGCGAGGCCAGCAGCCGTGGAGGAGACTCCCGCCCCCGCTTGGTCCTTCCCTCTCTGCTCCCTCAGGACCTCTCTCGTTTCGACTTTGATGAGTGTGAGGCAGCGACCATGCTGGTCTCCCTGGGGGGCTCCCGCTCAGGCACACCATCATTCTCCCCTATTTCCAACCAGTCGCCCTTCTCCCCTACCCCATCACCCTCACCCTCTCCGCTCTTTGGCTTTCGCCCTGCTAATTTCAGCCCCATTACTGCTCCTGCCTCACTTACTCCACGCCGCCCTCGGCAGCTTAGCGGCACTAAGATGGGCACGCCAGGTGCTGAGCGAGAGCGCCACCTCTCGGGGATTGTGCCCACTTTTCAGACCAACCTCACTTTCACAGTCCCCATGAGCCCCAGCAAGAGGAAGCTCGACAACCATCCGCCCCCTCCGCTGCCTGCAGTCCAGGACTACCAGACCAAACCTGAGCAACAGCAGCTGGTGGGCATAGGGGGAGGGGTGGTGGGAGACCCAACCCTGGGCCACAGCCCTGCCGCCTTCAGAGTCCTCTCCCCCCAGAGTCAGCCCACAACCCCCTCCTCACTTTCCTTCCCCCGGCCCCGTAGCGCCACCAGCAGGCCACCATCCTCCGCTGCCTCCACACCTCCACCCATGCTGGTCTCTCCCACTCCTCCCTCCCCGCTGCCCCAGGAACCCTCCCCACGCCGCATTGTGCCCCTCCGCGATTCCCCAGTCATTGTCCGCAACCCAGATGTCCCCCTGGCCAAGTTCTCTGATGGCCCGTTAGGAAGGAGAGAGAGAAGCCGGTCCAGAGAGCACAGCCAGCCCCAACACACAGCTCCCCCAGGCCTGCAGGTCCCCGTCCCCATCAACGGGGCCACCACTAACGGTGCAGTTCTCCTGCGCAACCCTACATCCACACTTGTCCTGGTCACCTCCAGCTCGGTAAGAGAGTTACTATTTTTTGTTTTTGTGGCCCTAAAAAATGTAGAACATCCAAAATAGTATCACATATTTTTAGTGATGAGTAAGATGATGTAAGAATGCTTGTTCCTGAAATGCTTTTTTGTTGATACAGTAATTTGCTGTTGGTCAAAGGCTGATCTTGCAAAAGTGTCCATCTACACTAATTCAGAATGTTGTTTTGATATTGTAACGCGGGTGATGTATAATCTCTATAACTTTGTCAGTGACTGAGAAACTCCACCTTGAAAGTGAACTAAAAGAATAGTCCACTGAAAATCTTTATTTTTAGTATCAAATAGTGATAGACCTTAAAGGTGGCCCTCAAAAGTTGCTTGTAGCTTGTTCCAAGTCAGCTTGGATTTACAGCAGTTATAATGGAGTCCAGTGGAGACCCAGATACATGGCATAAAATGCATCAAAATTATCTTAGAAACCTCTGAAACCACTCCTGCACTTATAGTGTGACATGGAAGTAGTGTATTAGCCATGTTTTGAAAAATCTATGAGTGTATGGAACATGCTGAACAAATTGATTAACAGCGGAGAAGTGGATTATGTCGCAGAGTTAGATTGAGTAGCTGTTATTTTTTTTGTATTTAATTCACAAAAAATAGATTTTTCAGTTGAATATTATTTTGAAAAAGAATATTAATTTACTATGTTATTGCTACGAGTCAGTTCTCTGCAAATACTAAAAATACCTTTTGATGTCTCCTCCCAGTCCCTGACTCCAGCCACAGTGGGCCATGCCGCCCTGTCCATCCCATCCACCCCCGGGTCGATGCCCACTTCATCAGGCTCAATCCTGTCCTCCTCTAGTTCTGGAGGCAGGGAGAGGGAGAGGAAACCTGAGGGACACCAGGATGCCTCTGAAGGGGCGCTACCACAGCCGGTAGCCTGTCACCCAACGCCGACTGCCCTGCTGCCACTGATACTGCCAGCTGAGTCGCCTCACCCTGCTCCACGCAAGCAAATCATCATGGGACGCCCAGGGACTGGTAAGGAAGGACGGGGAGAGGGAATGAGAGACCACTATGGCACTGTGACTTTGTTCGCGTCAGATACAAAGTCTGCTGAGCCACACTGCCAAATTGTAAAGTAGGAAAGGATGTGCAGGCTGAAGCTTATGTACTCTAGCCTAATACTTCTTGCTTTCATTATCTCTCTAGGGTTACAGGAGTGTCATCAGAGTGCTATGGCTATGACTCATGTACATTTTACTATTGTTTACTTGCAGTGTAACAGCCGTAATACATGGGGCACTGACGCGATGCGTCATGTGGCGGGGTGGAGCTGGGTTTTTTACCTGCTACACAGATTCTGTGTTTGTAGTGTGTGGTTGCGTGACAGCTTCACTTTGTGCATATTGAGTTTTGCAAAGTATTAATGCAGTTGCTTATGCAGGGTTTGAAAGTGTAGGCTATATTAACTGGTACTGAATTAATTAACTGGATAGTTTTAACTACAGGATCATGGATACACATTGATTTGATTGATTTATTTTAAAGTGAAATGTAAAAACACCCAGAAGGTTGCTCTGCTGTGTTGCATTGCCTCTGGAACAATGAGGTATTTATTTTAATAATTTTTAAACAGATTGTACAAATTTTTTCCATTTATTTGTAGTTTTTACCTGTTGGAGGGCTGCGTAGCCACGCGTAGAGAAAAAACTAGACTAGCTGCATACAAATAGAGATGAGCGGCAGGATGCCCACGTGGGTGTGCATGGCTTTCATGGTCCGTGTAGTTTAGTTGATTATAATGGACATGCTTTTCTGTGGGCATGCTGCGGCAGATGTGTCACGCTGCGTCCATTCCCCATGTATTTTGGCCATAAGAAAGCAACCATATTAAAAAAAATTGCCCCCCTGATGTGCCTTTTAAGGGCATTTTGACCTGAGCATTTTTATTGAGTCATTAATACAGTTTTAGAAGGCGTGTATATGGCAAATACTCAATTTTCACAAATGTTTTATTTTTATTTTTTTAATTATAATAAACCATGATAGACAAAGTAAGAATATGAGAAATGATCTGAAAGACTATTTTTTGCCAATAGCACATAATAAACAATTGCTTTATCAACGGCTACCATAAAATCAGCAGTGGACACAGGGTGGACAAAGTACTTGCATTCATACATATTATACTGACAACAAAAAAAGAAAAGCCACAGGTCAATAAATTATAGATGAAGTTTTTGGCATTTTATAAACATTAATTTTGACCCAAGCTTCAGTCCATTTCAGGTCCTGCATGTTGATTTTGGTGTTCTAGGGAGTGTCATACATATAGTATGTTTATTTTCCTTCTTAAATCATACCATCAGTTAACTCTCTTAAATACAAGATGCACTGTTAATGCCAGAAGGAACAGTGTTGTTTGGGGGATAAAGAAAGAGGTTGATGTTATCAGCAATTTTGTGTACCCTCTTTCAAAGCATGTAGTTGGGCAAAAATCTGTTGTGAAAATATTTTGTCAGGTTTGTGTGCACACTGTTGGATATAAGAAAATTGGCCACTGAGAACTAGAGGTGTTTGGGTTAATCATATACTGTATGCTTGTTTCCATGCCAACCTTCCATGCGATATTACAGCCAAAACTCAGAAATGTTACTTTTAATATATGATTAAGGAAGATGGCTTCCATTTGAAATGCATGACTTCTCATTTTGTGTAATTTTAACACACACTTTCTAAATCTGAAAACGGAAAGTATAATAAATGTACAGGGATTTGTCTTAGTGCAAGAGAGATATAGGCAATTTATAGGTTGTTTAGTTTCACAGTTCATACTGACAAAATGTAGTATATACAAGTCATACACATTCAAGAAACATGACATGGTTGCAGCTACAGAAGATTTGTTTAAAACCATTAATACAAATGTCAAAAGTAGCAGATTTAAATCATGGGAATCTTTGAATTATACATTTTTATATTTAGTATTTCATAACCCTATTCTGATTGAATGATAATTTCTTGACTTCATGTGGGAAAGATGTAGAGTGAAACCTTTTTCTTCTGAGGTGTGCAGATCAGAAAAGGTTTGATATATCAGTTGCTATGGCAGACACCCAGACCTGCTGCTTATTGTGTGTAATTTGTGACTCAGTGTGTGTAGTGTTGAGTGTGCATGTGTGTGAGTGTGCAGGGGGTGTCACCCTTTTTATTTATACGCGTGTGCGTGTGTGTGTGAGAGAGAGATAAAGGGTGTTTCACAGAAACTTTAAAAGGATATTGACACGTCTAGACATGCAAGACTAAGAGCAGGAGTGCAGAGAGCAGCAAGGACATTCACACCTCCTCCTCCACCCCACACACACACACACACACACTCATCTGTGTGTTCCAGACAATCAACAACCTCAGACAGGGCATCAAGGGCAGGTCCAGCATGATGTGAATGTGTTTCATCACTTACAGCAGAAAAAGGAGTAATTGTATTGCCGGCGTGTTGTCATGGATACGCTGTTTCCACCGGTAGAATTAGCGCAGTAAAGCGTTGAGGCCTGAGCTGATTACCGGAGTGCGCTTTTATTGCTCTCTCCCTCTCACATCCCTTGCACTGCTGCTAACAGCCACCTGCCTCTGTAGCTTAACGTTTCCTCCGCCATACATTTTTAAAAACACCTAGAGTCACAATGGGCCCAGAAACAAACACAGGCAGAAGGCAGTGGAGGCCCCACGGCTGAGATCTCTCCTATATATAGCCCAGCTCAAGTGCAGCTGCATTAGCATCACAAGTTTCATTACTGCTCTCTTTGAGTACATCTGCAGCCTTCAGTGAAGAAGAGATAAGAGCTCAGATGTAGCTGAGGTCCCATCTTGTTACACAGCTCAGGAACTGTATTATTGCTTTTGCACCCACAGGAGAAATTATTTGGAAAATTCTCCAGCGGTAGTAATGTGTAGTCATAGGACAGGTGGATATCTACAGTTGAGTAGCATAATTTTCCCACCTTAAAGCGTGAAAAGACAGCTGTTCACCCCATCAGGTGTATTTCTTTATCACTGCTGCCTCTTGCTAGTCATCACTGTCAGCACTTCAAGTAAACCAATAGAGACAGATGGATATCCGAGCATCCGACAGTTTCTGTCTCTGATATTTTTCACAACTCACCACTGCCAGTGCTCCCCTGGAATATTCATGCCTCGCCTCTTCAGGGTGTCAGGTCCTTTTTAAAGGAGTGTCTCTCTTTCCGACTTCTCCAGTCTGTGGCACTCAGCCTCAAGCCCATTTGTTCCTTCTGAAGTACATTTAAAAAAAATTGTCACCCAATGGATAGTTTAATTTTTTTAAAAGCTCAGTAATTTCCTGAAACAGCTGGGCACTGTAGCTTTTAGCAAACATTACTCAAACAGGAGTAAATCATGCATTTGTCAGGGACTATTTTCAGTGGTGGATTAATACACATTTGGTGTTCTTGTGGGTAATTGCAGGAGTAGGATGGTGTATGTCAGATTAATTTAAACTAAATTACGGTGCCCGTGTTCATTGCAAGTAAGGAAAAGGTCACCCAGTCCAACGGTTTGGCTCACTGATGTGTTTTTAATAGTTTTTGGAAAGAGCAACAATAAAGCTCTATGGCACAGAGTAATACGGTATATCAGGCTTTGGCTAAAACAGACAATACTTGTGATTAATTCATTGTTAGTTTTGGTCCTTTCACGGGATTTGTTGACAATGAGAAAGATTTTGAACATTGCCAGCTTTATTTTTTTTTTAAATGCTGAAATGTCACCTACTACAGGTTAATTTTTATTGATTTTGTTTGCATTTTAATCCTCATACAGTTACATTTGGTTGAGGCAGAGTTGTAAAGTAAGGCAGATCAAATAGTAATTATGTGTAGTTTAACCACAACTGTGGGTGGAAACAGTGAATAATGTTAATTTTGCACTTCCACCGGGTGACATTCTGACTCATGTATCTTTACTGTTAGAATATTGAGCCTATAAACATTTCCTGTTGCACTGCTCATTCAAATTAGTCTCTGTCTCTGTCTCTTAGTCTCATTTGCCACGTTCAGTTGGTTCAGTCCCTGAAGTTGGCTGGTCTCCACACTGCTGATTAGAGCTAGACCGATATATTGGCTGCGAGTTTGACTTGGGTGAAGGAACTTTGCAGCTGTTGGCTCAAATTACCCTTTGTTAATGATTTCTTGTGATCATCATTCACTCGCAGATATTTCCCAAGACTGGTTGAATGCTTCAGCTCGATGTGTCGTTTCAAAAATCTGTGACCCATCAGATTCTGTGACCCAAAACACCAGCATGCCAGGTGCCGTAAAACACAGTGCGTGAGCGTCGTTAACTCTTGTGTGAGGGAATGACGTTCATGTTGCAAACGGATACGTTCAGTGCACTGTTCACCAAAAACATGAGCGCGTTCAAAGAATGGTACTCTTTGAGCGGGTTCATGCACAACACTGTCTATCTTGGATAAATTCTTAAAAAAAAAAACAAATCTAAGGGATCTGTATCAAGATTGTTTGTTTATGTTATCTTTATATGTAAAAAAATATATAACATTTTTTGAACTCCTAAATATCAGTTGGGCTGTACTGCTGATATGTCCTTGAGCAAGTAATTAGAGTAAAAGAGTTGCTGCAGTATATCTGAATCTGACCTCTGACCTACCTGTGGATGGTCAAATAAGGAGGAAAGTGATATATACTTTTTTTTTTTTTTTTTTTTTTTTTTTACAATAATGTATGTTATCAGTACTATTTCGGGTCTTTCCTGCCTTAAGAAAACACTTCTGGTGTGTAAAACATTTGAATAAGCCTCACTTCCTCAGCTGAAGTTCCTCATGCAAACAGCAGCATAAACTGCCAGTAAGTAATAAGGAGTGCAAAGGTCAGAGCTGCAGAGCATAGTGATAATAGTCATATGATACCAGAATCAGTAATCAGCAGAGAACTTCTTGAACACAGTGTGTAACCAACAGTACATTCAGGACATATTTACATTTATTTCGTTGTCTAGCACAGCAGTATCAGGATCTCCATTTTACATGAGCCAAAGCCGGCGAATGGTTAGCTATAAATAGACCATTTTAATACTTTATTATAAAATTCTTAATGGAAACGGAAACTGGACATTGCAGTGCTGCAGCGGGGTTCATAGTCAGTTTATTTCCACCAGACTAGACCTATATGTGGAATACTGCAGTCAGGTGAGGACAGCTGAAATCTTCATTATATAAATGTACAGGCACAGAGAATGAACTGCTGCTGATAAAACCATTCCATAAAACCACTAATCCACTGATTCCCAAAGTAGAAATATCTAAAAACGCAGCTGTGATGGCATTAGTAGGAATAGTTGTGGTTGTTGTTGCACTTGTGGTGTTATTGAAGTTGTAGTAGTAGTAGTAGTAGTAATAGTAGTAGTAGTACTGGTAGTTGTAGTAATAGTAGTAGTAATAGTGGTAGTATTAGCAGTAGTAGAGCTTTCAGTGGTGTCGTATCGTGATGATATGAACATATTGTGATATCTGCTATTCAAATGACTTTTGTATCATGTATCTCCAAAGTGTCAACTTTTCATCAGTTAAGAAAAATGGTTTTCTGCTTTGTGACAGTGCTTTTTTCAGGTAACCCAACAGGTGTTTAAACGATTTATGTAGGAGTATATTCCTAACATTTAATCCTTCAGTTTATCAGAACAGAGCTAAAGTGTCTACAGCCATGCTGGCGGCTCTGTGAGGTTAATATTTTTAGGCACAGCTTTGAGCTAAAATTAGCATGTTAACATGCTAATGTTTAATAGGTATAATGTTTACCATGTTCACCATCTTAGTTTAGCATGTTAGGATGCTAACATGTGCTAATTAGCACTGAACACAAAGTACAGCTTAGGATGATGGGAATGTTAGTAGTTCTGCAGGTATTTAGTAAACCAAAATATTGGACAAATTAAAATTTTCTAAATCACCAAATTGGACATACGTGGTTTTCATTGGACATTGACTATGTGAAAAGTTTTGTCTGATGTATTGCAAAAGTATCTCTTAATTTAATTACTGTATATGTGGTTTTGCATGGATATTGTGATATACTGTATATCTGTATTAGGAAAAGACATTAATATTGTGATATTGCTTGTAACCATATGACCCATCTCTAAACAGTAGTAATAGATTTGTGTACAAATTAAACTTGTACTCTGTAGTCTGTCTTGGCTTGAAATGGTTCCCGGCTCCCACTGCAGAGACAGTTCAGTTCAGAGTCTGAGCTCGGCAGCAGTGTGGCAGCAGTCTAGACAGCGAGTAGTCTGGAGTCTGGAATCTCTGTGGATAAAATAACAGGTTCCCTCATCACATCACACACCACATGACCCCTCAACTCACATTATCCTGAGGGATGGTTTCTGTGTGTGTGTTGGAGAGGGGGGCAGAGTAGGTGACTGAATACACAACTCCATTCATGGTCTTCAGTCTATGGCAGTTTCTATGAAAGTGTAGTTTTTAGTAGCGCTTTAGTTCATCGCTGGCTGACGATCACATAGGATTTCACATACTGCCAGAGGGCAGAGCGCTACCTTATGTCTACAGTCCATGATACTGAGATGGATAAACATGATGACATTTCACTTTTTCTCTCTCTCTCTCTTCTCTATCCCTTCGTGTTCCCACAGTTTGGACCAACGTGGAGCCTCGATCGGTGCCAGTGTTCCCTTGGCATTCACTTGTCCCTTTCCTGGAGCCCAGCCAATCAGGAGTGGCTGCCCAGCCTGCTGATGGCCAACAGCTTGTCAATCAGAGCAAAGGTAGCAAATGACCCCACTCTTTTTCTCTGTACAAGACATCATGACTTTTTATCTGGGAGAGGGACACAGAGGGCTAATTTCACTGCTTGTGCCCAAATATATATTTATAACTATATATAATATAAACAAGTATGTCCCACAATATTATAATCACAACAGGAAATAGGGCTGTGTTTCTCAAATAACGACTGCCAAAACACTCCAGTACACAGCCAGTACAAATGTTGGTTGGACACACCAGCAGCCAAGTCAGTGTTTCCCAAAACAGTTACGACTGAATTGAAAATCAGCACAGTTGGTGTTCACACCAATATAGTTCCAGTAACATTGTTGATAACACTATTTATTGACTGGACTGCTAAAATTTATTCAGAGACTAATTTGGACTGGTGGGGATGGTCAGTAATCGAAATGCATTTTCTTTTCCTCAGAGCTTCATGAGGTCTTATCTAAGGTCTTTAAGTTATCTTTCTTTTCTATCTGTTTTAGGGCTGCATCTATTGGTTTATCATTTAGTCTATGAAATGTCAGCAAACAGTGGAAAAAATTTCTGAGAGCCCAAGGTCATATCTTAAAATGCTTTTTTTGTCCGACTAGCAATCTAAAACACAAAGATATTTGATTTGCTAAAATATATGACAAAGAAAAGCAGCAAACCCTCACATCTCAGAAACCAGAACCAGCAAATAGTTGGTATTTTTGCTTGTAAAATGGTGATTCATTTTCTGTCAGTTGACTAATCGATTAATTGACTAATCAATTGAGTTCTAGACTGTTAAATAAACCATCTTACTTTTTGTGAAATTATAATACTTCATGGCTGCGTCACATTATCAGTCTCAAAAGAAAACAGACAGTTATATTTCTATTTTAGGATGTATGAGCATAAAAGATAAAACCAACCTTTAATTTGGGGGATTTGTTTTCAGAAATCACCACACCGCATACAGTCTTCTAAGCATTTTTTCCATGTAAATAGATGCTACAAGAATTCTTGGCTAAGTTATAATGGTCTAAAAAAATTAAGGCTAGTCTGCATAAACCCAGTAAAAGGAAGCAAGCTCACTAAATGGCTACAATTAACTTTGTTAACAAACACCTGCAGTATTTAAAAAAATAAAAGCGGTGTCAACAAAGTTTTGTAATTACTAGATTTAATGACAAAATACTTCTGTAATGTACAGATGCAGTCACTAAACCCTTGAGGGAACATTTCCTTCATATGTGAATAGTCTTTAACTCAATATGAAGTATTCTTCTTACTACTGCAGCAGATTATTACATAGATGTAGTCAGAGCTCTCACACCTCCCACAGTCAGTTGGCCAGAATAGAGCAATCCATCAGGGCATGCAGGGTAGCCCTGCTTTTACACATATGGCACTGTTACTTACTTTCATAATGTTTGTCACTAATTGGCATATACAGTAAATGGCTTTTATATTTCAGAGCCTCGTTGCGGTGTGGCCCTGGTGAGCGACGGGCCGTCCGGTCCTCCAGACCTAGACACGGGATCACCGTCATGCCCTCCCCCGACCAATGACAATCCTCCTAGAGACAGGGGCGGGGCTGACAGCGAGACAGAGAGTGATACAGATGACCCGTAAGTACAAAGAAGTTGTTTTTTTAGCTGATTTTTTTTCCCTCCTCCCTGGTATTATCAAGATCAGTTTTGAATTTGTTATGCAAATTTCATTTTTGGCACAAAAAAGTACAAATTTTAATTAACAAAGCAGAATACAACAGTGTAGTGCTCAGCAGTGTTGGTTGTCAAAGTCCAGCAGCAGCTACGGGTGGCATATGGAATCAAGAGAAGAAGTGGAAGAAGCACAAGAAACAAAAGATTTGATTTAAATTCAGGTGTAGAGTAGTGTTGTGGCACATTGACCACATTGTGAAATAAGTCCAGTGCACCAGTCAGACACTGGAAACAGCCAGACAAATGTTGATCCAATTTTGGTCTTGTTTACATGCAAGTGCAGTAATTTATATCTGTCTGTTATTCACATATAAACTCACTGACTTGAAGTTGGGTGTTTATTTAGTAGCATACAGTAGATACTGGTTCATTAACATAGTATCTTTTAATTATTTAATTATCATTACAAAGCAATATATTCCTGATTTTCCTTTATCTACTCAGGATTTTTTGAGTCGAAATGTTCATTTGAAAAATGATATGTATCCATTTAGAAAAATAATAGTCTGTAGCTATATTTCATTATTCATTATACTTAAAATATGGAAAAGCACAAAAAATCAAAACAAAAAAACAATAGTGTTGTCAACCAAGTTCTTAAGCTATCCTTCTGTACTTTAAAAAGTATCATAACTTATTTTGGTGCTGCATTTAAGTGGTATAAACTCATTTTGAGCAACCACTTTATACATTGTGTTTCCTTTCTGCGACTCTGGTTATGACTCAGTAGAAGGCAGATAGTAACTGTAGATTATGTTAGACACAGTTTGTCGCTGCAGTTTGAATCACTGGCTTTAAAATTTGCTACGCTCAGAACAGGTGCACTGAAATCCACCTCTGACAGCAAAATTCAAAAGAAACAAACAACAACAAACAACTTTTCTACCAGCTGCATCAGTGTGTTTGTCTGGCAAGAGTTGTACAGTCTGTGCTTGCTCATTCCACTCAGTCTCAGGCTGCGTCGCTACGTCTGGCTGGGTTATTGCTCTTTCAGAGTGACTCAGACAGGCTGCGTGGCTGTCTGGCTGGTAGTGTGGTTTCGAATGTTTCAGGGTCACTGTGCTCACAATGATGGCGGCTGTTTGGAGCCGCCATCACTGTGAGCACAAAAAAAATGCTTCAGCAAACTGTTGCAGTGGTTACACCTGTTATCTGGCTACATCTCAATGGAGAGACTAATGACATTAATAAAAACAAAGTCGAGACATTTGATTTGAGCTCGATTTATTAGCTGTTTTACTCTGCTTGCATAAATACATCCCCATTGTATGCATCTGTAAGCAATACTGTATATAAGTATAATAATCATTTTTTTAAACTTTTATTTGTTTGTTTATCTACCGCTTCTTATCTGTCCATTCTCAGTCTTTTACCCCTTTCTTGCTTTCTTTTTTTGTATTTCTTAACTGTTATACGCACACAAACTGAAACATCCCCTCTGTAGTAAATAGTACAGCACACGAATACTAGTGTACGACATCACCTGGCGGAAGTATGGTGTAGTGCTATGGTGTGGTCCTACTGAGAGAAGTATGTCATGTACACGAGTTGCCAGCAATAGTTTGCTGAAGATGTTCAATAAGCCTCCTATCACCATATTATGTCTCCCATGATGGTTCCTGTTTCTCACTACAAAGAAAGCTTTTACAACACGCACACGTTCACCCATACGCCTATAAACATGCACACAAATAGCACATCTGACTTAACCACAACCAAACTCTCATGTAACTCCAATCTCCCTGATGCCTTATGATTGCTCTGGTGATTGTGACATTGTATTTTTTTTGTCTTGTGTCCCACGGCTTAATTTCTGCCTACACGGACACTGTGTGTGTTACTCTTTAGCCTTTTTTGTTTATATAATCGTTGCTGTATTATGTGTGTTTGCTGTATATAATAAAAATGCTTTAGTAAAACTAGACAAGAAAGCAAAAAACCCCGCCATATTCATGTAGTCGCGACTTGACACTGAGTTCACTCTCTAACAGAGAGCCAGACAGAACATTCTGTCTGCCGCGTGTCACAGATTCAAAAGACTTTTCTGGTAGTCATAACTTTTATGCTCACAATTGAAACTGTTTTCATACTAGTTGTGCCAAGAAAAAAATCTATCCAGTTTTATTCACCACTGATTTATTAGACATTTTTTCTCTATCGCTAATAGTTGGGAAGTCTGTTGTGTATGTTTCAAAGAAAATTGCACAAACATAACCTGTGAAAACCAGAATTTGTAACTACTTATTGGCTGATTGTTTGTGCCTGCGAGGTACTGGCTCATTTTGATGAACCCTCTTCCTTTTTCAGTATCTCTCTTGATTTATGTTTTATTATTCATGTTCTCTTTTTTGCTCTCTGCAAGTGTCATCACTAATACTATACTTTTATTGAAATAATCATAAGAAATTGTAGACAAATTAATGTTTATTTTACTACTCAGTTTCTCCAACAGCTGTAACAGAATAGTAATTCAAACTTAACCCAGTCTGTGACAGCATTTTTGTTTGCTTTTTTTATTTACTCTGTGTCTGGTTGCTTTTTCCTGGAAGCTTGGCTCACAAGAAGAGTGCAGTTTATTAGTAGTAGAAACAGTAGTTTCTGTGGAATTAACTGATTAGATACATGCTAATAGTATTTAGCATGCGCAGTGATAACAACCACGGCTGAACAGATAAAGAAAAGTGCATTGATTACGTTAACAGTAAATTAAATGAAAAGAAAGTCAGGAAGACAAAGGGAAAACACTGTTCTGGTTGGCTGACATGTGATCTCTGGGCTGTGTGTTGCAGAATCAATAAAAAAACAGGTGTCTGCAGGTAACCACTTTAATCAAAAGGCACATTTTTTGTAGTTTATACAGCATAACATGTCATACTGGTTAAGTGCTTACTGTACATCAAATGGAACTTTATGGAACTTTGTCATCAAACCACAAAGGTGTGAAATACACTAAAAACATTTGAAAAACAGAGTTAGATCAAAGACATTCTATTACACAGTATCTTAATCAGTGAGAACCATTGTGTCTTGAATTCCTCCCTAAATTCTCCACAACCCTTCAGCTTTGTTACTTTCCTGAAAGTCCCTCACAGTAAGGAATCTCACTTGATTTCCTGTCTCTTGTAGACTCACAGTTTCACTTTTTCTTTGTGTGTGAATGCAGGTTCTCCCCGGGTGTGACCAACGATCCGGCGCCCTCCACTGGCCCCATGAAGAGACGCACGCAGTCCCTCAGCGCCCTGCCCAAGGATGGAGACAGGAAGGTCAGTCCACCATGCAGACAGACAGTCAATTAGTAGAAAAGGCAAAAAGATACAAAAAAACAGAGAAAGATTAATGCTTATTAAATGTCACTCTTACAGTTTACCATAAATGTCTAAACTTTCTGTCCTCTTCCAAACACCAACCAGAGGGAGAAGGACCATATCCGCCGTCCCATGAATGCATTCATGATCTTCAGTAAACGCCACCGGGCCCTGGTGCACCAGCGACACCCCAACCAGGACAACCGGACAGTCAGCAAGATCCTGGGGGAGTGGTGGTACGCTCTGGGGCCCAACGAGAAGCAGCAGTACCACGATCTGGCCTTCCAGGTAAAGATTCTCTCTAAAATGCTTTATGCTCTTATTTTCTTAAATTTCTTCAAATTACAGTTTGTTTTGCATTGTCAGGGTTAAAGGGTACAGTTAAAATTCTTGCAGTTAATTGATCAGAATGTTTTGAGCAAAATATTTTTGCATTTACTTTCATACAAATAAATGTGCAGTTTACTAGTAATGACTATAACACACTAGTACCTCTTTAGTCCGTAGATGAGAGCTTTTAATTTTGTGCTCCAGACATCCAGATTCAATAAGGTGATAAAAAAAACTGGGTAGTTTTCATGAGCAGTGAAAGGCACCAGAAACTCAAATTGCATCAACAGAAAATTAAAGACCCTCTCCTTCTCCTCCAGGTGAAAGAGGCCCACTTCAGAGCCCACCCAGACTGGAAGTGGTGCAACAAGGACCGCAGGAAGTCGCTGTCAGAGGGCCGTGGGACAACAAAGGAGTCACGGGAGAGGAGCATGTCAGAGAGCATAGGTGTGTGTGTGTGTGTGTGTGTGTGTGTTGATTAGCATTGATTAGCATTTCCAAGCCAATGTACAAAATGGCTTTTGCAAGGAAAACTTTTTAGATCAGTCATAGTCATACTGAACCATTTTCTGAAAAAATGGACTGTAATTATAATAACCTTGTACTGATTTTCATTGCATATTGCAGGCATTTTGCTGATGGTGTGGATTTTATGGAACTGATTCAAGTTCTATTGATCTGTTCTGTGATATTTTATCTTTGCTCAGAGTCTTTCTCCTCTATTCTCCAGATCCCCATTCGGAGTCCCAGGTGCTGGAGGGGAAGGGAGGAAGCTCAGGCTGGCCAGGGGGATCAGAGCGTCGAGGGGGGCTGTTTATGGGGCAGCACCCCCGTCCCCGAGCCTTTTCCCAGAGTGCCGTGCACACCCTGGAGCAGAGGGAGAGAGAGGGAGACCTGGAGAAGGTAGGAGGTTGTTAATCTGTAGCTCAAAGGCAGCAAATAGACTCTGGAGATTTAAGAATGTGAAGCAAACTGTTCCAGATCACTAGCTAGTTTAATCTTAAAGCTAGGGTAGGTAATGTATTTCAGAAGCATTTTTTGTTACATTTGTTGAAATTCTCTTTACATTCCGACAGCAATCAATAAATCAAATGCTCTGAAAACAAAAAGAAAAAAATCTGGCATCTGTGGCTGTCGCAGCCCTGTAATAAGCCCATCCAATCATTTCACAAATGAAATAATTGGCTGGTCTACCTGCCTACCTGCCCACCTGCCTACCTGCGCGCACTCTGCCTGTGCACTCATTGTGCAATAAAATGTGTTTTTGGGGAGTGGCTTTGGAGGTAGGCCTGAAGGGAGGGGGTGGGATTTTTTCAGGTGGATACTTTCGAAATCTAGCTGTCTGTTGCTAGTTTCTCTACCCTAGCTTTAAAGCTAGAGAGAGTTAAAATCATGTGCTTTCAGTCAAGTCAAGAGTATTATTCAAGCACTTTAAACACATTTGTTGCATCTAAGAGAACAAAGAAAAAATAAAACAAATAAAATTGCAGAAAATAAAAGCAACAGACTGAAGTAATTCTTAAACCGAAAAAACAGGGCCAATGCTTGTGTATATGTGAGCGCCTACGCACCAACATGCGTGTGTATATTCACAGATAGCAGAATATATATGTCCTTTACACTACAGAGCACTTTGGTTGAACTCTACAATTGAAAGCATGCTGTTCAAAAACAGTTCAAATGGACTCTCTTTGTTCTTTGTGTGAGGGCTTGAGTTGTTGCTGCTGAAAACCCACTGAAAGCTCTGGGGGAGCTCAGCCTCCAACTTCAAAGGTTTCACTTTCTACTTTTTTAGTGCCTTTGAAGGTATGAGACTGTAGTGTTTGCTGCTTTGCTCCTATTTACAGATGGATATCCCTGCATGTTAGCTCTTTTGTTTTGAAGGCATTCATTTAATGCTGGTGGCTGAGCCATATATCTATGTATGCATGCTTTGATAATAAATATAGTACTTATGTATGAAGTGTTGTTCGTATCTACTTAAGGCTTTTCTTTTAGGTTATAAAATATTGTTTCTGCAGCAACTACAAAAACATTTCTTTTTAAAAATTGTAAAACTGTAAAATGCCTTTTGTCTTTTTCTTTTCTCCACTGTGCCAGGAGGATGGGGCGAGTTTGTTTCGCCACCGGCCCCTGCCTCAGTCCCTGTACCAGGGTGGGGTCAGTGAGGACGTGACCAGTGACGAAGAGCGCATGGTCATCTGTGAGGAAGAGGGGGACGATGATGTCATGGGTGATTAAGATGATCAGCAGAGTGGTCTAGTTGTGGTTAGAGAGACTGTTGCATAACCACAAAGTCATAGTTTCAGTTCCCACAACGATCAGTGTGTCTTTAAAAAAAACTTCAGCCTTCTTAGTCAGAATGACAAAATCAGCAAAACACCTAAAAGCTAAAAAAAGTGTATGTGTCATCTGGTGAGCCCTGGCCCTAGCCCTGGACTGTTAATTCATAGTGTTCAAATATAGCAATAACAATAGCACATTGGTTATTGGGGCTATTTGATGGTGATACTGGTGGTTTGAAGGCAGCCTTTCCAAATTTTTGTCCAGACCCCATCAATGTTGCTTCACTTGTCTGATTGCAAATTAAATAACTTCCAGGGAACAGTTGAAAGTATGTTTGTTTAGCCCTCTTTGTTGAAATTTGTTAAAAAGCTGACCTCTGATATCCATGTCCCACCCTCAGAGGATTCCTGTCCTGAAGGCTCCATTGACCTCAAGTGTAAAGAGAGAGTGACGGACAGTGATGAGGACGAACCAGATGGACAGGTAGTTGCAGTGATCATCAAACAACTATCCACAGTAGACTTCACTTTGAGCTAGATTTTACTGGGCAACCATGTCTCTCCCTTCCCCCATTTCATATTGGATATATACAATATAAAGGAAATGATTCATTTTTTTTATTGATTAATTTATTTTTTATTCAGTACTTGTTTCTGATATGTATATGGTCTCCGCATAAAGGAAGCAAGTATAAGTTAACCAGATTTACTAAAAAGCTGCACTGCAAAAGCATATTCTATTTATTAAAAACTGAGGGGCGAATTCACAAAAGGATTGCGTGTCTTTTGCGCCCGCTAAACCTGCATAAATAAGGCAAAAAGAAACTGTATAATTCGCAAAGCACCCGCAAATAGTGATCTGCACCCCTAACTGTGCTGCCAAGCAAATAGCGTCTCGGTGGTCTGGTGCTACTTCTACTATTTATTATATTATTTGCAGAGACCCAACAATTCCCACCATGAGCAAGCCCTTGGCGACAGTGGCAAGGAAAAACTCCCTTTAAGAGGCAGAAACCTCGAGCAGAACCAGACTCAGTGTGGGCAGCCATCTGCCGCTGCCGGTTGGGTTGAGAGAGAGAGAGAGCAGGAGGAAAGAGAGCACACAGTAGCACAATGCAAATTCCACATAGAATTTTAACATATTAGTAATGTAATGGTAGTGGTAATATTAATAAAATAATAATAGTAAATATTAAAATAATAATAATGATAGGAATAATGATGATAATAAAATCATTACATACATTCATTTGGCGCCCCTTTCTATGCAAATGAGCCTCATTGCAAAAAAGGTTAAATTCACAAACACCAGCGCTAATAGCCACATGCAGTTAGAGTGAAATTATTAGTGTAGAGTTAGTGGTAACTGAAGCACATTCATAAAAGGGCGTCACACCCAGACTTTCCAATGATCATGGCTGCAGTGATTGTAGCCAGGTGAAGCAATAGTGCATCACAGTACATTATATGTGCACAGTTGGCACAGAAACAGTACAATTCCTGATTTACCATGAGGGAATGAAACTGAAAAACAACATAAAACCTGCTGCTGTGAGAAACGGAGACGGCAGCTACGCACTGTAACAGTCCAGCAGCACAGAGCAGAGTAGGAGAGAAAACAGCTCTCCATGCGCCCAGAGGCATGAGGGAGAGCGCACAGTTAACACCCCAAATAACAATCACTCCATACAGAGTGAGTCATAGAAAAATGAGAGACATCCCGCAGATAGAAACGAATGAAAGAGCAGGGGGAGTTATTAGATAATTAGAATAGTTATAATAAGTAAGGTCAGTTCTCTTTCAAATCAAACATCTCTTTCAACATGAGTGGAAAGTATTGTTCTTGCAACTGCATTTATAACATTTATTGACTCAAACATTGCTTAACAGGGTTCCCACAGGTCCTTGAAATCCTTGAAAGTTTGTGAATTTGAGGGAAAAAATCAAGGCCTTGAAAGTCTTTGAAAATAGACATAAAAAGACATGGGTCTTTGAAAGGGCTTGAATTTATATATTTTGAGCTGAAATACAAATTTTTTGATATCTTATTTGACTTAAAGTAACATCACTAACACATTCAAGCCTCTCTCTCTTTTTTATAATTGTCTTCGAGCTTCTCTTCTAAAGCCTGCTAGTTCTCATTATAAAAATTCTCAGTGTTGTAACTAATTAACCTTGATCTGTTTCTCAAACTTTGCCATGTTGGGTCCTTGAATTTGAGGGAATTTGGCCTGGAAAGTCCTTGAAGAGTCCTTGAAAAGAAGGTGTGGGAACCATGGCTTAACCATGTCATGTGATATGCTACGTCAGTACACCATAGGAACAGATATTACTGGGACCACTACAGAGAATTGCAGATGAACATTTAACAGATGCAAAACAATGGCAAATTGCACTCAGCTAAAGAGGTCAAAACTCCAGCAACACTTGTAGTATATAGAACAACTTTAATGTTAGACCAACATGTTTCGGCTTGCGGCCTTCATCAGGGTCATCATGGAACACATTACAAACAACATTTATATAGGGCAGGTATGCCCTAGGTAAAACTATTCAAATGGGTAAAAAAGTATGAAAGACAACCAATCATATACATCTGCACACATATCAGCCAATGGGGCACCTACAAAGGTGGGTTGGGTATATGGTCATGTGGCTACAGGCCAATTGTAGTCCCAGACTGGCAGGGAGGGATGGGGAGGGTCTAATAAGGGACATGGATGACGCCATATTAAGTAGATAAACTGGAGAAGAGCAACTAAGGGGTGGTACTAAGTTTGTGTAGAAAAGGCTTTGACCCAAAATGTGCCTATTTGATGTGGCATGCTTGCACTCAGCTGCAAAACTTTATGGCCATGTTTGTGCTGTACTATCATTAATAGTACAGCATAGTGCAATATCTTTTGTGAATCGGACCTTGAGACGGGGCAGATAGCGGTTGCAAAGGCATCATATCGTTGGTGGTTTAATTTAAGCTTTTTAGTTTCTGGAGTCCTTTATTCCTATCAAGCATTAAAAACCCACAGATTTTCCAAAGTTACTCTATGTTGAGACACTTGTGTGTTCATGAAGAAGAGAAGAACTTTACATAGTAACTTTCCCGGCTTTGATCTCTCCCTCTCTCCATCTTTCCGTCTATCTCTTCCCTCCAGCATGGCTTCCAGCCAGTGGCTCGCTCCTCTCTCCCCTCTTCCTCTCCCTCCATGCCTCACTCTGACTCCACCTCAGCTAAAGGGAATGGAAGAGGAGGAGGAGGTGGTGAAGAGGGGTCTGAGAGGAAGAGAAAGAGAGGTACAGATGAAGGAGAGGAGGGGAGCGAGGGAGGATCCAAGAGAGACGAAACAGCAGCAAGTGGAGGAGAAGGAGGTGGAGGAGGTGGGCAGGGTGTCTCCTCTTTGTCCATCGCAGGCTCAACATCCAGCACCCAGGCTCCCCTCGCTTTGGCCCAGCAGGGTTTGACCCAGGTCCTTGGCGCCGCCCGCATGGCTCCCACTATGGTGACCAATGTGGTACGACCCATCGCCAGCACGCCCATCCCCATTGCCAGCAAGCCAGTGGAAGGAGCCGTCACCCTCAGCTCCCTGCCCCAGGACAAGAAAGCCACTCTCCTGATTGGAGGAGGCGGACCTCAGCAACTACCAATCACCGCAGGGGGTGGGTACCTGTCCTCATCCTCCTCCCCCGGTCCAGTCAGTGTAACCCCTTTGGGGGGCAGCAGCCTGGTCACTAGCCTAGTTCTGGGAGGGTCCTTTCCCGCTGCCCAACCAGTACAGCTCCTCACCCCCCCGCAGCCACACGCACAAACCCCCCTACCTGTCCTCCAGCCGCAGCTCCACCCCACTGCCGCCACCTCCTCTCTCACACCTCCCACCGGCCCCAAGCCGCTAGCACAGGTCCACTACATCCTGCCTACAGAGAGCCCCTCCTCCCCTCAACTCACCCACCAGCAAATTCTCTCCCTGCCCACCAATGCCGCTCTGGCCAATGGCGTGCACTCGGGGGCAGGAATCAGAGTTGCATCAGTCAGCCCCGGGACCAGAGGTGAGACAGAGAAGAATGATTGGCTGTCAGTAAAGAACAAATCAGAGTTTCATATTTGTGTTTTCACTGGTCCACTGAAAACAGAAAAAAAAGTCTTTCTTTTATTTTTATTTTGGCTGTAGTTCCCTTCCCTTATTTCGTATTAATCATCTCCACAGGGAGCACTGAAAATAGATTTGATTGGCTTATATAAACAGGAGATAAATGATTGACAGGTGAAACACTGTTGACATGAGTATGAGTGCCCGCCGCCCACCCATGCCTTAATCACTCTCTATTCATAAGAGTCAGAAGCAACAGAACATTGTTCCACCTTGTTATCAGAGAGGAATTTCACTATTATCAGTAGCTGAAATGTCCTGTATGTCTCAGTGTGTCTCCACCCACCCGTCGCTCCTGTGCTGTCTTCACCTCCCCTCTTTTGGCTCAATTCATCTGTTTCTCACGCTGAGTGTTTTAATTCTCTCTCTCTCTCTCTCCTTCTCACTTATTAGTCCAAACCCAGTCGCCTGTCTTGCAGAGCAAGATGTTGGTTCCCATGGCAACAGTGAGAACAGGGTCTACTCCTCCTCATCCTTCCATTTCCCTGGTCGCGCCGCCTCTTCCTGTGCAGAACGGCCCCGCGACAGGAAACAAGGTAACTAAAACGACAGTCAGCAGTGTCAAAGATAAATAGATGCCACCGTGTTTGCTGACAGGTGACAAGGTAGTTAAATCCACAAGTCATCAGCAGTAGTAAAACTTGACGGAGACAACACATGTTACTGATAGGAACAAAGTAGATTACAGAAGGACAGTGTGGTGAAAA
This sequence comes from Siniperca chuatsi, assembly GCF_020085105.1. Classification (NCBI taxonomy): domain Eukaryota; kingdom Metazoa; phylum Chordata; class Actinopteri; order Centrarchiformes; family Sinipercidae; genus Siniperca; species Siniperca chuatsi. Next base: position 6,041,747 of record NC_058058.1, read on the forward strand.
GAACTTTGGGAGGAAATCTGCTTTATGCTTGTGTTTTACTGCTATGTGATGCAATCTTTATCCATTTTTGATTGGTCTGATTCGGACCAACACCTTTTTGAAGAATTCACTCATAAAAATATCTCCACACACTGTGATGAAAACTGCTGTGTAGTGCTGAAACAGTTAATCAATTAGTCAATGGACAGAAAATGGATTGATAATCGAGTTAAGTAATTTATTAAGGAAAAATACAAAATATTTGCTGGTTCCAGATTTTGAAATGTGATGGTTTGCTCCTTTTCTCTGTTATATCATTGTGAATTGAATATTTTTGGGTTCTGGACTGTTGGTCAGACAAAACAAACAATTTAATGAAGATCTCTTGAGCTTTTGGAACTTCTAATGGGCATATTTTCCCTTTTTCCCTGCTGTGTTTTCCTGCCCCCCAAAGATCATCCAGATCGCTCCCATGCCTGTGGTCCAGACCAACGTTCACCCTAGCGGCGCAGCAGCAGTGCATCCTGGGAGCCCCTTTCCTGTTTCCATGGCAACGGTGATGGCTCCCGGTGCCGCGCCCCCACAGACCGTTCTTCTGACCTCTCCGCCCACCAGGTCACTAACACTGGCCTAACACCTGAAAGACAGCAAAACAAACCTGCTTTTATTTTCCTCACTGCTACGTTCTGTTACTGCTTCAGCTGGTCAGAGATACTTCTGAGATATACAGATGCTGTCGGATTTCGATTTTAGCCAGGTCACAATGTTAATTGTACTAAATGTGCAGTAAATGTGGATAAACAAAGTCAACACTTTGAACACATATTGACACCTCAATCATCCCTTGGAGCGACATGAACTATGATACTAACTGTAAAAACTTAAAATGTCCTTTTGTCAAGTTTTCCAAGTTTTTAGACAGGGGTAAAAGAAAATATAGTTCCGTTTGGCCACATTATTGAAAGTGAAAATTAGGTGGTTTTCTTTAAAGCTGAAATGATGAGTCGAATTGACAGAAATTGATCAACAACAATGCCTATAATTATTTGTAATTTTTAAGCAGAAAAAAGACCAAACAATGAATCGATCAATCAAGACAGTAATCGACAGAATAATCAATAATAAAAATAATCTGTAGTTGCTGCCCTATTTTTTTAAACTATTAGCAAGCAGACATACACATACATATATGTGCTGTGTCATCTATATTTCGTCTTTTTAAAATATGTCAGGATCAGGTTGCTCAGGTCGTTATTGACTTTTCTGATTTATAATATTCAGCTATATTCAGCTTTACACTCATGACTCTTCTCTCCTTTAGGATCACCTATGTCCAGTCTAGCCCAGGAGTTACCACAGCAACGCCCCAACAGGCCACACCCGCTCCGTGTCCTGCATATCTCCCATCATCTCTGGCAACCCTGGGCTTCACCGCCATTGCCCCGGCCGGGCAAACCCTGGTTCAGCCGCTCGTTGGTCAACCGCCAGTGTTAGCTCCAGCCCCGCCCCTGAGCTGTCAATCACAGACCCCTCCAGGTCAGGCCTCAGGAACCACTGGTCGTCAGGTAAGGAGGAACAGAGAACTGTACAGTGTTAGTAGTACCAAAGACTTTTAAACCGCAGTGTAGAGGTGTGTGGTCATGAAAAAATTTTTAAATCTGAAATGTCAAATGAAGTTACTAGTGTTTAAGGAGTGAAAAAATGTATTTACATTAAAAATAGTCTACCTTGTTATAGGTTTTTATTGTCCCAGTTTTCTTCAAAAGATCATTTGTAGATGTATGAAGGTTACTGAAGTCAGTGCTGAGCATTAGCAATTAATTCAGTTTTTCTTTTCCATACAAATACTGCAGATTTAATTTCCTGATTTCACAAAATGTCCACGTTTTACCAATGGTGTATGAATACATAAATCTCAGCAGTCTCTTGCAATTCTCTTGCAATAAAGAGTGCACTTTTTTTTTAAACTATTGTATTTGGTTGGAAATGACAGGAGCGCATGCAGCTCAAGAGGCAGTTGATTAAAGGTGCTAGATTTAGTATTCTGCTATTGATAAATCATCGCTACATCAGTTTTGAGACATTAGGGAAATTACTGTGAACAAACAAGAGAAATATTGGCAGTCACTTTTGGCCTCTACACTACATTATTACATTGTGTGGCTCCAGTTTTGAAAACTGCTGGGTTGATTTACAGCACAGAGATTAGTGTACTTTGTGTGACAAAACAAAGCGGCTGCGCCTGTAGCGGTGCGTCTCTGTGTGATCACCCCTTTAGGCTTCTTTTTCTTGCTCTTCAAAACAAACATAGTAAAAGCCTCATCCACTTTTCTACTGAAAAATACCAAACAGAATCTCTTGTATACTGACATGCTTGCATTGCTATCTTCTTCATCAGGTACTAACTGCCATCTACCCTGCACCAACCATTGCACTGGCTACTGGCGTGGTCTCTGTGACAACCATGCCGCCCACAGTGGCTGCCCCAGCCCAGGACATTATAAACCCCTCCTCTCCATTGGCGACGGGGGTGCAGGGTTCAGCGGTGGCGACCCCTCAGGCTAACCTGGCAGAGGAGGTGGAGCCGAAGGTGGAGGTTAAGAGGGAGAGCCAGGTGGATGAGGATGGAGGACACGGGTTGTCGAGCTGTGCTGTCAGCTCCTCATTCGCCACCTGTATGAGTAATGCCACAGCAGGTAATGCCCCACTGTCTTTTTCTGGTTTGGTTTTAAATATCAGTGATAGTCTCTTGTTGTTGGGTGGGTTACTCTGCAAAAATGTTTAGCTTAACTTATCTTTTAGTCGAGTGTGAATCCTTACAAATCTTCTTGAATCTCATCCCTTTTTGCCATAACATCTAAACAAAATATCGACATCAACGTGAACCCATCCTATATGTGATTGGTTGAAGGTGGCTCTTTCTTGGCTATCGTTGGTCTTCACTTTCAGTTTTCAAGCTTGAAAAACGTGCAATATTTTCTAAATTGTCCACCATGGGAATCACTTTCTCTTTACATTTACAGCGTAAAAAGGGGCCATATTGTTGCATTGTTGTCTGTTTTCCAAATTCACATTTTGTAGTGAAACTGAGCTTTCTGGATTAAGACTGACGCTGTTAGACTAGTGGAAAGTTGCAGTGTGCACCTTTTTAAACAAGTAAGATAAATGAGGATACATACAGTATTTTTATCTCAAAGGTTGAAATTATCTTTATCTGTTCCAGTTAAAAAAGAGGAGGATATCAGTCTGCACATCAAAGAAGAAAATCTGAGAGATGGACACAGCAGAGAGACACGAAGCGAGATGGACAGAGAGAGAGGGATGAAGGAGAACAATGAAAAGAAGAGAGGCAGAGAGACAGACAGACAGGACCACAGCATGGGTGACAGCAGCAAAGAGGTGAGAAAAGCTGGATATCTGCTCAATTCATTCAGTCCTTTCTCTCATCAAACCACACATTCCTTGGAGCTTTGGTTAAGGATCTTTAGAGGCCCATTTAAACAGTTTTAGGTCAGATTTGTTTGATTTTTTTTTCTTCTCTAAGAATTTCTCTAAGGAAGTCAGGGAATACCAGTGAATTTTACAAATGCACAACTTTACATAAATATACCAGCAAACCAGACTGTTCAATCCTTTAGAACATTTCTGAGAAACAATATGACAGAGACAGGAGACAGTTCTCCATATCCCGATAAACAAAGATATCTTGCAGGAAAAATGGAAGAATAACTGAGACAAAAAAAATCCCTCCTTTCCGTCTATTACAACACAGGTCACATGATAGACTTCAGCTCTGACTTTGACTACAAAAAGTCATGGGAAAGTTAAGGATTCGTCTTTCTCTCAACTCTCTCGCTCTCTTCCCAGGCTGGACCTCGTTCCCCTCCTCCACCACCCTCAGGTTTGGACCCCCCTCCCCCTCCCCCTGCGGAAAGAGAACCTCCCTCTTCCTCAAAAAAGACCAAGTTTCGACCCCCACCGCTCAAAAAGACACCTGACTCTCTCGACAAGTAAGTGGGACAATATCGGCACTAGAACGGCACAAATCATTAGCTGAGAGAACTTCACATTAATTCTTCCATTTTTTTTTTATTTAATCAAACATATTTGAGTGAGTTTCAGAATTTGCTAAATGACATGAAATGAAAAAGTACCTGTAAATGAGGGATTGAAACTGTGTTATAACTGAAGCCCAGTCTCGTCTGCACTTATTAAAGCCCAGAGCCATTCCCCGTGATCAGGCTTTAGTTATGGCTCTCCTAGAATCAGTGCCAAAGCAAAATAAAACAAGTCTGCCCAGTCCTTCTGGTTGTTGTAAGACAATGTTCTCTCTAATTTAACAGTTTACATTTTCTCAAGCTGAGAGAGCTCATATAACAGTAGCTGATCTTCTGTAATTACAGCGTGAAGCAGCTTGAAGATGAGATACAGCGCCCTGGAGTGGACTCTATTTGTTGACTTTATTGAACACTGACTTTCGCACATAGTGGCATCTAGCTCCAATTTTAGTTTGTGACCAAACCTTCAACTTCACAAAATTGTGGTGGAAACTCTTCGTTTACTGAATGTGAGTGGGCGAAGTGCTCACCCTTTATATTCTTTATTTAGACAGTAGGAGAGTGGTGGTGAAGCCACAGAGAAGAGAAAGCCCTGGCAGAACTCAGCCCTAAGGCATGAGAAATGTGCATAGATTCAGAGGACATCCCTTGATATTTTAACCACCGGATTACTTGACTGGGGACTAACATGACCCCTGTGTTCTCTGTGTGCAGGGTCTTGTCGGAGACGTACTTTGAGGAGCGTTTTGCTGAGCTTCCAGAGTTTAACCCAGAAGAGGTCCTTCCTTCGCCCACTCTGCAGAGTCTGGCCACCTCACCAAGAGCCATCCTGGGAAGCTACCGCAGGAAGAGACGTAACTCCACCGGTGAGATGCAGAGAGATAGAAATATGAACACTAACTTTGATCCAAAGAAATGCAAACTAAATAAAAACTGTAAAATAAATTACATTTTCTAACTGGTTTTTACCTCAATTTCTCCCATTCTTCATTGTTTTTATTACCCTGCCCTATTGTCCTCTCCAAATCACCCTGACATTTCATCACTCCTTGCTCCTCTACCCTGTCCTCTCTTCCTACGTGTCCCCCTTTCTCTTCATACTCTGTTATCCCCCCTTTTCCCTTTCTCCGTCCTTCACATGTCGTGTGTCTAGAGCTGGAGCTGACAGCAGAAGACCCCAGCTCCCCAAGGAGGAAGACTCGACGTCTCTCCAGCTGCAGCTCGGAGCCCAACACCCCCAAGAGCGCTGTCAAGTGTGAGGGAGACATCTTCACCTTCGACAGACCAGGTACGACAGGTACAACAGCTGCAGAACTGCTCCAAAAGGTGTATTAAAAGTGATACGATCCTTGTTCAACCAGGTACAGAAGGAGAGGATCTTCTAGGAGATTTGGACCGGGTCCCCTACTCGTCTCTGCGTAGAACTCTGGATCAGCGCCGTGCCCTGGTCATGCAGCTGTTTCAGGAACATGGCTTCTTTCCCTCAGGTAAACCACCAGTAGATATTGTACATGATGTCACAGTAAGAACAACTAACTGAAATGGAGATTAAATATTTTACTTTTATTTAACTGTACAGCCAAACCTTACTTCAGCTTAAAAGGTCTGTTCCTTCTTTACAGCTAAAAAAGTAATACTCAAATATTGGAAGAAAAGTTCTGTCCCAACCATTACAAATGTGGCTGAATTATTTAATCAATACCTTACATGTAAAGAAAATCATTATACTTTAAAAAACAAACTCTCTCAATTTGATACAATTTCTAAACCCCCAATCAAGTACTTTGCAGGTTTAAATTAGACGACAATCCACAATAATTTACACCTTTATAATATTTCACAGTATTGTACAAAAATAAATTTGGGTGGGTTTACAAGGTGACATTATTTAGGCGCTTTGTAGCCTTTTCTCCCTTTTTTCCCCTCAGTTTATTTTGTTGTTAGTAATGTTCCTATGTTTTTACTTAACTGACTGAATGTCAAGTGGATACTGCTGAAGCTCATGCTTTGACTTTAAAATCATTAAACTGAGCCACAATGGAATCATTGTTATCTGTATGTGATGCAAACTGCTCAATAAATACAAAAAAAACTACACGCAATCAGCAGCAATTGCAGCCTTAGTATCCCCTTAAAGAATATCATACAGGATTTATGCTAATACTTGATATCATACAGTTTTTATAACAACTGCTCTATCTCCTTGCTCCCTGTTTTCACTCTTCCCTCCTCTTTCCCTCCTAATTCTCTCACCCTCTGCAGCTCAGGCCACTGCTGCCTTCCAGGCACGTTACTCGGACACCTTCCCCACCAAGGTGTGTCTGCAGCTGAAGATCCGCGAAGTCCGTCAGAAGATCATGCAGACGGCCACGCCCGGAACCCTCGAACTTGGAGGGTCAGCCGAAGCCAACCTCGCCCCGCCCCACAGCTCCTCTTTCAATCAATCAGCCCGGGAGGACGGAGGGGCGGAGCAGCAAGGAGACAAAGGCCGAAGCCCAGAGGAGCCGAAAAGTGAAGGATCCTAAGCTGGAGTGGAAAAATCAAGGAAAAGAAGAAGAGAGAGAGGAGTGTGTCATCCCCGCAGAATGGTCTTGTATGTGTTGAACCAGTACTATGAATGGCTCCAGCGGGATCCGTTTTAGTGGCACTAATCTCCACCAGACCTGGGCATAAATACATTTGAATGTGGTCACAAATATTCAAACTACTCAAGGTGCGCTTGATTTGTCTAATCAGACATTCAAAAAAAAAGCCTCTAAAGTGGACGAATCACATGCAAGTCCTGATGAGTCAAGTGCTTCTTGTAGTATTGTTTTCCTTTTTTTTTTCAAGTATCCAGAATATTTTCAGCTAACACTTTGCCCAGGTCTGCTCTCAGCACATTTGTACAATAGTTTGTAGTTTGACACACAAACTCTGTGGTACACGCTCTCTATGTCTCTGGCACACACACACACACACACACACACACACACACACACAAGCCATGGTGCATATGTAATCTCCAGCATGCACATTATCCCACATAAACACACATGCACACATATACACACACACACACCCTTACCAAATCAGACTGTTACTCTTGGTTGGCAGTCCCCAGGAGCCGCCACCAAGGACCATGACACACAAAGGCACTTTGTCACTTATTGTGCAGATGCAGTTTGCTGTCGCCAGCCAGCCAGCCAGCCAGCCAGCCCTCAGATGCCATTGACTTGACCTCCTTCTCGCCCTTCCACTCCTCAGCACAGTGGTCGGGACACAAACACAACCCCAACGACCTCCACTAATATTCCACAGCCCCTCGATGCTGCAAGACAGACAGCACACACACACACATATACAGTACACGCACACAAACAAACACAAACAGTGCATGGACACATCTGTGCAGTGTGAGCACTCGTACACAAACATAGTCAAACCTGGTCTGACCAAGCCATTGGCCTGCACAGTTTTTAGTGATTGTAGTGAGAAGAGAAACTGAAAGCATGAACTCTATTCGCTCCTGAAAAACAAAATGAAGGCAGGAGTTGGGATGTAGTGTGACCAATCTTTGCACCTTCAGTTATTGCCATTATGAAAGACTGAGTCCTCATTGGTGGGAGCTGATTATATATGTCTGTATGTCCGTTGGGGTCTCCTCCCCTCAAACCTGTTTGAACAGGCACCGTAAAGAGATTATGTAAAGAGACTATTGGTTGTGAGGCTTTGAAGAATCCACGTTAAGTTCGACACTGACTGGCTCCCAACAGAGCACAGAGAAAAGCCAGAAGAAGAAACTGGATGATGTTCATTAGATGGAAGATTCAAATTCCAACTAAAGGAAGACAGATAATAATAGTGAATAAGGACAACAACAACAACAACAACATGACAAGCTTACCAACAGAGAGAAAGAGTAGAATTTTAACCAAACTTCTCTGAATCTCCCAGTGGATATAATGTTGCTTTCTCTCGTTATTGTTGCCGTGGAAATAACCAGTTTTACCGTGGCCTGTTTTTCTCTCGTCGCTCTATTGTGTTTCTTCTCCAGCATAAAAAAATCACAACAAAAAAAAACTTTGGACAAAGGGGACAAAATCAGTCTGTGGCTCCCCTACTTTTACTTGTACCTGGGGCGGTTCTCCCCCCCCTTCCCTCCTCTACGATTTCTCACCAGACACAGAAGTGGGGGAGCAGGGGTGTTTGTCGTTTTGTAAAACGCAGAAATCAGGTGTTTGCACAATTTGTGCGGCCCTTCTCGTCTGGGACCGCCGCAAGTAAAATCAGGAAAGTATTGTTTTTAGAGATTGTTTTAGTAGAAAAAATAATAACCTTGTTCCGTATGTTATCCACCTTTTTCCTCCCCTCGTTCGCCCTGCTTTTTCCCTCCTTTCAACTAATTTCTCCTCAGTCCTCTCCTCCCTTCTTTACCTCCCTCCTCACCCGTCTCCCTTGACCCCTCAAGTGTTGTTAGAAAGTGCCCTTAAGCACTGGTCCCGGGTCAAGCGCTATGTAGCTCAGGATGGATCTGGTTAGGGTTAGTTCAGGGAAAGCAGATCCTAGACCAGCCCTGGAGGGCAGTCTCTGGAGCCCTCCCCTCTTCCCTCTCTTCTCGACACTTTATCCTTTCCCGTCAAATGGTGCAATAGGACATTTATTTTTTTGGAAATGGGTGGGTTATTCTGTTTTCGGGGGAAGGCTCTGTGCCATAGATATTAAATCCAGTGCAGTGAGTCAGTGAGAGGAATGATCTGTTGTGATACTATCTTTAACTATGGTTTAAAACAAAACAAAAAAGAATCACACAATTATTGTTATTGTTGAAGAGATAGAGGGTATAACTTACTAAAAGTCAAAGACAATTTTGAATAGCACTTTTTGACTCTTTGCTTCCTTGGTGAAGAGTGGGGGTAGTTATTATTATGGGTATCTCTTTTGTTTCTCTGTATACAGTTGGATGTGTGAAAAAAATATATATACCGGTATTTCCATATATGTGCATTTAGGTCTGTGTTTGGGTGTGTGTGTATGTTTTGGCACATGCAGGTTTGTTAACACAACCAACCTCTTGTTCTTTCTCCACACAGCAACATTATCAATAGTATATTTTTCATTGTATTCTACATTCTATATTCTACTCTAGAGACAGTATTTTTATAGTCACCATGACTATTTTGTCTGCCATCTTGACTGTTATCAAACCCAGTTGATTCAGGATATATATGAAATATATATTCAGGATATACAATATATAAATATATATATATAAATACTCACAGGTAATAGAAGACTATCAATTCACATCTCTTTGGGGTTAGGGCTGTAAAGTGTCCATCTGCATGCATGTGCAATCACATGCACACGTGCACACACCCACACAGACATATGTGCATACACACACATGTATGCGTGTACACTGTATGATTGTGCTTAAAAATAAACTGTCCTTACTTTGGAGAAGGAATTTTAGGATGAGCGAAGTGAGTGTTATCTCATAAGCAGGCATGTTGACCATGTGCAATATTTCTAAACAACAAAAAAACTAAATATTGAAAATATTAAAGATCTAACACAATATCTTGCATCCTTGAATTTATTTCACACCCCTGAATTTCCAGTGATTTATCATTTGTGAATGTTCGACCAAATTGTATGTCGTATTCATCAATCCACATAAAGAAGGTGTCAGATGACTTTGATAGAACGCCCTGATTTATTGCAATCTCTACTTTGACTTTGTCCTTTCCAAAATGACAATGGAAGATACAAGAGAGAATACTTGAACAAATGTGGCTGTAGACTAAAGAACAGGATGTACAGATGCAGCTACTTTGACCCACCAGGCAAGTCCCCCAAATCCCTGGAACATACACTGTGTATTTCTCCAGCTGGCCTTTATCAAGCATCTCAGTCTTATTGGATTAGAGAAGCCTTTGAGATTCAGGTCATATTGGGTGAGAGGTGGGCTACGGTAAGGGGACCTCGTCAGAGAGCCTTCCATATCGGCAAAAACACTTGGAAGCTGGAGATGACAACGGCCTGCCCACTTCAAAATCACTTATAAACCCAGAGGCCTTGTTTGTATGTTGTTTTTCCCAAGCAAGATATATCATCATACCACAGATTATATTGAATAAGATTATGGAAAAGCCATTCATTTAAAGCAAAACGATTTAAACAATATCACAATGCTGAACCTCCTGTATTTTTGAAAAGGTTTCGTTCCATTTGCATTATTATTGTTACTTTTATTATAATTTTACAAGCAGTAAAAGTAGCAGGTTTCAAAATAGGGTTACACATAGTGCTTCATGTGCTAGCTACACTAATCTGTAATGTAAAAATAATATCTGAACTATTTGAATATGGTTGGCAACTGCCACTAACTGGGTAAATTCAGTGATTTATGGGGGATTTTTATCTGAAGACGAAAATGTTTAGCCTTTAATGTTTATTGTAATATATACTGTGACTGTTGCTAATTATTTGGCCTACATCCACTGTTAAGTAATTTTAAATTTGTAGTTGTTTTGATTTGTGAAAGCCTGTGCATCAAACCTGAGCAACAGCTACTTGGAACTTCATCTCCCAGGTGGCATTGCGAGCGGTCTGTTTCTAGGTGTCTAGCAACAGCTATCAGCCCAGACAGCCGGCGGCGACGGGAGCGGTATTTCTCGGTGTGTCTTTCCACGATTATTCGCTGCCGGTGTTCATAATTAATAATCACTTGGCTGAAAATAGTGAAAAAAACAACCCTGACCCCTGCACAGAGATATGAGCGGCAGCGGGCGGCCCAGGACCAGCTCGTTTGCTGAGCCGCCAGGTGTGCAAGGAACCGCCGCTGCGTCCACCGGATCAGCCGCTGCCGTGGGGAGCAGTACAGGAAAGTCCGGGGTCCCGCAGGCCTCCGGCAGCAGCTCGTCGGGATGCTCGAACCTCAAGCTTGCCAGTAAGTTCTAATTAGCCACCAGCTCTTTGTCGGGATCTGTCTATCCAGTAAATTTTATTCTGTGCTTTTACCAAAAATGCCTGCCATTGTTATGTGCAACAACCCAGAAGAAAGTCGTTATTGCTCCCTTGCAGTGGGAACCAACTTGCTAGCGTGCTAACTAGCTAGCCTGCTAACGTTAGCCACTTGTTTTGTATGTTATTAGTTCCCCGTCCGGCCGATGGATGTATTCAAGCCTTACTGTTGTCACACTAAGCATCTAGCAGTTCATAATTTGAACCCAGTGTAGCGTCAGCTAAATTTATTAATAATCTGATTAATTTACTAATGTTAAGTTACAAGATGAAGATCTGTGTGATTTCGCTGTGGTCAATGTGAGTGAGCTGCAAAACGGGCTCTGTTGTTCTTTGTGGCCAAGCTGTAGACAAATACCTAAGCTTGAGTGCTGCATGCACGGTTCTTTATTGGGTGTCGTTGAGTGTGCGGCATCAGCTATCAGTCTGGCTCGCCTGGATAAGGGTCAGGGCAGAAAGTTGCCTTTTCACCAAGGTCACCTGTGGGGCAAAGGCTTAGCAGCAGGTGGCCGACGCCTGGAGGATGCAGGTGATGCACATCCAGTACAAGAGCTGGGCTGTCTGCTGGGATGCCAAGGAGTAGGTTTCCTCTGTCTGAGATGGAGTTATAGTATGATCCTTTATCACCGTAGTGACAGGTGTAAGCAGAGATCTGTGTGTGTGCATGCGTTAATCCAAACCTTATCAGCCATTAGCAGGCAGTGGTGTGTGACTTTGACATTAGAGCCCGAATGGGAGGTCATCTCCAGTTCAAAGCAGTGTGACCCTTGTTTTCTCTCCCTCCCTCAGCAGCAGAGCAGCACTGACTGAGGCCCTTAAAGCCCAAATGTTGACTTCAGCTGGTAAAGATGACTGATGGATACGTTGTCAGGTTTGGGAGTCCTGGGGGCTATTTAAAGAGGCAGGATTAACCCAGTTAGCCAGATATTTGTGAGAGAGACTGATGTGATTTGACATTTTGAATTACTGGTAAAATTAAACTTGGACATGGAGCATTAAGGATGTTGTGTTGCCATACCAACCAGTGATCTGTCATTATGAACAACAGTGGAAGATATTTGATGAGGAACTGTTCAGGGTTTCCATTAACCCTTACCCTGCTGCTTTTATAAAATACTCCTCATACTGTAAGTCCAGTCTTTTGCTCCAGAATGTGGTATCTTGGTTCTTCTAGTCTGAAAGTTAACTTTGGGGATCAAACTCTTTCTTGAGCTTGAGTGGCTGGTAGATAAAGTAATAAGTTTGTTACCCACCTGCTTGCTTGTTGAAATAGTTGGTGGCAATGGGCAGACCCAGTAGATATACAGTATTTGACACATTATAGCAGCTGGTGCAAATGTCCCAAGGAGAAACTGACAAACTCAGACATGTCTTGCCACTGAAAGAGAGAGAATAGAGAGATGGCAGTGTACTGGAATGACACTTAATGAACAATTTCAACGCTGATATAGATAATTTTCCACTATAACACTGTCAGTATTTTCCTTATTTTTTTCTACAACCGTATCAATTTCTCAGAAATTTACATATCAACTAGGGAATTGATGATGGCATCAGGTGACACATTTGGAGCTAGTCAAACAGTGAATTTATTTTTTTTTGTATATTGATAAGATAATACACCCAAGGAGATTTGAAAATAGGACTCACTGCTGTAAATCTGAAATTTTCCCCACATCCCAGTATAATTAACATGGCTGCTGTGACAGCGTCCAAGCAGTTGTTCCATGATTCGCTGTCTGTGGAGCAGCTCCAGGATTTGTCTGTGGATGACATCATAACCACGGTCTGTCTCTTCGCTGTCCAGCTTAATGAGAAATGTTCAAATTCACCAGTAAAATTGAGCTATAAAATATTGTAGAAAAACATTATTGTTTTAGAGTGGATTTTCCCTTTAACAGAACGACAGCTGTGTGATGAATCATGGGTATCTCTTTGGGAAACACTACAGAGCCAGTTGTGATAAAAAATAAAAAAAAATCATGTGACCAACACAGGGGTGGTTGTATCATCACAAGATTGTTTTTGTCCACACTTGCTTTATGTAAATTTTATATAAACCAGATGACTGTTTAAAGACAACCATGATCTGCTGGGAAGTGGACATTGTTTTTGTGCTAGTCTGTCACATGAGCACAATAACTCTAAAACAATAGATACTTGATAGAAACCTTACACTTACACCAGAGGTTCTCCCTATAGAGTAGATAGCCTGGTTAGAGTTTGGAAGATCTTGCTGCATTAAGCTGCATATTCATAAAGTAAACTTAATTCTCTTGAAGCTACTTTGCTTTAAGATGTGGAGTTAATTTAAGTACAGTGTGTTTTGTGTGTATTAAGACAAAACATTAACATAGAAAACCTGCTGGTTAATGCGTTAATGAGAGTAGTTTGTGTGAATTCTCACATTTCATATTGCTGTTTGATTTTTAAAAACGCCAAGTAAATAGATATGGCTGTGACAAATTGCATGTTTTTTAACTGATTATTTCCTCCCGGAGACTTGAGTTTCCTTCTGTGAATGTCAGGTCACAGCTGATATGAAAATGCTGAACTCAGACACAGTGAAACAATGATAAAACTGACAAAGGCAGAGTATGGCATCATCTTTTATAATGATAGATTATTGACCTCAGAAGTTTCAAACCAGTGGAGGTTGTTTTTCATACTGGAAAAAATGAAAGGCAGAAGGAAAAGAGCCCTGATATCTACAGCTGTACTGACTGATGCATTAACAAGAAATATGTAAGAGGAGGATCAACATAGACAGTTGGCATAAACGTATCCGTTAACCAACTGTCCTACTTTTAACCTGGAGCCGTGTGTGTGCGTTCATTCCTGTCCACAGGGTGAACCAAGTCATTGAGTTAGAGAACCCGGTGACCCAGTCGCTCTGCAGGCCTCACAGTTTCAGCTGTAACAGATATCACCAGCGTGCCTATTGGATGACCACCACACTTTTGTGGCTGAGGACAATTTACTGTGTGTGAGTGGATATGGACGTGCAAGAACACCAGGACATGCAGTTCTGGCTGTAAGAGGGCCATATCAATAAGTGCATTGTCTTGTTTGGTAAACAAAGCATTAAGTATGTGGACATGGTCAGGGTGAGAGCGATACAGCACAATGACAGCTAGATGGCAAAAGGCTGCTTCATTATTTAAGTACCATTGAACTATATGGCTATAAATAAAGAGATCCAGAACTTGGTAGCTTCTTTTAGTACCACTGTGTCAGTACATTACAGACATAAATATGCAAATTGTAGTGGTTGATTTGTAGGATGGCTTTTTGAGCAGAAAAACATGAATTAACCAGAATGTTTTCTAAGTAAACTGGCATTTCTATTCGCCTCTTTCTCTTCAACTGACATTTTTCCTTTCAATTCTTGCACTTTGACATTTGAAACCCTTTCAGATCTTAGGTGTGACCTTTGAACAGCAACAACATAAAAGCTTTTAAGCTAATTTACTCCATTACACATAAACTGAAACTTTAACTTCTTCAGTACTTTGATGTTAACTGCTGTTTCTGCTCCTTTTTTAATAACTGTATTTTCACTGCCACTATAACTTTAACTGTTTCAGTGTTTCAATTGTTTTATATGCTTCACCAGCGAAATTTATGCTCCAAGCACATGTCAGAAAATACAGCCTTTTCCAGTAAGTATTTTATCTTTTGGACTGCTACAGATATTTTTCATGTATTTAACCAGCAGAAATGGCAGTTTAAAATCACTAAAGAAAGAGAAAGTTTAACTTATTTCATTTTGGTGATAAGATGCTGAGGCTAGTTGAAGAGATTACATTGAACATGAGTAATAGTGGCTGAAACAACATTCAACAGTGCATGGCTGGGTGGACAGAGGCTGTTTGCTACATGATCCTCAGAGTTCTCATCCTGTGATGAGTAATGGTTTACTTTTTAACAAATCTTCCAGCTGCACTGTTGAACAAAAGCCTTTTGATTATGTTTCCCTTTTTTCATATTTATCACAGTATTGGCGTTTAAGTTGATGTTTTTCTTGGGAGCATATTGTGCCTTTTTAAGTTAGAGAGTGGAGAGCTGATAGGAAATGAGGGGAAGGGGGAGGGTCGGTGCCTTAAACCTCTAGGCCACCTGGGAACCCTGTACCATGTTTTTCTATTTCTAGATATGTTGTTAGCCTAGGAAGACATTGGAAATAAACCTTAAAAAAACAAAATGACCTAAAATGTGGCTTTCAGACTGAAAAGTTGTGACATTTTATAAGGTTAAAATATAAGATTGTTGTTGTGGAGATTTGGATTAGAAATATACAAAAAAAAAAAAAATCAGTATGATGGTATTTACAGGTTGTCATCAGATTATGTGTGCTGTTGAGGCACCTCTGATTACTAGTGCTGTATGCAGAAAGAGAATACCACTATAGCTTTGTGCTTTTCTACTGGGCATTGGTGAGACGATAGCACGAGCTGTACAGTGAACGCTAGGGCTGCCCCCTAAAAGACCCAGATTCATCTGTCAGTTGAATTACTGCACTAGTATTTTTTTTTTTTTTTTGCTGTGTCATTGTTACACAGAGCCATGCGGGCTGTAAGCTGTACAAACTGAATCTTGTCTCAAAATGACCTTACCACAAAACTGACTGTGATAGAAGTAAAATAGGGTGATGGAGACGGAGGGCAGGGCGACTCGAGTCTGTTGGCTGCTCAGCTCCGGTGCTGACTGTCAGTGAAGTCGGCTTAACTACTTTTGAACCGGAACCTGGTACAACCTCCTTTACTGCCGCCCAGTGTGACTGAGTGTTTGGCTGACAGCGCTGTCAGCCGCCCAGCAGGAGAGCCGCTCCTCAGTGCACTAGGATTTTATAACTGAACTATGAGCAGGACGCACACTTTTAATTTCTCTGACTGGGTGGAAATCTGATGTTTTCACATCACTGATGTAGGAAAGCATGAAAGCTTTCCCCATGTGAAAGCTGTCATTGGTAGGGGAGTTAATAATATATTTCTCTCGTAGAAAAGGTTTCAGTCGTAGTCATCTGGACACTGTTTTCAGAATCAATATATTTCTCATATTTTAAGGTAAGGTTTATTGAAGCAAATACATCAGTAATAATGTTTAGTATTTATAAAAACGAAAAATATCTTTAGATAAGAAAAAGCATGAACCAAAAGCACATGGCAAATGAATATACCGAAGATGACTCCTCACCCCTCTGAGCCGATGCATCGGTTTGAAGTGCCATCTCGGAGTCGATTCTGAAAATCCTGATTCAGGGACAGCCTTAAAACACGCAGTTAACTTTAGGTGCTAGTAAAAGAAGTGTCGAGACAATAAGACAATGATCGCACACTAAGCTCCAATGGTTTTATTGTGTCTTACATGTTATGACTGCACTTGAGATGATGACATATGAACCATAAAGTCATTTTGAAGACTTATCAAACATAAGGTGCCACAAGGTGTTTTATACTCCTTTGAGGCAGGATTTTTCCACTTGTGAAAGCTTTCGTGGCAATTTTCCCTCTGTCTCTGAGGTAACAGTTAATTTGTAAAATGCTACAAAGCTACACGATAACAGGTATTATACCTGATATGTGTGCATGCTGGTATGTGATTGACCAGTGCAGTGTGTTGCTACTGGATGGTATAACAAAATAATCCTTGGCTGTTATCACTTTAAACAGTTTATCAGGACAGAGAAAGGGGTTGGCCTATTTTTGGGTTCATTTCCAGTTTAATTAGTCACAGTGTCTTGAATGTGAACTCTGCCATTCCTTTCTACTTCCTTAGAGGCTTCATAAAGTTGACATCCATTCACTTTGCTGTCATTAACCTAAATATTCAAACGACCAGCTGAGAGACGGCCCAGATGTTAAGGCTGGCTGCTGCATGTGTCCTGGGTTGAATGTCGAGGGTATTGTTTTGGTTGCATTGTGAAGTGGTTTCTTATTATTACCTCTTGTAGAAAGGAGCCAGAGGGACCACAGCCTATTTTAATCCTCTTTATAACATCACAATAAAGTAATTAACAGATTACCTGCTATGATTCATAACTACAGTGTTCTACTTCAAATTGAAATTGAGGAGATAAAAAAATAAGCTTTTTATATCTCTATTCTTACTCATGTTACACTGGGTAAAGTGACGTGTTCTGAATCATAACACTATATTCTTATATATCCCCTCGCCTCATATTGACCCTGTTCTTGCTTGTTTCCTAGGAGACAGTGGGAAGGTGACGACAGTTGTGGCCACACCAGGTCAGGGCCCGGACCGCCCACAGGAAGTCTCTTACACTGACATCAAGGTGAGCAAGGAAGTAAAACGAAGACCTAACAGTGTCATCATAAGAAGCTCTGTGCTTATATGTAGACGTATAACTTTATTACCTCATCTACTATTGTAACTAAGACTTTTATCACCACATTGCACAAAATGACTACAATATATTTGGCTGACGTTGATAAGGTTGTTGTAAGTACCCGTGGCTCCATAATTATTATGCCTCGTGCTGAGATTTATGGCTTTCAAGGCTCACTTTATAACCTACTTTCTGTTAGCTATCTTGCCTGTGTCAGATCTGAAAATGTGACATAATTGTGTCAGTCACAGGCTAATGAAATTGCATGGGATGAGATTGGTGTTGCATTGAGCCAGAGACTTGTTAGAACATTTGCAGGTCCTTCTGGTAATAATAAAGATAATTTAATGCCTCTGTAATGGTGTGTAAACATAGATTTATCCCAAATTTTTATCTCAAAGTCAATAGTCTTATGATACTGTCTTTTCAGAAATATTTACACTTTTCCAATCTCTGCTGCAGTTGAAGGTTATTGAGGATTTATATAAAACTCTACTGAAATATATTTTTGTTGTAATATGATAATTTTTTAATAATCTTGAAACTGTGATCACAATCACCTACCAGTGTACATAAATACCATTTTAGTTACAATTTTGCAGGATGACAGAACAAAAATTCAACACATGTACTAATTTTTAATGGCTTGACTAATTTGATACCTGTATACACTAAGGCTGCAACTAATGATTAATTTCATTATCAATCTGCCAATTAATTTCTGGCGAGTATTTTCTCTTCATCTTTTGTTCTATAAAAAGTCAGATAATGATATAAAATGTCCACCACAATTTGTCTGTGCTTGAAATTTCTTATGTTTAGTCTAAAACCCAAAGATATTCGATTTATTATCATAGAAGACAAGAAAACCAGCAAATGTTCACATTTGGATTCAGAATGGAAGCTGGAGCCTGTGAATTTTGGGCATTTTTGCTTAAACTTTTTGAGATTAATCAATTACCTGAATTTTTGCCATTTAATTTTCGGACAAATCAATGAATCAACAGGTGTCAGTTTATCACAGGACAAGTTCAGTTATTACTGTATACATAGTGAATCTGAACATTTATATTTATGTTTCATGTTATCAATAAAGTAATGTTTCACAAAATGTAGTAGCTCATTATTCATTGCATCTAAGTTTGTTTGACCCTCACTTAAAAAAAGCCCATTGAAAATGAAGATATTTATTCTTGCTGAGTGTTTTTGGTTCTGTTAAGTTTATCTTGCGGTCAGTTACTTGGTGCAGTCACTGTTTGTAAGGGGGGGATTTAGCATAAACCTTCCTTTGCTGTGCACTGGTGAACACGACTCTTAGGAAAACACAGGAAGGACAGACTCTTCCCCCAACACAAATTTCACTTTAAACAGGTTGCACCAGTTTAGACTTTGAAAATGAACACAAACTGTAAAGTTGTAACAGAGGTTATTTGAAATTTTGAAACCCATGTTATAACCCTCTGTTGTTATAGCTTGACTGACACTGATATACTCAAATTATTAGTGATAACAGCAGCCAGAAGCTATAGCCGTTATAAATCACGTCTGTGTTTGCACACCTGATGAGCTGTCTGAACTGATTTCTTCAGTCCAGTGTTTCCTCTTTTGTGAAAACCTTGCAGGTGATTGGCAATGGGTCGTTTGGTGTGGTCTACCAAGCTCGCCTCATCGACAGCCAAGAGATGGTGGCCATTAAGAAGGTTCTGCAGGATAAGAGGTTCAAGGTAGGGCTGTAGTATACACATTTCTCCACATATTCTCTTATCCATTGTGATCTAAACTTATTTCCTTTTATTGGTTCTCAGGTCAGACAATGTCTCCCATGTGTTTTGTTTTGTATGTTTGTCAGACAGTCATTTTTAAAATGTTAAGTTAGGTCTTGATATAAACATGTATGGTGTTCATTCAATGTATGTAAAGTTTCCATGTCTTTTTAAAGTATCTCTGATGCTTGGTTTGTTTTCTTGATTTCTCATCCACGCTCATGTTTTCTTGTCTTTGCAGAATCGGGAACTACAGATCATGAGGAAGCTGGATCACTGCAACATTGTCAGACTACGTTACTTCTTCTACTCCAGTGGCGAGAAGGTACAGCTCATGTTTTTGTTTTCTCATTTCTTCATACAGAAAAATTGAATGTGGTCATACAAAGGAATACCCCAACCCCAAGTAATCCATTTCTTGGACTGACAAATATAGAAACACTTGAGTTTAATGTTGCAGGAGAAATATTCTGTGTTCCTTTTTTGTCTTTTTTCTTTTTTTGAATAAAAAAGATTCAAGCAGTTTGTGTATGTATGCTTGTGGGATAATTCGGTATGTGGCGTCAATGCGCCCGCTGCTTTGAAAATGGCATCAACATTGCCTCTTCGCATGGTGAAATTACTGGGTACTGAAAACTCTATATTAAATATATTAAATCATACATATTTTAAACACAATGATCTCTCTCTGTCCTGTGCTGTACAGAAAGATGAAGTGTATCTCAACCTGGTGCTGGACTTTGTCCCTGAGACCGTCTACAGGGTTGCCAGGCATTTTAACAAGGCCAAGAGCATAATTCCTATCATATATGTGAAGGTAATTTTCTTCTTTTTCCTACCAAGACATTTATGTGTTGTCTAAGAAAGTCTTTGGGTCGTTCCTAAACATCTCATAAGAGGGTATCTTTACTCCACCAACTGAAACTCTAACACAGTAATACAAAGCACCAGATTATCGTTATTGTATCGGCATGTTGTCTTTTTGTTTGTTCCATTTTAACAGTGTTATGAGCTTATCTTGTGGTGTTCTTATGTTGTGATTTTCTCAGGTGTACATGTACCAGTTGTTTCGCAGTCTGGCTTATATCCATTCCCAGGGCGTGTGTCACAGAGACATCAAGCCCCAAAACCTGCTTGTCGACCCAGAAACTGCCATCCTCAAGCTGTGTGACTTTGGCAGGTGAGCTGAATGAACAGATGGATTTCTCTCACACAGAGATCAAGGATTTAACAACAGCAAAATCAAGAGATGTAGCATGTTTCTATGTGCAGAAAGAACAGAATTATACTGATCTTTATCTATTCTCCAATGGGCTGTTGAGCCTATGTGACACTGCAGATAATGTGTACAGGCATGAATTAACCATTTCAAACAGCCCAGTGGTATTATGGGACTGTATTCAATATGGCAAACTTCAACCTATCTCTTAATCCTGACTGTGTTTGTTTTGCACAGTGGTAGGTTAAAAATGTCTGTAGTTTATTGTGAGAGGAATAACAACAAACCCCACAATTCTTGATAACCATTTCCTTCACAATAGTTCACACTTTTCATCCCCTGACCAACCCTTGGCCCTGGCTGCCATCTTCGTTATCGTTTAATTTGATTTCTTGTGTTTCCCCAGTGCCAAGCAGCTGGTCCGCGGTGAACCTAACGTGTCGTATATCTGCTCACGGTATTATCGCGCCCCTGAGCTCATTTTTGGTGCCACAGACTACACGGCAAACATTGACATCTGGTCAGCAGGCTGCGTACTGGCTGAGCTGCTGCTCGGACAACCCATATTCCCCGGTGACAGTGGGGTAGACCAACTAGTGGAGATTATCAAGGTGAGTGTTTATCAGGTATCTGTGTGCTGTGAGATTATCTCGTAGGAGAGGGTTGTGTGTCAAGATATTAACTTGGTTTGTGCTTGTGGGTGTGTTCTCACCCATTATTTTGTATTGATGTATTGGTATCATCAAAGACTGCTAGAATAATCACTGTCAATCACACACCTATATGGTCGGTGTGTCTGCAGAATACTGCTCATATACCTCCTACATCTATTTTCAGGTGCTGGGAACCCCAACAAGGGAACAAATCCGAGAGATGAATCCAAACTACACAGAATTCAAGTTCCCTCAGATCAAAGCCCATCCATGGACCAAGGTAAGTAAATACCTGAGGACAAACACCAGCAGGGTATTTGCTGTACTGTCTGGAAAGGCATGTATGAATTGAGAAAGAAAATCTGTAAACCTGTGGAAATAGTGTTGAGAGGTACATGTATGAAAGTTTCTATAAAAGCAATGTTTATTGCTATTGTTTTACTCTGCTTTTTATGACATTCTCCATATGTTATGAGACATATTTTGTACATTTTTGTGTAGAAGAAGTCTCTGAATTCCTATGTACATACCCAAAGCATTAATCTCTATAAAGGTATTTGTTCCAAAAGGTGACATACATTACACCAGTTTATTAGAACAAAAGAAGAGAATACCTGTGGATGTGTTGTTGCCCACACAGTCTATTTATTTAAATCTGCGAGTTGAAGTGCTTAAGTGTCCTCCTTCTGAAAGTCTATTAACTGTGACCCCTTAAGAGCACACAAACAACGTAAACCAAGAGAAGTGGCCCTTCAACATTTACTACAAAGTGGATAGTTTTCTTCTTCTATAAGGGGCTGTAACTGACAGTAGCAGATGTTTTCTTTCTTTTTGAGGTTCTACATTTACTACACGTTTGCTAAAATAAAATACGTAATGTAAATGGAACATCAGAGTGTCGTGCTAATCCCCTGTAGATAATACAGTTATTTGGGTGCTTCATATCAATGATACTGGCTGTTTTCTGTCTTGAAACCTTATTGATTGAGTGCCTTACATTGATTCTAGAAATTGTCTAGTGTGAATGTTATTTTTGGCAGATGTTTGGACTTAAAACTCTTCTTGTTCCTCAGGTGTTTAAACCTCGCACCCCTCCAGAAGCCATTGCTCTTTGCTCCCGGCTGCTGGAGTACACGCCGGCCTCACGTTTCTCCCCGCTAGAGGCCTGTTCACATGCCTTCTTTGACGAGCTGCGCCAGCCGAACACACGACTGCCCAGCGGCCGTGAACTGCCGATGCTCTTCAACTTCAGCCCCACGGGTACATACAGATTCAAGCATACTTACCTTAAAGGGTTTAGTTTAATTTCAGCACCACATTGATCTGTTGTGTCTGTCCGTCCAAATAAGTAAATATTTATTAATTAATGAGGAGAAGTCAGATTTCCATCTGATTTTGGTTGACAGATTGTTTAGTTGTATTGAAGTTACGCTTGATGGATTCATCACCATCTGTTTGGCTAATTACAATCAGGTGGTGGTTTGTTTTGGGCGAACGCTGTGACCTCAAAAGAGGTGCAATTAATGTGGCGTACACCGTCCTATTGTTGTGTATGGTTGATGGTATGACTCATAATTAAATAAAAACTCCTCTTTTATTTTCTGCAGAGTTGTCAATCCAGCCCCAGCTGAACTCAACCCTCATTCCTCCTCACGCTCGCTCTCATACAGCTGCTTCTGCCCATGGTGGGAAACTCTTGTATTAATGTTATTATAATTTTATTGTAAATGTTAATATCATGATTTTGTGATGGCTGAAACAACTGTGTTCAAATTCGGTGTGAAATGAATACCATTACAAAAAAATCACAAGTAAAAATCTAGAATAAACAAATTTTAACACAATTTTTTAGATTTTGTTATTATGATGTTATGTTATCATTGTGAGTGACAGAATTTTGAAGCAAAAAATTCTATTTTATCTATTTTAACTGGTGATGCTCATTTTGATTTTGGTTCTGGCAGTCCTGCTGGATTATTCTGGGTTGGAAAATACATCATGAAAATGCATTTTTTTGTTGTTGTTTTTTTTCTCCCCACATTAAACAGTATGAAACAGTGAATTTCACAGAATAAGCTTTAAGTTTCCAATCATGATTGGATCCTTATACATCCTTCCACTAATTACACAGCAAATAGATAGATAGATAGATAGATATATTATAGCTAATTATTTGACATGAAATACTGGTATAAAATGATTTAGTTTAAGACAAAATAATTAAAAAAAACAGTTAGCAGTTCTCTAACCATAAACATTTTTACGTGTCCAGTTTGGTTAGCAGACTATATTTTTGCTGAAACCAGAGTAACGGGTGTTTTTTGACACAAGATGGCAGTATTAGACATGAACTCAATAATATTTATCATGAGCTGATTAAATGTGAAATACTAGTCTCTTATTCAGAAATAACTTCAGAATGCACACATTGTCGAATAAAAATCCGAAATGAATATGAAGCGCATTTGCTCGAATATAAGGAGACCGTTATTATAATCGACCACCCTTTTCCAAAACCTGTTTGTGGAAAAAATACTTTTTGAGGATACGCAACATCTTCAGAGTCCATTAGTCCAATCTGAAGTGTTTTCTCATAAAAATGATAAATGAAATACTTCTATTAAAGAGTAACTTAAATTCTACGTTTGTGTATCTTGTCAAAGTATGTTTTCAGTTATGAACCATAAAACATCCATCCACTCTTCTCCATTCAAAATTGAATATCTGATGTTGAATACGTAATTGTCTAGTCCTTAAATATATCAACCCTCACTTTAACGTATTTCCATAAAACAATGTTGTATTGAGGCTGATATGGTATAATGTATAATACTTTGCTGTCAGGTTCTTTGTGTACTGGACTGTTACTTACCACGCAATGTCCTTTGTTTCCTCTTCTGTCCTTCAGATGGTACCGGATCAGATTCATCTCAACACAGTTCAGTACCAGGATCTCTTAACAGCATCTGAAGCAGCTTCTCGCCTGCCTGCCTGCCAGTCTCACTCTTACCTCAGACACACACACACACACACACTCTACTGCTTTCCTCCGTGCTGCTTGCTCTCCTCTTAGATGATCTGTTTTTGTACAGTAAATGCATTGAACAAACAAACATTAGTTCTGTAGCTGCCAGGGTTGAAACTACAGCAGGAGATTGCTACACACACAGAGTTTCGCTGCTGCTCAGGTGGTATGTGAAGGTTCAATAGTGGGGGCTGGTCCTCTGTAATATAACCTTTTTTTTTTTAATCAACATTTTTTTTCCTTTTTCTTCTTTTATATTTGTGTTTTTAATTTATTTGACTAATTGAAAGCATCATATGATCACACAACATTTTGTCTCAAGTTTTTTCCACTTCAGATTATTTTTTTATATTCTCCTGTGTCTCTCCAGTAAGGGGTTAATTGTACACTGCCTGACCAAGACCAGAACTGTCCCCAAATAGGTTATCAGGGTAAAAGAGATTTTATTCAACTCAGGGCAGGGGAGCGGATGCAGGGACTGATAAATTCGTCTCCAGCCACATTATTTTACCAATCCAGCCTGATGTTTAGGTTTAAATTAAACCTCCAAGTCTTCCTAATTTACCTGCTTAAGTGGCAGGTAGAGTAGAAAAACGCATCAGTACCAAGTAGCAGTTATCAGTGTTTGGTTGGAGGTGTATTGGATTGCCCCTTACATGAATCATGTTCAGTGGGTGCACTGGAAATAACCAGCCATCGGCCAAACGCTGACTCCACCAATCATTGCGTCTCGTATCCATCTGTTTGTTTCATGTTCTAGAGAGTTTTGTCTGGTAAATGATTGAAATATTCCTCTAAAAACTGTTCCTCCACCTGTCCAGAGTTGTAAATGAACCCAGCAAGGATAATGCTTTTACACTTACATATAAATATGGGTAAGATCAATCATGGGTTTAGGCTCCTTTTCAGCTTTTATTTGTGATTTTTTTAATTTTATTTTTTTTAACTAATTTCCACATCCAGGAGGGCAGAGGTGTTCATTTGTTGGACAGACAATTACATCAAACATCCAGAGGAATATTCCTTGACTCCTGCTCTTGTTCATCACCTCAAAAATTTGTTTAGACCTGTAAATTACAGTTGTGAAGAAAGTGTCAATGTGATGCTCAGAAAAATCAGATGAGATACTCATCTAGAAAATGAGCCTTTTGAAATTGAGCACACAAATTAGAACCATAGTAGTGCAACTAGTAGTACATTACTGGAGGCTGCACAGTGCTTGTTCTGTGCTACCAACTAGTTAGTTGTGTTCGGTTTGATGATTAGATCAAAAACCAGCAGTGCTCTAAATACTACTGTCGTAGATCATTACAGCAATAGAAAACCTAGAGGCTCCATGTAATTCCTAAATTCAATATGGATATTGAAGCTTGTCTAATGAACTAGAGGTCAGTCTGCATTCTGTATCACAACATTAATGCTTCTTAAAGGAAATTTTTCCAGAATTTTCTTGCTTAAGAACACAAATTTATGCCCCCTTTAACCACTCAAAAGAGGAGAAAACTCTTGTTTTTTCATCGATTCCACTTATAATCCACAGCCTTCACTGGTTTCACTTTCTGTGAGTGGAGACCTCAAGTAGTAGCAGTTTACTGTGGAGGAAACGGCTGTGGTCAGAAATGTCTTAAAAGTGTGTTCCACTAAAATGGACTGGAATTTTTGTGTGGCTTTTCTGCTTTATTTGATAGTGACAGTAGAGAGATGAAAGGCAGGGGAGAGAGAGGGGATGACATGCAGCAAAGGGCCCTGGGCCTTGATACATGGTGCGCGCTCTACCAGGTGAGCTACCGGGATTCCCCGGAATTTCTTTTCTTTTTTTTTTTTTTTAATTAAACAAAAAACATTTATTTGCTTTTCATTTCAAGCTTTCAAAACGGAAAAAGACTTTGAGCTATTTGAATGATGCAATTATGATGGTAGGATGTCACTGTTAATAAGAAGTCAAATCTTTTGAATTAGGGTAAACGTGGTGCTTTTAAAAAGTCTGAAATTATTATAAAATTATTTTAAAGCTTTGAAAAGTATTTAAACATGGTAAACATAGTTACTTGATGGCCCCCTTTACAATTTCCTGTTGACGTGTATTCAGACAGAACACAATAGGCTGGTTTTGCCACCTTCGATTTCTTATTGTAGTCTTAAAATCTCTCTTTAATTTCAGAATATGATAAAGTTGTCTCTCTAAAACCTGTAAGATCCCCTGAAAAAATATTAGCAGATTTAACATAAATGCTATCTAATCAAAAAGCCACTTTTGGTGGAATTCCTCTTTAGCTCAAAGATCATTCCTGTCCTGATATTGGTGTAGAAAAATACTTTTGTACTCTTTGTGGAAACGAGCAAAATGAATGTTGGTCCTGTTGATTAAACCCAGCAGAGAAACTAAAGAATGCTGGGACGGGGATTTAATGTTTTATTAAACTTGATGGGGGGGGTACCTCGTGTAAATTTATTTATTTGTTTGATTAGAGTTGGATGTCAGTTATAGCCGAAGAAGGCTTTGTATTGGTGTTGCAAATTCCGTCAAAAGTTTCTCTCACTTTTTACAAGAATCATCTTCGTAGAAACAATAATAGCTCTGAGGATAAAATTGCTTCAGTTCTTTAGTGCCGAGATGTACACATAGGTCAAGCATAAGGAAGATGAATGGAAGGCTTAAGCTGTATTCACACCAAATCAGGCATTGCGGCGAAAATGCCGGGCCCCCCCTTTCATTTGAATGTTGGTGTTGCATTTAGGCTCTGGCGGTGGGGGGCACAGGGGATGCCAGAAAAAACGCAGCGGCCCTGCAGCGAAAAAACAGAATCAACTTTTGGAGAAACGCAGCCCGACGACATGCTGCAGTGGCCAATCACGCAAGCCGGCGATCAGAGCGGTCAGCCTGAAATATTGCTGAAACCGGGTGCTATCTAGGCGGAGTTCATGGACCAAACTATGTTACTCTCCCAGTTGTGTCCTCCCTTGGTTTATTTCGTGTACCCAGCTTCGACGTCTGTGTTTGGCTTGCAGTCTATGCTGCAAAATAGCGACAACAAAGCGATTCCTTTGGTTTGTGTCCATTTGTTTGAGAGAGAGAGAGAGAGAGAGAGAGAGAGAGAGAGAGAGAGCGAGCAGCAGTGGTTGAGCGAGCTAGAAAGTGAATGAAGAGAGGGAGCGGTGGTAGCGAGAAGGCCGGTGAGATAAAATAAAACGTTATTTTCTGATTGTTTCACAGTGGTTACGTTCTAAAGCACAAATAAACACACCCACACCGCCACACAACCCTGCGCTGATCGCCACAACGCCTGACTTGGTGTGAATGGTAGTTGAACATGAACTTCAAGCAGGGGAGTTTCTGTTAGGTGACTGTGTGTTTGTGTGCTCTTGTACTTCTATCTTCGTGAGGACCAATTTGAATTTTACCCCGTAAGAGTGAGAAAAGAGAGCTTTTAGACTTTTTATTGTTTACGGTCAATCCTCTCAAGTATAGAAGTAAAAAACGTCTGTGTGTGTGTCTGACCATATTCCAACCTACAGTCTGAACAGCCAGTGTTATAGGGATTAGAGCAGTCAACAATTCAGATTTTTAGTAAGCAGTGCAGACCACTTGAAAGTTTGTAGTATAGTATATTTGATACTATTGTACCATGCCTCCACCTGCTGTTTTTACCTGCAGCCATGTTTGTTTTGGACCCTTTTTTAAATATAAGAGCTCTGATGAGCCTGGATGCTTTTTGAATTCCACCACGCTCAGCACATTCACATTGATTTTATATGAGGAGAGTGGAGGGCATTTTTCATTCTCTTTTCCACCAAGGTTTTCCTCCCTGCTGCTTCTGGGTTTTAAACCGCTAACCTCCTAGTCCCGTGGGTTACTGCTGGGCACATTATGCTTTCTTTGCTGTAAAGAGTCCAACCAGCATGTTTGATTAACTCTGCAGGGTACATCACACTCAGAGTTGTCAGACTTTCTGTAGCTATGAAAAGGTGTGAAAAAGCTGCACCCAGCAAGAGGAATCAAACATAACTGATTTTTTTTTCTTCCCCAATCTCGGAAGCCATTTTTTCCCCTCCTCACTCGCCTGTCTCCTTCTCTTATCGCACATGTAAATATCACTGATTTTTATTTTCCTCTTTTTACTTTTTATTACAGAGTTGTTTATATCTTATTTCCCTCATCCTGTCGATGAAGCAGTCTTAGTTTGTGCATTTTTGTAAATATGTTTCTTTTTTTTTTTCACAATTCAAAATGTAAATACTGCAAAGGAAAAACAAATCAGCGTACTCCTCATGTTTGTTGATGATCTTTCTCTCTCTTTCTTGTAGTCGAGTTAAAATTGTAAAGTAACTATTAACAACATGGTTACTCAGCTGTCCTCCCTGTTTGGTCCTCTGTGGGACTACCTGACTGTTGAATGAATATTTCAAGGGTTCTGTTCCAAAATGCTCTCTTTCTGTTCACTTTGGGTGGAAAATATAAACGCCTAAGAATGATATGAAAATCTAAAGGACTTGAGGCACGTGACAGCCGCATCTTGAATCTGGCCACGGTTGCATGACAGTGCTCTCTCCAAACTGCTATATCTATATCTGCTGTTGATCTTTACAGTATAATAAATGCTAAATGTTTGAAACAATGTTTGTTTTACTTTTTTACCATGATTAAATCTAAAAGAACTTTTTATTTTATTTTAAGTGAAACATGTTCAAGATACATTTCCAATTGTCTTTTATTGTTTTCTTTTGGACTTGGTAACCCTTTTATCGTACAATTTAAAATACCGCCTTCTGTCTCTCCATAGTAACCAGGAGGTAAACGGACACAATATCACACTAAGAGCAATGTGAGCTCAGAGGCTGAAAATATGTTCCAGTTGACAAAAATCTTGCGTTTTGCAGATTTAAAATGATAAATTTAAAACTCACCCCTAAACAGCAGCTAAAAAAAAAAAAAAACACTCAGTGCCTGCAGGTGGCGCAAGTGTCATAATCGCAGTAGCTATTACCGTCCTTGCCTGTAGATGGCAGACATGCCTACAACTTGCTCTTTACGGAGACTTCACCGATTTAGCATTGCGCTCTTAAAACATGGTCCGACTCTCAATGAAAAGTTTCCAAAAAAAAAAATCTAAATCGATGCAGCAGAACCAGAGAAATCATCCTTTTTATTCCACACATTCTTCTTCCTTGTCAACACCTGGCACCTACATTACCCACAATGTAACTAGACCGCCGACAGGTGTGTTATGCTAGTAGCAGCTAATGTAGCCTCTAGTCTCAAGCAGAGACGAGCAGCAGGCTACAGAGGGCTGGTAACCTCACTTCTTTCTAACTCCACACCCCCACATTTTCTTCAGTTTCAGACTTGTAGCATTCAGACCCAACCGATGTCGAGGCAATTTTATCAAATTTCACACAGCTCCCCCTGGAGCTACAAAAGGCTTTATATAACTTTGTTTTTTCACATATACAGTAGCACTCCCCAAAACCTGTAAACAGACTTTGATGTGTAAAATCATTGCAGTTCCCCTTCAAGTGTTGTTCCTGTTATTTTTCTTGCCTGCACGTGAGACTGGAACTGTTTCTGTTTCTTTTTCTTCCACATAGTTGATTGTTCTCATTTTGGAACAGAACTTTGTTTGTTTGTGTGTTTTGCAATATATTATTACTGTGCAGTATTGAGAAAAATGACTTAGCTACAGGTCACTGGCATTTTCACAGACTTGAGTGATCTCAAAAGTGTGTAGTTGGACTAGAAATCACATTATGATGTCCAGCTAGTACTCAACATGGGCATTTTGTGTTATGTGCTGTATGGCATTCAGAATTGCTGCTAATGATCGCAAGATGGCAGAAATAGACATTTGTGTTGTGACTGCAGACAGAGCCACCTCTCAGCTGTGCGTGTGTGTGTGTGTTTGTGGCCAGGTAACGTAGAAATATTGCTGCACATGGCCGACAGTTTCAAGTAAACTGAATCTCTGAAATTGTTCTTTGTGTTTTTAAATTCTCTGAAAACTCAGTTGTGTGTTCATATTACCTCTCTAATTAACTGAGGGAGATGACTGCATCTCTTAATATGTCACTTTTATTTAATTTTTACCTCTAATGCTGTTAATTGTGGTGTCATTTTGCCCTGGTGGACTGATGTGATGGAGGGATATATGGAGAAAGAGAGAGAAAGAAACACAAACCTGTCTGTCTCTTGTTATGTGTGTATGATATGAACTCATTTACTGTAATAAAGTGATGAAACTGTGTTTTATTGTGTGTACTTTTTCTCTTTCGATGTTGGTTCCTATTGAGAGTTTTTAAACTGGATTTACGTTTAGTTTATGTACTAGAGTATGTACTCCTTTAGGCTCAACTCCAGCGGACGGCTAATCTTTCACACAGGCCCTCTAGACCCTCTTTGTGTGTGTGTGTGTGTGTGTGTGTGTGTGTGTGTTCAGCACTGCGGCTCAGTGGTTAACACTGTCGCCTCACAGCAAGGGCGGGGCAGGGCCTTTCTGTGTGGAGTTTGCATGTTCTCTCCGTGTGTGTGTGGTTTTCCTCTGGATGGTTTCCCCCGCCATGAAAACATGTATGTTAGGTTAATTCTCCTTAACAGTGGCTGCCCACTGCTCCTAATACTTAGGATGGGTTAAATGCAGAGAACAAATTTCATTATGGGTTGTACTGTGTATGATTGTGTATGTAACAATAAACTAGATTTGATTGGGTCTTCACATGGATGAGTTGGTTAATTCCTGTGAACAGATCCAGTCACATCATGTCACCTGTCCACATGTGAAAGTGTCGTTGAGCAAGACACTCAACCCCAAATTTTTCCCGATGGTCAGGCCAGCAGCTGCATGGCTGTAAAACTGTATCACTGATCAGATCTGATAGCTGTCCAGTTTTCCAAAAGCATTTTAGCAAAAATATTTTTCCATCAATTTAGAATGAAGTTAATGAATACATTTTTCTGCCAGAGGAGAAGCGAGGGGAACCGCTGGTTCTGATAGCAGGATGACTAAATGGCAGATGTTTGGACCCCCCGTCGTCGTCGTCGTCGTCGTCATACTATGACAGCGTGGAGAACGACTGTCCATCCAACTGGCAAAGATATGGGTCACGATGTTTCATCTTCATCAACAGCCCAATGCCCTGGATAGATGCTGAGGTAGCCTGACATTACACCCTCTTACATAAACGTTTTAAATGCTATTACTAGAGACTATTATCCGAATGGTTCATAAATGTAATATTTTTTGTGTCCAATGATACTTAAAATAACTTTGGCCTCACATTTGTTTTAAAAACACTAAACTCCAAAGCTTTGTCTCTCCTGGCTCTGGCTCACTCAGCTTTCCCTGAAATCAAAAACTTGGTAAAAAGTTTGTTTCAAGTGATGAATGAATCTTGATGAATTAAAATCTTGGTTTTATAATGTAGCCTGGTAAATTACTGAGAGATATCATTCAGCTTCAGTGCGATGAAGCAAGCCTGTCATATTGCAGGGGACCCCTTGTATCATAAATATGTCGGTATGGAAGTGCGCCACAAAGATACAAGGATCAAGGCAAAAATAAATATAACTAGAATATAACTAAAACAATATCCATGAGAAATAAATTAAATGTAATTGAAATAAAACCAATAACAATATAATAAAAGGAAAGTATACATGATATTAGCACAAAAAGAAGAATCTCTCCACATAATTATTGAAGATAAACCAGATTCTATTATTCAGATTCAGATTTTATAGTGAAATGTAAACATGTATATCTCTAAAAGGCATGGATTCATACACTGTTAGTTGTGAGAATTCAGAAAATTCAAGAATTCAGTTCTCTTTACACGACATAAAAAATAAACCATAACTGACACACAGCAAAGTAGTATCATTCCAGAAGAGGAGGTTGGGGTTTGGTTTCTGAGTATAAACTGAATGTATAGTCTGCTGTGGGCAGTGTACTTTATGGGAACTTGAAGGCAACAGTGTATTTACAAAATGCGTTAGGTGAGGTGAACAGGGGCCCCCTAACAGGTTAATCAGGGCATGACTACAGTCTTGTTCTCCAACAGGTCCAGTAGAGGAGATGATGGACGTCCAGCAGAACATGCAGCCAGGTGAATCAGAGCATCAACTAAAAGCTTTAATTAAAGCGTTTGTCTTTGGTTGTTTGGACAAAGCAGTTTGAGATCAACATCACAAACTTTTTCCTAATGGATTCAATTTGAGACCAGAATCCTGTTTTCCCAAGAACACTTCTCACCATGGCTGATGTTTTCCAACAGTTCAGACTAATTTATTTAGGGAAACCAGAATGTCATTAAACAAATTACTTTTTGTTTCTTCCAGAGGAGAAGCCAGATGAAGTGTTAGCTCTGATGCCAGGAAAGTTCCTCCACCACAGAGTCCCTGTGGTGGAGGAAGAGGGCAGGACGCAGGGCGATGTCAGGAACATCTGTCCGTCTGGCTGGTCCAAATAAGGATCCAGATGTTTCATCTTCATCCACAGAGAAATGCCCTGGGTAGATGCAGCGGTATACCCCCGACGCTCAACTCTACATTTCATAAATCATAATGATTTCATCCTCAAAAGAGATATTTGTGTGTCAAGAGCTTTTCATCCTCCTCTTTTACAGAAATATTGTTTGCGTAATCATGCCAACCTCGCCTCGATCCACAACCCAGGAGAGTACGACTTCATCTGGGAGGTCGTGAGGGGGGGCACGGGTCATTTTCCTCAAGCCTGGATCGGTGGCAGTCATGCTGTTAAGGTAGAGAACAAAAACTTTTTATAGGCTAATTGTTTAAGAGCATATTTTACTGTCAAACAAATATTGATATATTGATAATCCAATTGTCTAAAATCTGTTCCTTCTCATAACATTTAGCAGTGTGGGTTATTCATTTTGAATAGTTTCTGTCTTTAATGTGTTTAACAGTAATTCATTCTGTATGTTTTACAGAAACAGAAGCTCTGCAGCGATGGTTCAGGGTTTTATTTCCAGGATTGGAGCATAGGCGAGCCTTACTATAATGAAAACAATGAGAAATGTCTTGTGATGAACCGACCAGGTACAGTAACCTGCTCATTTATGAAATCCACTGACTCTTGGCAAGAAACTGTAGTGCCAACTTCTAAAATACTGATTAGAACTTTTCTGTCTGGTCTGCCTCTTAGATGACCACCTCTGGGGTGATGTGAACTGTGAACAAAGGCTTCCCTTCGTCTGTGGAACAAGACCGGTTTAAATATTGGAAATTTAGGAAACCTTATTTCTGGAAAATAAAGCTGTCCCTCCAAAGTCCCTGACAGTGACATTTCTGATCTTGACAAACGTTTAACACCTTTTTTTTTTAATCTAAACGTGTAAAATGTTCAGTTTTTGCATGTCAAAAAGTTTTGGAAAACTGTAAAAATAAAATACAAAAAAAATTAAATGTGATTGTGAAAACATCCCTTAATTTTGTCTGTGTTTGAACAATCAAGAACCATTCATTCCATAGGAAGTGAACAACATGTGAGAGCACCTCAGCAGAGGGACCCATTTTGTATCTGAGACTCTGATTATACATCATTATCAGCTTCATTTTTATCAGTGTCTTCAGTCCTATTAGTTCTGAAGATGTGGCATTTGAACCATCTGAAATGGCTCAAAGTTTATCTGAACACACCTTTACGTGGACATCTCTGCCACAGTTCAATGTCAACTTCAACAGTTTCTAATAATAATAATTTACCATACCAGCTCCATTCGTCTGCATGTAAATTGTGATTTGAAGACACTAGACTGATCTTTTAAAATGTAGAAGGACTCATTTATATTAGGAGTCAATTTTAAGTAAAACAGTATCACTCTTTATTTTTACCCATTACTATAGTTCAAGTGAAGCTGTAGCTGCAAATATGTAGTGAAATTTCAATAATCAAAATAGATGAACAAGAAATGAACTATAAAAATGTGTGAAAAAGTGTTCTTGTACCCCAATAAGATACCTCCCGACAAACGTCCACAATAATGAATTGAGTGCTCTGTGAGAATTACTTAATGTGACCTATAAACAATGATTTTATGCATGTTTCCTTGTTTTTTCTTTATATAAGTGCTGTTTCTTTCAGAGTGGTTTAGATATTGATTTGTGAGTTTGCGTGCGCTCTTGTGTCCTTCACTATTTGAAAATGTAAGCTACGATCACCACCAGAAAATTTTGTAGAAATTAGTTTTAGATTTAAGGAATACAATTCTGGTGAAACAATTATGAATCCTTGACTTATTTGTTGCCTGTCTATAGTGGTCTCATTGTCATATATTGAGTCTGAAAAATACTAAAATCTATTTTTAAATAATTGTTGAATATAAACTCTCCCATGGTTGCTGAAACCCCCAAATTCCCAGAAAGAAATGCCGAGGACCCGAGTTGCAACCACCGCTGCTGAAGCTGCAGCTCGGCTCCGGGCCAGCTGGGGGCGCTGTTCGTTTCTTTGGCAGCGTTTAAGTTGATGCGACGGTTAAAAACCATCTTTGAAGTTTCCTCTGGCATTCAAAAAAAAAAAAAAAAAAGAGACCGACAAAAGAGCGAAGAGAGTCCAATCTCGAAGGTAAATCCGTCTAAAACGAAAAGATGTATTACTATTTGACAGTTACAATTTATTTTGGTATTATCTAACAGTGATTTGTATTCGGAACTGTTTTCTTTATGCTCCAAGATCATTGTATTGCGTGATAACTCGGAATCACATGTAATCTTAGCTTCCCTAGCTAGCTTAGCTAGCAGCGTTAGCAAGGCGGCGCCGGTTGACGAAAGGCCTGTTTGGGCGATGCTATCAATTAAACTGGGTGTTTTTAAGCAAGTTCTATTTAGAAACAACGCCAGATTCATATGTTAGTTAATCAAGAAAACAAACTATTGCTAGACCAGTTTGATGACTTAAAGGGAAACGCCGATGTTAACGGTGTTTTTTAACGTGATCGTTTTATACACTAGCCATTTCCGCTGTTTTGATTACGCTGATGAAGGTTTCTGGCTGAAACGGGTTAATTTTTTTTTACCCTGAATAAACATCATTTTATCTATTATTTATATGTGAGTGACGGTGTTCTGTTTGTTTTAAAGAGATCGTTAACATGGCTAGCTAACTCTAAGTTAGCTAGTTAAAGTCGCTGCTGTTGTGTTGTGAAATCGAGTTAAACGATTACAATGTAACTGCCTGTCTAAGCAAGTTGTATTTTTGATTTAGGTTATATTTGTGGTTAAGCTGACGTTAATCAGTTTAAAGATAACGTTGATGCTAACGTTAGCTTAGCTCATTTTTCTTCCTTTAGCTCATGTATGGCTTGGCAACAGTTCGGTCTCGTATGACCTTACGCAGAAAATGAGACATTAAAACACTCGATTTTAGTGAAAAAAGCCTGTAATGTTATTTCATCATAAATGCTTTTCTCAGAGGAAACAGGCAGGTCTCTTAAACCACGTACTGAGCTAACGTTACATTGGTACACAGATAAATAAACCACATTATTGAATGTATTCCAGAAAAGAGCTGTATGTAAGACTGTAAGAGTTTCCAGTTTATTATGCATAACTAGCTACTTACTTCTCAACTACTGCAGTTTAATGCAACAGTCCTGCAATAAATCCTACCTCCACAAAGGCTATAATGTTCAGTTTTTGTTGAAAGTGTTTTAGGGGTGTTCAACTTTTAAGATATTTTTGTGGCTCCAGTTTGTGATGTTGTTGAAATGTATAGCATCTCACTAAGAGGTGTTTATAATATTTACTCTACCCTCATTGATGTAAACGGGGTGGACTAAATAAAGCCTAACACCTCCTGGATAATGCAAAAAGATTCAACAGCACTAGAACTGAAACTGTTAGACGGTTAATCAATTAGTTGATTGAGTTTATAGGCATCTGTTTTTGATAATTTAAAAGTAATTTTTAAATCAGAAATGCCAAACATTCTTAAATTCTAGCTTATTAATTGGCTTGCCTTTACTTTTTGTGATAGTAAACTGAATATCTTTCGTTTTTGTACTGTTGGCCAGACAAAACAAGAGATTTAAAGACTGAACCTTCGGCTTTAGGAAACTGGGATTGTGAGAAATTCTTATTTTTCATTATATCGTGACATTTTATAGACCAAACGATTCATTGATAATGAAAGTAATTGCTAGTTGGAGCCCTAAACTGCACCACAAACTACAGTCTCCAAAATGATCACAAAGGTGAATCAACACCTCCCTTAAACAACTTGATTAAGATAGGATCTATTGCAGGGATACTGCATTAGTTTTTAGTTAAGTGTACCTACCTCTCATGATTAGTATAAATATAATCTGGAGTTTTGTTGTTTTTCTTCTCCTGGTATTCATGGCTGTGTTACAGTTAAGTTATATAAGCTGCTATTGTTTAATGAACAGCTAGCGTCTACTGAACCCCCAAAAAATCTACACTAGATGGCCAAAGTTTGTGGACATTTGAACATTATATGCTGTGATTGTTTAAAATCTCATCCCACAACCATGGGCATTAAGAGAGGTCCAACACTGATGTTTGATGATGAGGTCTGGCTTGCAGTCAGTGTTACAGTTTATCCCCAAGGTGTTGGATGTGGTCGAGGTCAGGACTATGTGCAGGCCAGTCAAGTTCTTCTTCAGCAAACTGGGAAAACCATTTCTTTATGGAGCTGGCTTTGTACACAGAGGCATTGTCATGTTTAAACAAGAGAAGATCTTCCCAAAACGGTTTCCACAAAGTTGGAATCACACTTTTGTCTAAAATATGATTGTATGCTCTGACAATATGATTTCTATTAATTGGAACTAAAGGGCATAGTCTAAATCATGTAAAGCAGCTTCTGACCAAAAGTACAAGGGACAGCTGTGTCCACATAATTTTGGCCATAGACTGTATTTTCATGGGTTGCGTGTTTGACACAAATGAGATTTTGGATGTAGTATCACTTTAACATTGTGGTAAAGTGCCAATAATCATATTCAAATTATTGTCATTATTATTTTTTACTAATGTGTCAGGTCAAATCAGCTTATCACATCCCAAATGTACCCGCTGCTGTTTGTTTTTCAGCCTGCATTTAGCTAAAACCTTCTTATAGCTCATTGTGTGAGCAAACAAAAGCTGCGATCTTAGATTTGGGCCATAAAAGTTGCACATGTGGATAATCTCTGGGGGTTTGTCATTCCTGCAGGTCAAAGTTGAGGGCCATGGCTCGTGGGCAGCAGAAGATTCAGTCCCAGCAAAAGAACGCCAAGAAGGCAGCAGAAAAGAAGAAAGGCCAGGCCGCTGACCAGAAGACTGCAGCTAAGGCCGCGCTGGTCCACACCTGCCCCGTCTGTCGGGTAACTGCAACACTGTGCTGCGAGATGTCACCTACA